>NC_141358.1:42793883-43340881 GCF_057382095.1 Aulonocara sp. 'chitande type north' Nkhata Bay
AGCCTCAGTGAACAACATGTACCCTCCTGCCCTAGTGGAGGTAACACACCTCACTCCTCAAGGGGGCAATAAAGAGCTAATCAGTGTTTCCATGACTAAAGCATATCCTGTATATGAACGATCACCTAGAGGTTTTGTCAAAGCGCTCAGCTCTGGTTCCAAACAGGAGGGCTCAGCTTTCGCTGGCTCTTTCTTGCCAGAGCTGTAGATAAACTGTGACAGAGAGAAGATGAGTTTAGGTGGATGAAAACAGATGGAGTGAGAACACACTGCTCCTCGTGCCTGAAAGCAACAGAAATCCTCATGTGGGGGTAGTTCCCCACCTCATAAAGTTTGTGCTGGGAACAACAAAACAGCAACAACCAAGCAACACCATCACTCAGAGGATCCCTGTGCTGTACTGCAGCCTCCACACAAAGCAAATTTATTGACATATCAAGCAGAAGTAATCTCTTTAATCGGCACAGTCGCCTGATGAGGAAGTGGCAGCACACAAAGCCGAATCGTTTATCTCTCCGTTGTGTTGGGCGTTGGGCCCTGAGTTGCTGATGGGTGGAGCCAGGAGTAAAACTGAACAGGGAATAGGGCTGGGACGATAAAGCTGATCATAACGCACGGAATAAAGCACTTAGATGTTGACATTATTACAGTATCCACCACTAATTAGTTACATCCGAGGAAAAACTATTGTCAGAGCGTTGTTCATGCAAATACACTCGGAAACAGCATTCACAGCCAGATTCAGAGATAGTGAGTGTGTGTGTGCTATGAGTCCACAGCTGGGCCGGTTCTACACAGGCATATATGAGGGGGCAGACAGAAATGTAAAGGGGGCACACGGTGGCAATGGAGGCGAGAAGGTGTGGGGGTTGGGTGGGGTGCTCTGGATAGGGCTGACTAGTCGACTAGTCACCGATTATTTTTGCGATTAGTCGACTAATCAGATCATCATCCACTGGACGTAAAACGTACAGCTTATTGCACCAGCAGCATCTTATCTTATATAACTATCATTAGCTTACAGCTTGAAGTGTTTCAGGTATGTGTTAACTAACAATAAAGACAAGATGATAGTTTATCAAACTTTCAATGGAATTTGCAGATTCTCTTGGTGCAGTTTAACAAACTCAGCCGTCTGCTCCTTGCTATCTAAAATATAACAGGACACTGGAGTAAATTCTCAAGCATCTCACACTTCTGTTTATAGAGATCGACAGACCACGTGACTTTCGCGCATTGCTTTGTGGGTACGAGTGGCAACAAAATCAAAACACTGCATCAAGCGCTAGTATTTCCAGCACCGGTAATCATTCATTCTGCGGTTTTAATCCCTACTTGCATTTTATTTGCCCCAAAAACAGTTATGTACAAAACGACGGAGAACACGGCAGCTCCGTACAAAGACAGACTTGACGAAAAGGCAAAAAAAAGGACGAGGAAAAAATCATTATGTTATGATAAATGACGTATTGACTACTACAAAACACTGACCTTTGTGGGAATGCTTGGAGCAGACTAACCTGTGAGCTGGAGTGTTCTGAGACGTTATATTTGGTCTTTGAATGGCTGCAATCCAGGCCATCCGTCGGCTCTTTGTTACTTCGGAAACATGGCTCGAACAATTTCTCTTCCACGACGTAATCCGATAAAAAACGATCTCTTTACCTGTCGGCTTCCCGACTGTCATGCGACCGGCTATTGCGGTTAATAATACAACAGCTTCTTGCCATTTTTTGTGTTTCTTTTTAACGCTGTGTGACTGATTTCATGTGAAAACCTGCATGTGCTAGTACCGCTTGCCACTCATTCCCAGAATCCTTTGCGATTTTACACCAGAATGACGTCACATTTTCAATCTCTAGGGCTTTGGAGCGTGATGTCATGCCCCCTCCCGCCATGACAGTAGGCCAAACGAAGCACACGGAAGCGTCAACTATGGTTCGTACGTGCTGTGTTGTCGGTTGCAACATTAGATCACATGATAGGGAAGGCAAGAAGCTGGAAAATGGGCTCACTTTTCATCGTTTCCCCTCCTGGAGGCAACGGGAGCAATCTCATGTATCCGATATTACTATTATTAAGACGTCAGGCTTGGATTGCAGCGGTCAGACTCGGACCGGCACGCAAGGCGAGTGCAACGAAAGCAAAAAAGCGCACCCATCGGAGGTAACCCCCGCCCCAAAAACATACAAAATTGCCCTCATTGTACGCTAATCTGCACATAACTTTCAGATGAATCACACACCTGGAATTAGGGCTGTGGCTGTATCTTGGTCATATGGTCAACGTACTCACAATGTGGAGGCTTAAAAACGACCAAATCTTGTACCCAACCATTTGTGAATTAGATGTGCGCCTCCAGGAATTTATAATTCCGAAAATGATTCGCCGTGTATGCACTGACTCCACAGACAAGGTACGAGAAGGTATCAGGGCAGGACAACGGCGGTAGGCTGTCTGGGTTTCTGCTCCACTGCCTTATTTCATACGGGTCCACATTACCGATGCACGCTATTTTTTCCAAGTACCGTCTCTTGGCGTCTGGGCGCAATCGGTCGCGATACAGCCCTTAGTCTTTTGTGCTGATTTTAAGCATGGTTGTGACAGTCCTGCTTCCTACACAGTGTGTTTGTTTTGATTTGTTGCCTTCTGTCATGGCGCCGCAATCCCACAATGCACTGCAGCGTGATATCAACTCCAAAGCCCTATAGGAGATTATGGTCGTGTCCAAATTCATGGATTGCATCCTCCTGAGGACCCGGCCTTCGCGGTCTACGTGGGCTGGGTCCTCAGAAGGTCGGGTAGGCCGGAAGTAAACGGCTGGGGAAATTGGACGGTCTAGCCTTCAGATCTGCGTCACCGCTGTCTCGGTGGAGTTTAATAAACTCAGCCGTCTGCTCCTTGCTATCTAAAATATAACAGGACACTGGAGTAAACTCTCGACTGTCTCACACTTCTGTTTAATCAGTTTTCTGTTTGACGTTTATTCAGCTGTGTAAAAACCAAGGAGGAACCCACCCGGGGAATTAATAAAGTTTTATTTTATCTAATCTAATCTAATCTAATCTAATCTAATCTAATCTAATCTAATAACTTTAATCTCAGCCAAACCGATTTACTCACGAACAAACAAAACACTGAACAAAGCCCAACAATAACATTTTTAGGTTGTCTAAGTGACTTATAGATTAGTAAGAGTAATTTTAAAACTTAGTAGTGGCCGCCATTGTTGGAAACTGGAGTTTGGCTGGGCTGCACTATGAATTCTGGGATATGGTAGGCCACGAAGGACACACCCGACCCATCCTTCAAATTCGGGGAAAAGGAAGTCGGGAGTCTACGAATTTGGACAGCCTTCGGCGCGTCGCTGTGACGTAATCGATCTACAAATGCGGCCTCAGGAGGACGCAGCCCATGAATTTGGATGTATCGGAATTTCAGGAGCGGGACCACGCCTCCAAACACGCTCCTTCCGGTTGTCATCTGGGTTCCCCCCAGTTCTGCAAACTGTCCATTCTCAGCGAATACCTTTAAGCACAGCTCATCTCTCGGGAGTAACGTAATTTTACTCACCCTTCCATTCACTACAATCACCCTCTCGTCCGTCAGCGCGTCAGACGAACAACTACCCAAGCTCTGCATCCATCGCTTTTCCTCCGGCAATCCCAGAAACAAACGGCGTGCTTCCAAAAAACCGAATGCTGACGACAACCTAGCAGTTTTCTCGCCACCCGACATACGGTCTTTTACATCCATCCAGTCAGTTTATCTCCGCTAAATCCAGTCATGAAGTAATCCGGCCGCCCGCCATTTCAGCAAAAACCAGCGAGGTCGCCCGCCAGCAGAACTCACAGCTAGGGATGGGTACCGGTATCCGGTGCCATGATGGCACCCATTCTGACATAAACGGTAGTAACCAGACCGAAAAGCAGCGCACATTTCGGTGCTTTATTTCCCTGAGATACATTTTGGATTCCAGCCAATCATTTTACGTTTCCGAGGATAGTAGGCGGGTCCAGGTACGTAGGTTCTTTTAGAGCAGAGCTACAGATTAAAAATGCCCAAGGCGAAGCGGTCAAAGTCTGGCTGTACTTCACAGCAAAAGATGCAAACTCGGCAGCAACAAGTGCTTTAAGCTGATACTGTGATACTGTCAAAGGAGGTAACACCTCGAATCTGATGAAACACCTGGCGACGCATAGCGTTTTTTTTAAAGCCGAGAAATGCGCCGTATTTGATAGCTTGCTGCGAGACCTCACACCGAGCACATCTACTGCGGGTGTGGTGCCTGTTATCGGACCCGGAGTTAGCAACATCCCCAAAAACCCGAAGAGGAGAGTCCTGGCCCCTAGCCCTGCCAGTGTAGCAGAAATGATGAGGATGATGATGCAGCAGCAGCCGTTCTTCTCTGCGTGAGTAGCTTAATGTTGTTCATGTGTAATTTACGTTGAGTAGGCTAACCACGTTATTACATTAATGCATGTAAGGTGAACTAGCAAACATCATCATAGCTACATGAGGCTGTCTTCTTGTTTGATGGCAGATACTCCCTTCACCCTGGCCAAAAAGGGTAAAATGACCAAAGAAAAAGTGGAAAACAGCTGAACATGAGAGGTTTTTGGACAAAGTTTGTGTTTTTTCCATTGATTAAGCACTGCTTCCAGCCAAGAATGATACCATATATGCCCCATAGCTGCAGAAAAGGCTAACATTGTTATCTTTTTACAAAAAAACAGCTAAACATGAGGGGTTTTTGGACAAAGTGTGTGTTCTTCATTCTTTAAGCACCGGCTACGTTTCAAAAGTACCGGTTTGGTACTGTTATCAGATAAAACCTAAACGATACCTATCCCTACTCACAGCTCCTCTCACGTTGCTCCAGAACGTGTCACAGGCCGGGCGAGTTAGCCGCCAACACCGAATCCACGCTTCCAAACAAATTGCAGCTCCAATAGCAAAAGCTACAGCGTACTTTGTAGCTCCACCCACCCGCAGGCGCCAGGTAGCAGGGGGGGAACCTCAACTCTGTTCTCCGCAGCAAACCTCGGCATCGAGTTGCCATGTTCCTAACCTCTCATCTGCTAAATTCCCAGCAAATGTTGGCACCAAGTTGCCAGGTTCGCAGCCACTCATCCCTCCTCGGCTAAATTCTACGGCAAGCCTATTCAAATGGCGGCTCGCGGGCCAAATGCGGCCCAGAAGCAACCTGCGAGTGGCCCTGCCTGTGGTCCTGGCAGAAACACAGAGAAAACGCAAAAAATTAATTAATTAAAAAAAAAATTAAAAAATTTAAATTTCCTACAGCGTAGTGTAGACTGTGAATGCAACACTCGCCTAGCAATATTTAACCCACAATGCACCGTGATGTAAACATATTAAACAATCATCGTAATATATGATGCGACAACAGCATGTCTCTCTCACTCCAAAAGCACAAAATTGACAATGAAAACTGTCGGTTTAACCCTGCCCGGACTGACAAATACTTATTCATTTTACCGAGTTTAATAATCTTACAACCGGAGTTGTACTACCATGGTGAGGGTCCTGTACAGCCCAAGAGAGCTGCAGCATCTTCCCTTCGTGTTTGCTTCTTGGCGAAGAAGAAAAGGCCTTTCACAGATTCTGAAACAATGAAATACTGCATGCTGGCCGTGGTGGATGCGGTGAAAAGTGAGTGTGACATCTGCTATTAAAAACGTACCCCTGTAGGACAGTTCAAATATTCGTAGAGTTGAAGTTCTGGCGTCAGACGAGTTTGAAATGCTGTTAGATGACCTGAAGAAAACTGATGTAATGTCTATAGCAGGAGATCACAGACAGAACTGATAATGCCCAGTTGTGCGTATATGTCCGTTTTTTGGATGGGAAATTGCTCGGTTTACTACCGTTAGAGGGACACACAGCTGGCGAAATAATGTTTGAGAAGATTTCAGCTCTTTTTGAGGAAAATGGTCTGGATATGAAGCGTGTCTGTATACTTGTGACGGATGGGGCTCCATCCATGGCAGGAAAATTATTTTAATTTGAAAGGGAATTATCAAAATGTTTTTTGTTATTATTATTATTATTATTTCAAATGTGCAAAAAATAGTTTAGTTATAGCTCCCTTTTTTTAAATGGACTGTTGGAGCTATTTGTTCTTTATTTTTGTTTTTGTTCTTATTTTTGAAATTAGTTAAAGTTTGTTGTTAGTTTACTTATATTTTGGGGTTTATTTGTCGGTTAATATTTTGTTTTAAATGATTTGTTTTGTTTGTTGTTATTTTGTTAAATTAGTCAGTAAGAGCTGTAGGGCCATTTTGTTTCTATAAATAAAGAGACTGGTATAGGACCAGCATGCATTGGGGTGGGCCTATGGTTTTTTACCAGAGCAGGAGAAGCAGTAGGAAGGATCTTGTTATTGCTTGCCAAATGGATAAATAAACCAAAACCAAAACTCTCAACTAAAAGGTTTGGACAATGGACTTCTTTTGCCTGCGTACGAAATATTACCTCAGTGCAGCAGTGGCTTGTGGACTTTAAGTTGTGGGACGTTTGATCATTCAAAAGTAAAGGAATTGCCACTACATGGACCTTTTGGTGTGCATTTGTGAGAGGTCACCAGATTTACAGGGGAATAGGAATAAAAAAATTACTTGTTTTTCAGTACAGTTGTGTGGGTTGGAAATTGATCATGATCTGCTGCTTACTGGCTTCAAAAAAAATATCTGGCCCAGATAAATTCCTCGGTTTGAAAATCTAACTTCGTAGTTGAATAGCCATGCTCTACGGCAAACATCGGCACTGAGTTGCCAGGTTCTCAGCCACTCATCCCTCCTCTGCTAAACTCCGCGGCAAACCTCGGCACCAGGTTGCCAGGTTCTCAGCCACCCATCCATCCTTTGCAAATTTCTGCAGGAAACCTCTGCACCGAGTTGCCAGGTTCCCAACCTCTTCCCTCCTCGGCTAGACTCCATAGCAAACGTCGGCACCCGGTTGCCAGGTTCCTTTATTGCTCATTCGCGAAAGCAGCAGCAGCTTTTCTACCATCGGGTTGGCAGTTGTCTGTATAGACAAATAAATTAAAAGCCACCGGGTTGCCAGGTTTTCCTTCATCCCCCATTTGCATGCAGCATCTAGCTTCCCTGCTACCGAACTGCCAGTTTCTCCGCTTCTATCATTGCAAGCAGCAGCAAACCCTTCTAGCACAGAGGTGTCAGGTTCTTGCTATATCTGCCATGTGCAAACCGCAGTGACAAGCTTCTTACCCCTGAGTTGCCAGTTCCTGTCCATCCATCATGGCTAAAGCAGCAGAGAATCCTTCCCGCTGGTTCCTTCTATGTCCATCATTCTTAATCGCAGCAGCAATCTTCTTTAACCACGTTGCCAGTTTCTCTGCGTCCATTATTGCAAAGCAGTAGTAAACCCCTCTGGCACCGAGATGCCAGGTTCTCTCTTTATCCCTCATTCGCAAACGCAGCAGCACGCTTTCTAATATAGAGTTGCCAGTTTCTCTGCTCGGCACTGAGATGCCAGATTCGCTGCCATCTTTCCTGCCTTTCCAAAGCATCGGCGAACCTCATGGCAAAGAGATGCCAGGTTCTCTCTTTATCCCTCATTCGCAAATGCAGCAGCATGCTTCCAGCACCGAGATGCCAGTTTCACTGCCATCTTTCCTGCCTTTCCAAAGCAAAGCTGAACCTTCGTGGCACAGAGATGCCAGGTTCTGTCCTCCATCAATCCTTTTAAGACATCCAAACTGAGTCGCGCGCGTAATTTTTCAAGGCGTCCCTTCACTTCTCATGTGTTTTCACTAGCATCATCAGGCATCCACCCTCAACACAATCATTCGAGACCGCTCTCTAAGTTGACTCACGGTTCTGACTGCGTCTGAACGGCTTATCATCTCCCACGCTCTCTGCTCTTGGACAATTTTGGGGGTTATTATTAAAGAGATTATTTTCCTCTAATCAATCTTTCAATTCATCAACTCTACCCAAGATGCTGCTGTCACTTCTGTTAATTCAGAAATCAGCTCAGTCGTTATTGCTACCTTATCTGAAGTAATTAACCAGCTAAGCACCTCCTATCCATCTTCTACTCAAAGACAAGCTCACAAGCTTTTTGAGCCGCCAAGCCCTACCTCAAATCTCAAATCCAGCATTCTTCTCTGTCAGAGCTTCAGCTCAAAGTCGAGCCACGTCGCTACGCGATCGAGGGTTCCCCTCATTGATCCATTAAGATATCCGTTGTTTGCAACTTCCTTTGATCTCTTCTCCTGCCTTTCCTTTCTAATTGTCCGAGCTCATCCACTCCACACCACGGAACGACGTTTGCTCTCCCTGTGCTCGTCTTTGTCCTCCGCGCTATGAATTCTGGGATAGGCTGGGCCATGAAGAAAACACCAACTCATCCTTCAAATCTGGGGAAAAGGAGGACGCACTTGTTGACATTTACCTTAATTGGATAGCCTATGTCGAATATATTTGAAACCAACGATAACACTTCTCACTATTGCCAATATTAACAAAACTAAGGGTAGGTGCTAGTGATGGCCCGCTAGAAGCTGACGCTCTGGTGCGTGTGTCAAAAAAAGTCAACACACTGCTTCAGAAGCACTTGGTTCATTTGGCCGGAGTCACGTGATCAGTGATGTCCGAAGCTTCGTTTAGAACATACCTGATTCTGTGGTTTATAAGGGTTTGTGGAGTGTTTTGATGGTGAGAGAGCAAACCACTGATCATTCTATTGAGAGATACGGAGCCAGCGAGGAACAGGGGAGGTTCTGTCGTGTGGGAGTATTTTGAGTTGATTTTGGTCCATTTTGGTTGGGTTTGCCAGCTTTGTGTTCTTGTTGTTTGTTTTTGTTTTGTGCATCTTTATTTTATCTGAAAATGTGAAAAATTCTCTTCATAATATAAATATCATGAAAGAACTTCAGAAAGACTTCCATTTGACTCTTTACATTTAATGTAATAAAAATGTATATTTTATTTTTAAAATAATCTTAAAATATTATTCTACAGAATGTGCAGCAATTTAATGTGTTTATTCTTTTTAACTGATAATTTGTGCGACCCAGGCACTCCAGCCTCCTCTGTCCCATGTGAGAGGATTTTCTTTAAGGCTGGAGAAGTTATCTCCATGAAAACCAGCAGGTTCGGCCATCGCACAGAGGAACAAATTCTCTTCTTAAACAAAAATTAAAAAGGGGTTACTATAGATGCATCGTGTTTTTAATTTGCAAGTTCATAAGCATTTTCCAGTTCACAATTAATTCTACCCCCAGGTCAAAGAAGATGTATAAGAAAATTGGCCTAATATCATATTATTAATAAACAGACCAGCTGTCCAGTGATTAATTGCACAACTACATGGAGGCAGGACTTCACAGCAGAAGCATACTCCATAATGTGTTGTACATTATTATATGTATATTATATGTATTTTTCAATTATTACTGTTTACCAACATCAAGAAGTCACAAACAAAGAGAGACCACACCGTGGCGCATGTTTAAACAAGGAGAGTTTGTTGTTCATTTGTTAAATATATAATTTTGATCAAGAATTTTTTCACCCCCAAAAAATACATGTTCAAAGCAAGACAACGGTGGCCCAATATCAGACAGAAACGTGAACTCCACTCTGTAGAGTGGGCAGTCATAATGAAGCAGTTCGTTGTAGATTCAAGCTGCTCTTCATATTTTGGCCACCAGATGTCACCAGACAGGACTGTGTTGAAAAGCAATGAACCGTTTTTCAATACAAGCTTCCATGCTTCAGAAAGCTTCATTTGGCCATCACTAGTAGGTCCAGTTATTTAAAAAAGAGAACTCACAGTCTTGAAAAATAAAACTGAAAAATAGAAATAAAGAAAAAAATAAAATATCCATCCAGATCTTTTCAACAGACAACAGAAAATCTATTTTAATTGGAGGGCCTAATTCAAAAAATTTTGCAAAATGAAATAAGAATAAAAAAAGACCCCTCAATATAGACAATACCTACAAAACTAAACAGGATTGGCATAGTAATATATATATATATATATATATATATATATATATATATATATATATATATATATATATATATATATAAATTTAAAAAAAAGTTTATCGCAGTCTCATGGAAACTCAAATTAACAGAGAAACATTAAACGCACCTCATCGCCTGCTGTAGCCAAACGGGAGAAAGAATGTTCTTCGCAGCTGCACTTCATCTCAGAGGTGGGTTAATAAATTGGATATAACTTAACCACAATACTTTGACATGGGTTCTTTATAAACTTGAGTCCAACTTGAAGGCGGTGGGAAGATGCGTCGCATGGATGATTTGTCACGGCTAACCGGGGTGAGCCGTGTGGAGGAAATAAATGAGGACCCCAGAGCAGGCACTCACTGACACGTGAAGGAGGTTTATTGCAAAATAAAAAAATGGTGCATGACAGCAACATAGATCCTGATTGTAATTTTTTTAACAATAAGACAAATGAATGCTATTATTATACAAATGAGCAATTTAAAAAGAAAATCAAGGTAGAAAAGGGTATAACAACGGTTCACTTTAATAGTCAAAGCTTATATGCAAACTTTCAATCCATCAAAGACTACATAAAACAGTTTGAACAGCCATTCAAGGTGAAAGCCATATCAGAGATCTGGATAACTCCTGGAAAAGAAGAAGACTTTGAAATAAATGGATATGAATTCCTTCATGTAGACAGGATCAACAAGAAAGGAGGTGGGGTGGCACTTTACATTGATAAAAACCTAAAGTACAACAGAATTGGAAGAACGACGACTGTTATCGATGGAATGATGGAATGTTTAACAGTGGAAATAAGTACGGAAAAAAGGAAAAACCTAATTGTCAGTTGTATTTACAGAACTAAGATATTTAAGGATAATATGGAGGACTTATTTACAAATGTAAATCAGAAAAGAATGTTTATTTGTGGGGACTTTAATATTGACTTATTGAATCCAAATCATAATAAGAGTACAGAATAATTTATTGACTCCATGTACAGCATCGGTTTATTTCCAATATAACATCTCGCAACTCTATTAGATAATACATTTACAAATATAATAGAAGAAAATATAAAAAGTGGGCTATTAATCAACGACATAAGTGACCATTTACCAGTCTTTGCATCGTATAATTGCCATTATAAAGTCAACAGCGATGGACACGAGATTATTTACAAAAGAATAAGAACAGAGAAGACGTTAAACTGTCTTAGAAAGTAACTTTCAAAGCAAGATTGGAATATTATATATGAACAAACAGAAGTTAATAAAGCTTACAAAGGATTTTTAAGAACATTTAACACGTTACTTGATAAAAACTGCCCAGTAATTGAAATCAACAGGAAACACAACTATGCAGGAAGACCATGGATGACTAAAGGACTACAAAATGCCAGCAAAAAAAACGAATACCCTATATCAAGAATTCATAAAAAAAGAGAACCATAGAAACTGAAAGGAAGTAAAAAACTTAAATAAATTAACTAACATAATGAGATCCTGTAAAAGAGAGTATTACATTAAAAGGTTGGAACACAATAAAGATAACACAAGAGATATCTGGAATGTATTAAACAGTATAATCAAAGATGAATCAGGGAATAATGATGACCCTGGGTACTTTATAGAAGGGACAAGAAGCATTAATAACATGGAAGAGATGGTAAATGGCTTTAATGAATTCTTCGTAAACATGGGGCCAAAACTGGCAGAAGAAATAAAGGTTGATGGAATAGAAAGGGACACTGGTGAAAATATTGAAAGGAGAAGCTCAATGTTTTTAAGAGCAGTGGAAGAGAAAGAGATTTATGACATAGTTAGAGGACTTAAGAACAAAACCAGTACAGACTGGAATGATGTTGCTATGGTAACAGTAAAGAGAGTTATTGATGGTATTGTAAAACCATTAAAATATATATTCAACTTGTCGTTTCAAACAGCGGTTTTTCCACAAAAAATGAAAGTTGCTAAAGTTATTCCCATTTACAAAACCGGTGAAAGGCATCATTTTACAAACTATAGACCAGTGTCAATACTCTCCCAGTTCTCTAAGATACTGGAAAAACTCTTCATAAAAAGATTTGACAGTTTTGTGGAAAAACATGAATTACTGACAGTCAGTATGGGTTCAGAAGCAACAGATCAACAGCTTTGGCACTGATAGATTTAATGGAAGAGATAACGGAATGTGTGGATAATAAGAGGTTTTCTTAGATCTAAAGAAGGCGTTTGATACTGTTAATCATGAAATTCTAATAAAGAAAATGGAAAAGTACGGGTTTAGGAGAGTGGTTTTGGACTGGGTAAAAATCTATGTAGGGAATAGGCAACAATATGTACAAATAAAGGAATATAAATCTAATTTGATGGATATAGCTTGTGGAGTACATCATGGTTCAGTACTGGGTCCAAAAATGTTTATTATGTACATAAATGATACCTGCAGAGTATCGCAGATTTTAAAGGTTGTAATATTTGCAGATGACACAAATATACTGTGTTCAGGTGTGGAATTGCCACAGGTTTTGGAGATGATCACACAGGAATTAATGATATTAAAGAAGTGGTTTGATATAAATAAATTATCATTGAATCTAGATAAAACCAGATTTACGTTATTTGTAAACCAAAAGAAAAACATCAGTGTAGAAATATGTGTTGACAATGTATATTTAGAAAGACTAATTGAAATAAAATTTCTTGGTGTGATCATTGACCACAAGCTCTGCTGGAAGCCACACAGCACTATGTTCGGGGGAAACTGGCACAGGGCCGTCGTGGGGAAAGCAAAGCATATAAGATAAGAAGATAAGATAAGATAAGACTTTATTGATCCCACAACGGGGAAATTTTTGCATCACCTCAGCTCAGGTACAGATATCAGAAGGAAATACAAAAATACAAATAAGTACAATCAGTCATGATCCTGAGTCCATGACTCAGTGATTTTGTGTTTGGTGTATTTATTGTTATTATTTTCATTATTACTTGTGGGCTGTTTTGGGATGGTTTGTGTTTTGGGATTTTAGATTCTGGGTTTCTGGGTTTGTGCTCCCCCTGTTGGTCCCTGGTGTTCGTGTTCCCCTGTCTCGTCAGGTTAATCAGGTCCAGCTGTGTCTCCCACCTGTGTGTGATTTCCCAGTGTTCCTCTGTGTATTTATAGTGTGTGTGTTTCCCTCAGTTCCTCATCGCCTGTGTTCATCCTCTGTGTCACCCTGCGTACTCTGCATTTCTCCATGAATCCCCTCCATGTTCACCCTCACATCTGAATAAGTGCTGCATTTGAGTCCTCCTTTCTACACTTCACACGGCTGCTGCCCCAGTCGTGACACAATCAGTGAAAAAAAGTAAAAAATACACTATATTCAATGGTAGCATATACAGTATGTGATTATGGATATGGTTGGAAATATGGAAGACATAAACTATATAGCTTGATTTAGCTATTGTACCACTGCTATTCCTATTTATAGACATGTACACACACACACACACGTACACACTAAATATACATATGTATACATATACAGACATATATACCTGCACATGTCCGTACACATGGAGGGTCCATTATACATGAAGTGGTGACCGTGGATGTTCACAGTGTCCAGTGACTTATGACATCGTGATTGAGGAGTTAGAGTCTAACTGCTGTTGGGATGAATGCTCTGCGAAAGCGCTCCTTCCTGCAGCGAGGGTGTTTCAGTCTCTGACTAGAGGAGCTGCTCAGCCCACTCACAGACTCGTGCAGTGGGTAATGTGGTTTGTGCATGATGGATGTCAGCTTTACTAACATCCTCCCCTCACCAACCACCTCCACAGATATGTTGGATCAGAAAGCCCTGCACATATTATACTGTGCTTTACTACTGCCATATATGAGCTACTGTGTAGAGGTCTGGGGAAACACATACAAAAGTAACACACAAACAATAACTATAATACAGAAAAGGGCCATTAGATTAATAATAATGTGGGTACAGGGACCCTACAAATGCACTCTTTCTCAAAATGCAAGCTATTAAATTCCAAGACTTGGTGAAGCTTAAAACAGCGCAAATAATGTATAAAGTAAGAAATAAAATGCTTCCAAAAGAAATCTGTAAATTGTTCATAGAAAGAGATGGTGGGTATAACTTAAGAGGGAAGTGGAATTTAAAAATACGAAGTGCTAGAACAACTTTAAGAACTATGTCTATCTCAATTGCAGGAGTTAAATTATGAAACAGTCTAAAAGAAGAAATAAAAGACAGTAAAAACATAAACCAGTTTAAAATAAAATATAAAAAACTAATTTTAGATAATTATAAGAATGAAGAAAACAGTGTTAACCCAGGACGGTGATGTTGCTTGTAATGGTGTTGTGGTTCTTTTCGGTTTTTGTGTTAGTTTTTTTCCATAACTTGTGAATCTGCAAATTTACACATTCTGTCTTTTTCATATGAACGAAACTATACTGTGGTGGGGCTTGATTATTTCTTGTTTTTGGTTTATGTATGTTTGTTTTGTTTTGCTTTACTTTTGCTAAAAGAGACTAAAAGAAAATTAAATGAATGAGAGGTAAAACTTGAGGGGGTAGGGACAAATAAGTAAATACTTCAGCCTACTCCTTTTCAAACAAATAATGGAATGATATTTTGCAATGACTGTGAAGGCACATGTTTGAAATGTTTGAAATAAAAATGAACTGAACTGAAACATAAGGATGGCAAAACGGAGCTACAGATAATCTAAACTGGGATAAACTGAACAGCAAACCTGAACATGAAGGAAGGATAGCAGGGTGAACACACGGTTGATACACAGATGGACCAGCGATCAGCACACAAGTAGACACGACTTAGATACACACAGAAGAACAAAGGGAGATTACACACAGGTGGGGAACACACAGCTGGACCTGATGATCCTGAAGAGACGGGGGGAAGTAAACAGAATACACTGACATAAGACATGGACTTTCAAAGTAAAAAAGGAAACAAGAAACAGTTCATAAAGACGCAGACTCGACACTGAACTAAACCTACACTAAACACGAGGGCACAAGACACAAAAGGACAATTGTTTAAGGGGGCATTTCCCCTCTAGCCACCGGAATATAGCCAGCCCTGGTGCACAGTAAAGAAATCATTTGACTGGATAGGATATTCAGGATAAAGAGATTTTTTTATATGTATGAATGCACAGTCTAAATGTAGGTGTCGATAAAGTTAGAGGGGAAACGTTGGATTAAAAATGCCTAAACCTCAAAAATAAATAAATGCACAGTGCATCTGGTTTCTTTACAGATTCAACAGACAGCTGTCCACCTTTTCTCATTTTTACAGCTTCTAGTATAAAATATCGTGGTTTTGGTGCTCATTTGCTAATAAGACCTCTATTGGGCATATACATGCATAAACCCAGACTGCAGTTCTTACTAGTAAATATTTCCATCCATCCACCTTCATCCGCTTTATCCGGGCCTGGGTCGCGGGGGCAGCAGCCTGAGCAGAGAGGCCCAAACCTCCCTCTCCCCAGCCACCTCCTCCAGCTTATCCGGGGGAACACCAAGGCGTTCCCAGGCCAGCCGAGAGATATAATCTCTCCAGCGTGTCCTGGGTCTGCCCCGGGGCCTCCTCCTGGTAGTAAATATTTATAGCTATTTAATATTAAGAGTACTCCAAGACTATTAGACAATATACCGTATGTGTTTTGTTTATCCTGCTTTTGGTTGGAATTTATAAGTACAATTCTAATTTTCAAGACAGAAATATTTCTTGCAAATGATGTATCATTGTCTTTAACTGTCACAGCTCCTCCTTTTCACCCATGGTTCAGTATGTTGAGCAAAATACACGTTACAATACATTCATCTTGATCAACCCAGCTAGTGCTTTTTTTTGGGGGGGGGGGCATTTTTCAGTAATGTTAATTAAATCATTTAAAATGTATTACAGACCTATGTCTGTATTACAGTGGGGGGTTTGCAACATAGTATTACATCAGGCAGCACGGTGGTTAGCATTGTTGCCTCACAGCAAGAAGGTCCCGAGTTCAATTCCACCATCGGGTGGGGGCCTTTGTGTGTGGGTTTTTGCATGTTTGCATGTCTGGGTACTCCAGCTTTCTCCCACAGTCCACAGACATTAGTGGGGTCAGGTTAATTGGAAACTCTAAACTGCCCATAGGTGTGAGTGTGACTGGTTGTCTGCGTCTATGTGTTAGCCCTGCGACAGACTGGCGACCTGTCCAGGGTGTAACCTGCTTCTCGCACTAAGGCAGCGGGGATAGGCTCCAGATTGAACACACTGGAAATCATCAATGTCAAAAAAGCACACACTAAAAAGAGACCAGGGGCCCGTTCTTCGTACGTCGCTTACTACATCCAAGATCAAATGACACATCCAAGATCAAATCATCGCGCTAACCGTGATCTCGCTAATCCGGTTCCCCGAACACACCTGCTGTTGACGATTACTACAGCTGGACGCAGGAATGTGACATCACTGGGTGTCGTAAAAGGGGCTACGCATCGATAGTAGAAACATTGATCGTCAACCCGCTGATTGGTCGGCGAAAATGTCGAAGGGGCGTGCTCGGTATTTTCCGGCAGCAGAGCAAGAACTCATGAGTGAGGGATTTCAGGAGTTTCAGAGTTTAATTAAAACGCAAGAGAACACTGCAAAGGCTGCAAAAGCAAGGAGAGAGGGCTGGCAGAAAGTTGCTGACAACTCAAACTCGTAGGTAATTTAATAATAATAATAATAATGGATTGGATTTATATAGCGCTTTCCAAGGCACCCAAAGCGCTTTACGATACCACTATTCATTCACTCCCACATTCACACACTGGTGGAGGCAGCTACGGTTGTAGCCAGGCTGCCATATCGCGCCATCGGCCCCTCTGGCCAACACCAGTAGGCAGTAGGGTAGATCTATCATATGACACTATATTGTCCAATATCATATGGCATTATATTATATTATAATATGTTATATTATATCCCCTTTCACATTAGAGCCACAACAGGACCCACAAGAACATGGGAACAAGTAAAAGTGGAATACAGGAGTATTCTACAGAATGGTAATATTTATCTCTTAGATTGCTTTGCGTCTCTTGGCAAGGTAATACTGGCCTGTAATACTCTGTTAGTTTGTTCATAACAGCAACCAAGAAAAGGGCAGAGGAAAAAAAGACAGGTGGTGGTCCTGCACCCCCTCGTCAACAAGTTGGTTAAGTGAATAATACCCTCACGGGAAAATCGATATCTCTCTATGAGCACACTGTCGCGCTGAGCTAAAGGATCCTGTCTATCCCGCAATATACGCTGAATTCTGAGGACTCTCCTTATCAATCTTGCACCTTCCGCAATGGGTTGGTCGCGTATACGGACAGGACATGGCTGCGACAGGCTTCCCAAATCCACCTTCGCTTTTATAGCCGTGGTCTCTCATCTTGATTACACGAAGTAATTTACAATTACTACTCTGAAATATGGATTACATCTGTAATAATCACATACATGTAATAGAATGTTAATAGTACATTTCCCTTTTTTAGGAAATGACCTGTATGTATCTGTGTGACATCAATAAAAGGATCAAGTGCTGCATTATCTTTAGTTACATTGATGTTATTTATTTATGGTGAAACAGTGGTGGAATATCGCTGTTGCTTTCGTATAAATGAAGCGGACATACCTGGGTGGCCGCGATCTAATCCTGTTTACATAAAGTAAACCTGCTCCCGAGCAGGTTTACGCTTACGGCTCTGTTGCTATGACAGCAAGTCCCGGATGAGCTTCGGGGAACCGACTGATCCAGGATCACGCGAAATCGTCAACAATCTAATCCGGCTAACCTACTTAGCGAGGTACGAAGAACAGGCCCCACATCTCCAACTAAAGACCTACTTGCCGTTGTCTCTCTTGAGGTTCACCATGCCAAAATTATCGACCAACTAACGGATTCAGGCTGATTAACCCTGTCATGCATGAATTATGACCACGACAATCAGAATTTTTTCTTTAGTCTTTTTACTCCTCTTTACGCATGAAAAAATGAATAAAATACTTAAGAAAAAAAATCCTGATTGAGGTGGTCATAATTCATGCATGACAGGGTTCAATAACAACAATTACAATGAAGCATGTCATATATCTATAGTGACATTAAACGACCAGTGGGTGGCAGGTATGGAGTGAGGCATCAGTGTCCAATGTAGTGGTTTATGTGCAAGTGCAATCCCATCAACACTGACGCAAATACAAGGAAACAGCCTTTGAACAGCTGTGTCCACTGTAGTGACCACTATGCATGAAAGGGTTAAACTGACGTTCTGTCTTTGAAAGAGGCATAGAGAGAAACCAGCTTTGGTCCTTTTCAATACTGAAACCGCTTGGGTCTTGCATGACTCCAGACTCCTTGCTAGCTACATGTAGCCTAATCTCTGCTCCTCCTGTTTTATTTATATTATTATATTTAATAACTATGAAAAAACAGTATCTCTCTTTTCTGTAAACTTTTGGCCAACCATCTTATTTTGCAGAAATGAAAGTTAGACACAAGCCATGAGTTCACATATCTCCAGGAGCATGCGTCACTTTGCAAAACTTAGTGATATACACAGAAAATGTTATATGCTTTTATGCATGCTTTTATTCTACATAAAAACAAACAAACAAAAGGGATTGAGGACAGAAAACAAATCACTTGACACTTGGATTGAAACTGTGCGGGGATGTGAAGTGTGATGTTGTGTGTATGTTTTTACCTACCAATTTCAAGCAGGCTCCCTTAAAGAGTAAATATGTAATGACTGCCATTGCACTTACACGCTTTCCCCTCTCATCACTTGAGCCAGACTTCTCAGTGGCTTCTCTTCCCCAAAGACAGCTCATCAGTATTCTGCTGCTTCACCACCTGACAGGACGCCCGATTGCTGTAAACAACATCGTACATTTTGCATGCAACAGCTGCATCATAGCGCAGCCGTAATGTCACAGAGTGCTGAATTCCTTCTTTCATCTTAAAACACACACACACACACACACACACACACACACACACACACACACACACACACACACACACACACACCAATAGGCTGCAATCAGTTGAAGAGACTTTACTGGGATCAGACCAAACTGCCCCCCCAACACACACTCACACCTTATTGCTTTAGTAATTCATAGTACAGTATGACTAGGTATCATACCACAACAAACAACCATTAGCTAGTATTCTGTTCTTTTGAATGTTCCTCCTCTGATGGTGACTGTGTTGTTTGGCCTCATTTTTTTTTCCCACCAGGTCACATGTGCAAAAACAACAATAAAGCTTTAACAATTGAAAGAAAAACAAAACACACTGTACATTGGTAGCGTATGTGCACCTACCCAGTCATACAGTCTTCTCACTTATGTATGTGCTCCGTATACACATTTTAATGCATAGCTGGTGCACTTGGATTCATTCAGCAGATATTTCAATCTTCAGATACGATGATACCGTATACCAGTTCTGAAAGATTGACTGAGCTTATATACTGGGACCATCTGCAGAATAACAATTATTCAGCAAACCAGGAAGACAAATTCTCTCTTGATTTGCATATTTTCTCAGACAAATTCAAGTCTATTAAGTTTGGTTATTTTGGCTTCACAGTTCTACAGTTTGTGGTTTTTTAGGCATAAATAATAATGTAAAAAATCTCTAGGCAGATTTACATTAATCCCCATAAGTTCTCATATGCTGTAATACATCACATCAGTGATTCTAAGGTGACAGTCAATCACTCAGCACCAGGATGCAGGATTCTTAAATCTACACTCACCTCCTCCACAAATGACATAAATACAACATTTGCCAAACTAAGGAATTATGATGATACTCACACTGAGTTAGATTTTACCAAGAGAAGCAGCAGGAAACCACCATGTGTGATTCATTATTCATTGTTGCAAAGAAATCCTTGAATCCAGTCAAACTAAAGCTCCATCTGACAGCACAGCAGTGGGAGCAAGTGTATGCAGTGTGGGTGTAGCCAGTGGCGGTCCTAGCCTGTTCGGTGCCCTGGGAACCCCCCACCCCCCAAATTATGTCTGAGCATCTAAAAGTCACATACATGTTTTATATATTTAGTTCAACAAACATCCTCAAAGTTTCTATGCTAGAAGGTTGTGCATCCATCTGGGGTATCTAAGCTCAAAGGAATGATGAAAGAAGAATAATCAAGTAGAATGAACATGTTTCCCCACTGACCGAGTTCTTGAAAACCATGATCACTAATCAATAAAGACTCAAGCTGCAAGGCAAAAATGCATACACCATCTGTAAGCCAAGCAGGACTGGGCATGGACATGAAGATGAGCAAGTAAACAGTTATTGTCATGGTCCCTGTGCCCCGCTGGTCAATCCTCTATTGGGCAATATGTTTGTGGTTTGTTTGCTCTCTCGCTCTCGCCCTCTCTCTCACTCTCTCTCTCTCTCGCCACGGCGATGCTCACTGCGGGCTCCCGCTGCTGGCCCACACACCTGCTCATCACCACACCGGCCGCTGATCCCAGCTGATTACTGCACTACTTAGATGGCGAGTCTGCACTAGTCTTTGCTGGATCGTTGAGCTATCAGTGTCAGTTAGACTTGTGTTTCTGCTTGTCATGGTCTGGTTGGGCACCTGCAGGTCTCAGACAGCGGCTCCTCCTCCTTTAGGCGGAGTCCGGTTGCCCCTCCCTGGCTGACCACCTGTGAGCAATCGTGCCAGCGGTATATCAGACCTGCGCTCTCAACCACTCATCGCCTGAGTATCTGCTATTCCCATGTTAGTTCAGTGGAGCATCCTAAACCTTGTCTTAACGCCGTGTGATGACTGACCTGTCTTTTCTTGTCCTCAGCGATAGCACCCGGAGTGGAGATCTTGTTCCCCTCGCTCCCGTCCTCCTGGACCTGGGCCGCCAGCTGCTTACACAACGTGGCCTGCCGGCCCACCGCTCACCTGCCTGCCTCCCCACGCCTCGACCGCTTCCGGGTTTTCCGCTCCACCTGTCCCCTCCATCTGAAACCAAGTAAGGCAATTCAATTCAACTGCGGAGGATTATTGGTTGTCTGCTGGATCCCTCTGATCGTGATCTCCTCTTGTTCCAGTGCCCCCGGCCCCTACCTAGTCCTGTTTCTACCTCCCCGCTGTCCCCGCTGTTCAGCCGTCTCCTAGAGGTGTCTAGGTCGCCCTCATTATCACCGACGAATCCTACGCGCCACTAGTGTGGTGGCGTCGCTTTGTGTTTCACCTTTGTTTACCTGTGGGCGGAAATAAATCATTTGTTTTCTGTCACCTCGCTTCCGGGTTGGTTTCTGCGCCTGTGTCCATCCCTGTTCCCTCGTGCCGTTGAGCCGTGACACTGCTAACCTGTACTTTGAGAATTTCTTATAATTATCCTGCTAACCTGACGTTTTGTGTGTAGATCATTTTTGGAACCCGATGCGGAGAGGAGTGATTGAGGGGGAACGTTTTTGTACAGAAAGTGTGGAACACCCTTCTCCCAACCCTGTTTCCCACGGACCCTGGCGACCCGGACCCGTTTCCCCTGCACGTTGTATATAGCCACTTGGTGTATGTGTTCACTGTAAATAAACGCACTGTCCTTCGCTTAAAGGAAAACCCTGGCCTGCGCCTGAGTCTCTCTCGGAAACCTTATCAGTTATAATGCTCAGTGAGTTTTTAAATGCACTCACATTACTTGCTTCCCATGGCTGCTGGAAGGTGAGGTCTTTTCAACTGAGGGATTCGTCTCCTCAGGGCAACAGAAATGAAACAACATGTTGGGAGGATAGTCTTGCTATTAACTGCCGTGTGTGTAAGAAAAAATGGATTCCAGCAGCGTCCAGAGCAGAATTGGAGTACAGTGATCTTTGCACAGTTAAACTTCCTGAAGGGCCTTTTTTAGTCATTATGATTAAAATTCCGCTCACACACATAAAATCCTTTCACAATCCTGTGGATCTACTTTCAAAACATTCCTGCTTCTCTGCTTCTATCTCCTAAAGACAAAAGACTTGCATAACACCTGCAAAGACATTTTAATTGACACAAATGTAGTGAATCAGGGCATGTTTCTGGAAAATGACTAATACTGAAGCAGCTATAATAAAGCAAAGCTACATCTATTACTGGAACTCCATCATCAAGAAGAAGCAGAAATGCAAAGGTGCTCCTGTTGTATCTTCTTTTTACATAGACATGGATATTATAACACAAGCATGTTTTCAGTATTAGAAAATTGAAGCATAGACCTGCATTAAATAAGGCTACGTTCACTCTGCAGGTCTTAATGCTCAATTCCGATTTTTTGATCAAATCCGATTTTTTTGTCTGCTCGTTCACACTACAAATAAAATGCGACAGCAAACGCGCTCTAGTGTGAACGCTCAAAGCGGCCGCATGCGCAAAAGATGTCACACACAACGCGCTCTGTTTAGACCCAGACCAACAGTATTGTTTGACTGATGGCCTTAATATAAAGACTTCGGACTTTACGTTTCCCAATTTTTGCTTTAAGTTATTTTGTTATTTACATAATAATGTAAATAACCTAATAAGGATCCTTATTGCTGTTTGAGAGGAGCGGTGCTTCAAAGGATAGCTGCAGATTTCTGTCAGAATCTGCAGATTATACAGAACAAATAAAATGTTCACGTTTCTCCAACGTTGTCTTCCCAACAGTTTAGCTGACATCTATACTGGATGGCCAGGAAGCGTTCGCGATGTCTTCTCCGGCGCTGATAATTGGCATTTGTCTTGTGTCAGTGACGTAAAAGACGGATTTAATGCGACATGACCATCAAACAGCAGTCGCTTTCTAAAACATTGGATATGCATCAAATTCAGGACCACATACGAAAGTGACCCAGATCGGATGTGATAATATCGGATTTGTGCCGTTCACACTGTCACACCATGATCGGATATGGGTCACATAGGGTCAAAAAAATCTGATTTGATGCGCTTTCCCCTGCAGTGTGAACGTAGCCTAAGTGATATTACATTATCCTGCGTGGCCTTCAGTCTGGCCTTTGTAATTAAAACATTGTGGGCCTGTTGACTCATCATCACATCAGAAGAATCATTTGTTTTTTAGGCCAACCAGCCTCTGTTCCCTGCCAGAAAACAAGAAAGGAAAACCTTGTCAGCCTGTGCTATCCTATCTGCACACCACGTGGCAGAAAGAAAGTGGAGGAATAAAAGATGATCAGCACAAGAAATATATGAAAAAACAGCAAGTGAAAAAGAATGGAAACAAGACTAACAGCACAATAAAAGCTGACTCTCAGTTCATCCCTCTGTGTCCTGTGCGTCCTGTATTTGTGTCCAATCCTGCCTGCCACACAGCAAACACGACATGTCTCCTCTGTGCTGAAGTCTACTGCACCTCTCGCTGTTCTACAGAACAGCCACACCACAAAAAATAAATTGCTGCAAATGGAAAATACAATCTTCTTTTGACTATAATGGTACTGAAACATAAGAAATAGTAACAGCCACAAAAACAAAAGTCTAAAGATGACCTGTGTTCCCTGAAAGCAGCACTGTGGGTTTTCCTGTCTGCAAAGGGGAAAAAGCTTAGAAAAGTTACATGATATTAACCAGGCCAACAGAGAAGAACAGACTGACACTATTGTGTAGAGAATTTGTTAATCTCATATGTTTTGCATTATTGACAAACACAGTTACTATAACAAATTGTGATGTAAGAATAACTTGTCTGATTTTGTTTGTTTTGTTCAGACACAATTTTTTATATTATTATTTTTAATGAATAGCTTCGAGCTCCAGGGCTACAGCCTGTTTTACTATATTTTCACTAATATGTTTCATGTTTTCTGAAAATGCTGATGTCGTTATGGCCTACTGTGTTTAGGAAAGACAGAAAACAGCACAATAATCCCCAGCTGTCAGGCAAACGTACACACTGATTATGTGGGTGCCTGTTCCTGCTCGGACTCCCTTTTACCCATGTATCTGGTTTTTGCCACATGTCTCTAAAGGCTACGTCAATTTACCTTCAAAATGTAGCTGAAAGAATCTCAGGTCTGCTGTTGCTGAGCTGCATAAAAAATTAATGTGCTAGCATTACTATTCATGATTGGAAATGTCTTGCATTGACCAAATATTTGATTTTTGTGCTTTTGGGGTCGTTAATGGACTGCTGTGTAGTTTTATACTACAACTACAAAGATTGATTTTAAATATCATGCATCATCCCAGTAAAAATAAATGAACTGCCTCCACCTGACACCATCATCCTATCATTTCTTGCCTAATTATCTAAGTCTGCCTAAATTAGCTTTTGTTACAGATGTTGTTAATTACCTGAAGCATTTTCTCCAGTAGGATGCACAAGTTGACCTCTCTCTTTTAAAACGATTTTTCAGTCTTTTAGGACTGCTTTCACTGGCTTCCATCTGCAATCCAACTGTCACTTTAGAGGCTCAGTTTCTATCCCCAAAGTCATGCCTTTGGGTATGGCCTTCCAATATGGATTCATCCCACGTTGCACATCTTTCAGGTAAAGCCCGTGAGAAAAAGGGGCTTCCAAGCTGCCCCCAGATCCTCACCACATACCTGAGACGCATGTTTATCCCTATCTATATGGTTGCCTTTTCCCAGGCTTGCTGAATGTGTTAGCTATCCAATCGTTTTTGTTTTTTGACTCCTTTTTTTGTCATTTTGTTCTATTTTTTGGATACATTTTTGCATTGCCCTCCGAGTTTTTTCTGTCTAAGAATTGCCCTGAGAGTGTGTGTCTTATTACTCTGCCAGAATAAACACAGCCTTGCATCTGCACCAGATAGGCTTACTTCCCCGTAAGGGTAAGGTAAGTCAGTTTGAGTACTGCGAGTAAAATGCATTTGATTTCCCCCCGAACATTCAGATTAGTGCAGCATGAATTCATTCATGAGGGGGAAATTACAGTGAGAACATGTAGAGGCTCTGTTAGATGGATAACATAGTGAGTTCAGTGCATTGATGTGACATTGTCCTGAAGGATTTAGTTATTCTCCATGGTTAAAGAAATTGCACTAATTAATTCATATTTATTTAACTTTGGGCTGACTCAGCATGTAACAGAGGCCACACATAATAGAGGACACACTCTTGACCTACTGATCTCCAAAGGCCTGAGCATTTCAAAGGTTACTGTGTCTGATGTGGGCCTGTCTGATCATTACTGTGTTTTCTTTGAAAGTAAAATCTCAGCCCACACAAATATATCAACAACAGTGATAACAAAACGAGTCAGACCTGTTACAGATCGTCAACTTTTCTTTAATGTCAGGTGTGTTTCCAGAACCACTAAAAACTGCTGTAATAAAACCTATACTGAAAAAGGACAATCTTGACAAGACACAAATGAACAACTACAGGCCGATCTCAAATCTCCCGTTTTTAAGTAAGATCATTGAAAAAGCAGTTTCTCAACAGCTCAGTTACTTCTTAAAACAGAATAATTGCTACGATGCCTTCCAGTCAGGTTTTAGACAGAACCACAGCACTGAAACCGCTCTGACCAAAGTGTTTAATGACATATTCAATGACTGGTTGTGCCACAATTTTCTCCAGCTAAACAAAAACAAGACTGAGGTAATAGTCTTTGGCGCCAAAGAAAAACGATTACAGGTCACCAGAGAACTTCAATCTATACATCTAAAAACCACAAACCAGGCGAGAAATTTGGGTGTAGTGATGGATGCAGACCTAAACTTAGAAAAACACATTAAGACAATAACAAAGTCAGCTTACTATCACCTCAAGAATATATCAAGGATAAAAGATCTGATGTCTCAACAGGACCTGGAAAAACTAGTCCATGCATTCATCTTTAGTAGGCTTGATTACTGTAACAGCATCTTTACAGGTCTACCTAAAAAATCAGTCAGGCAACTACAGCTCATTCAGAACTCTGCTGCTCGAGTCCTCACTAAGACCAAAAAAGTGGACCACATCAGTCCAGCTCTGAGGTCCTTACACTGGCTGCCTGTCCGTCAGAGGATAGACTTTAAAGTTCTGATGCTGGCCTATAAAGCTCTGAATGGTTTAGGACCAAAATACATCAATGACCTCCTGACCCAGTATGAACCATCCAGATCCCTCAGGTCATCTGGATCCGGTCTTTTATCAGTTCCCAGAGTCAGAACCAGACACGGAGAAGCTGCATTCAGCTTTTATGCTCCTTATATCTGGAACAAACTCCCAGAAAGCCTCAGATCAGCTGAAACACTCAGTTTATTTAAATCCAGGTTGAAGACTCACCTGTTCTCAGCTGCATTTGAATAAAGCACCAAATCCACACTTTAAGCTTAAATTTCAAAACTTACATTTAACTACTGATTTTATCTACTGTTCTGATTTTATCTGTTTTGATTTTATATACTGTTGTTTGTTTGTTTGTTTGTTTGTTAATTAGTTAGTTAGTTTATTTGCTTGTTTTATTCAATTTTAAATCATGCTTTTTATTTGTTCTTTTTTCTAATGTCTCTGTAAAGCACTTTGAATCACCTTGTTGTTGAATTGTGCTATACAAATAAACTTGCCTTGCCTTGCCTTGCCTTTATTATAAATAATCCTAATTACACATCTTGCTTCCTTGTTTGTGTCATGTGTCACTAAAAATACATTTTATTTTAGTTTTATACATTGATTAATGACCTGCAGAATCTCCTTATCCTATTAGGTGTCCATAATTGTCACTTAAAGTCGAACTTTATGCTTTCTCCCTCTTGAAAGTGTTTACATCCTTGCATTACATACTTGAGGTTCATTTTTTGCTAATAGGTTTCTAAAAACCTCTCTTTTTCAGTGCGCCCCAGGGCAGTTGTGGCTACAGTGTAGCTGCCATCACCAGTGTATGAATGTGTGTGTGAATGGGTGGATGACTGGTTGTGTAAAGCGCTTTGGGGTCCTTAGGGACTAGTAAAGCGCTATACAAATACAGGCCATTTCAGGCCATTTTAAAAAGAAACAGGCAGATTTAGAATATAGCATGCAGCGTTCTATAGATGGATACATAAAAACACTTTATTTGTTACATTTATGATAAATGGATTTGAAAGTAGATAAAACACATTTGTGTCGGCCTTGGCTCATAGTTCTTGTCTTTAAATGAACTTTTTCTGTCTGTGTTTGAGGTCCTGCACTCTCAAAGACTGAATGAACCAGCATTGCAGCCATGGGTCACTGTGAGCATCACAGGGAAGGTTGAAGCCGCCCACTGCAGCTGTCGCTGCTCTTCTGTTTAATGTAGAAGCAACAGTGCTGATCTGTGGCACAAGGACTGTTACAGATGAACCTGCATACTGGTTTTTGCTGGGTAATATGACCAAGATACAGCCAGAGGTTGGCCATAAGGTAGACTTCTCCTCTTCAGCTGCCCCAAAAAAAGGCTCTCGATCAAAACATAAACAGACCATTCGTTGTGACAGGTAAAAGGAGCCGTCCTCAAAAAAGAAAAGTTCCACCTGCTACTGTGGAGGAGTTGGATCAACTGATGGGAAAATATTTTTCCAAGCATAGTTCTGTTCTGAATAACCCATAATGTTTTAATTTAGGGGGGCATGTAAATAATTTGCATTTACTGATTATGTCATGGGCCGTGGTGCGCGGGCACGAAAAGATCCAGGCGCAGACTCCGCGCTAACAGAAAAAACACTTTATTGTAACAACGAAAGGCGACCCGGGGAAACTAGGGAGCAAAACAAGAAACTAAAAACCCGGGGAAACGATGACACGAGGAAGCCGGGATCGGGACGGTGGGAGGGATAGAACGGGACCATGGGAGCTCGGGAGGGAAGTGTGGCAGTCCGTGGGGGCAGGAAGTCCGTGGGAATGGCAAATGGGCCAGGTGAGCACCGCGAGATCCAGTTGAGCCGGAGGACAGGCAGGTAGCAGACGCCGAGTAGAAACCACTGTGGCGTGACTAACGGACTGGCATGGAGCATCCGTCAGTGCCGGGTTAAGCAGATCTCCGTGTAGTCACCGTGATGGAGAGCAGGTGTGCTGGTGATGGCCCAGCCCGGGGGTGTGGCTACCCGAGCATCACGCATTCCACAGACACAGGACCACGGACCATGACAGATTATGTACTTACTAAATACCACTGTTCAAAAGTTGAATAAAGAAACAAACAAATGTTTGCCTTTTTTTAAAATTAAAACCTCTTTGTAGAACATCACATCAGTTACAATGTAGAATCAATGTCAAGTATAGTTTACAAACGACAAAATGTTCACATAAAATCATGACACCATTTAAATAATATCACCCACTATAGCATTCTGTAATTTACCGTCTCTTTTGAAAACTTATCACTACATATACAGCACAAGACTTTTAAGAGTATTTCACAAGAGCATTTTCCCCTGGTTTTACTACCACACTGGGTCACATGTTCACCAAAACGCAGCACACCTTCGCCATCTTAGAGTCACCTTTTCACCCTCACATGGAAGAAGTAACCTGATTGGCATGGTGGTATGTAGCATGTAGTTTGAAACAAAGATTTCGTAGTGCCCCATATATTGGAACCCAGTCAGGATTTGTTTCATTCATTTCATTGGCTGGTTTGCTGCAATAATGAAAAACAATTAGCAACCCTATAAATAGAAGGTAGTTCTGCATGTTTGTTCTAAATTGCTATGACCTCAGAGCGCATTGAAAATAAAACTAATAGGGTATAAAGAGTCTCACAGCTGCTATCCAGGCCTTCTTTTGCTAACATCCAACACATAAGCTCCCTCATGATGATTCCAGGTGAGGAAACAATGAAAAGAGAGCCAGAGCCCTATTAACGTACAGATCTAGAAAGAAGACGCTGCATTTTTAACTCTGAGGGAGATGGGGAACGAGCCTATTTCCAAAAAAAGTGGAGTGTGTTCCTTTAAGTACTGTATTGTATACAGGGAGTGAGGAATTATTAGGCAAGTTGTATTTTTGAGGAATAATGTTATTATTGAACAACAACCATGTTCTCAATGAACCCAAAAAACTCATTAATATCAAAGCTGAATGTTTTTGGAAGTAGTTTTTAGTTTGTTTTTAGTTTTAGCTATTTTAGGGGGATATCTGTGTGTGCAGGTGACTATTACTGTGCATAATTATTAGGCAACTTAACAAAAAACAAATATATACCCATTTCAATTATTTCTTTTTACCAGTGAAACCAATATAACATCTCCACATTCACAAATATACATTTCTGACATTCAAAAACAAAACAAAAACAAATCAGTGACCAATATAGCCACCTTTCTTTGCAAGGACACTCAAAAGCCTGCCATCCATGGATTCTGTCAGTGTTTTGATCTGTTCACCATCAACATTGCGTGCAGCAGCAACCATAGCCTCCCAGACACTGTTCAGAGAGGTGTACTGTTTTCCCTCCTTGTAAATCTCACATTTGATGATGGACCACAGGTTCTCAATGGGGTTCAGATCAGGTGAACAAGGAGGCCATGTCATTAGTTTTTCTTCTTTTATACCCTTTCTTGCCAGCCACGCTGTGGAGTACTTGGACGCGTGTGATGGAGCATTGTCCTGCATGGAAATCATGTTTTTCTTGAAGGATGCAGACTTCTTCCTGTACCACTGCTTGAAGAAGGTGTCTTCCAGAAACTGGCAGTAGGACTGGGAGTTGAGCTTGACTCCATCCTCAACCCGAAAAGGCCCCACAAGCTCATCTTTGATGATACCAGCCCAAACCAGTACTCCACCTCCACCTTGCTGGCGTCTGAGTGGGACTGGAGCTCTCTGCCCTTTACCAATCCAGCCACGGGCCCATCCATCTGTCCCATCAAGACTCACTCTCATTTCATCAGTCCATAAAACCTTAGAAAAACCAGTCTTGAGATATTTCTTGGCCCAGTCTTGACGTTTCAGCTTGTGTGTCTTGTTCAGTGGTGGTCGTCTTTCAGCCTTTCTTACCTTGGCCATGTCTCTGAGTATTGCACACCTTGTGCTTTTGGGCACTCCAGTGATGTTGCAGCTCTGAAATATGGCCAAACTGGTGGCAAGCGGCATCTTGGCAGCTGCACGCTTGACTTTTCTCAGTTCATGGGCAGTTATTTTGCGCCTTGGTTTTTCCACACGCTTCTTGCCACCCTGTTGACTATTTTGAATGAAACGCTTGATTGTTCGATGATCACGCTTCAGAAGCTTTGCAATTTTGAGACTGCTGCATCCCTCTGCAAGATATCTCACTGTTTTTGACTTTTCTGAGCCTGTCAAGTCCTTCTTTTGACCCATTTTGCCAAAGGAAAGGACGTTGCCTAATAATTATGCACACCTGATATAGGGTGTTGATGTCATTAGATTAGATTAGATTAGATTAGATAGAACTTTATTAATCCCTCGGGTGGGTTCCTCTGGGAAATTCGATTTCCAAAAAAGCACAGCACCGACAGAAGTTACAGAGTTACAGAATATTATATATATATATATATATATATATATATATACACACACACACATATATATATAAATACAGAGACAATATAAATAAAATATACGAAGGGGATAAATAGAATAAATAGGAATAAAAATAAAAATACAAGTGAATTGCACATTTCAAGTATTGAGTCTATTGCACCGTTGACTATTTACAAAAGTATTGCACAAAAGGTATTGCACAGTGAGGTGAAGAGGCACTACAGCTTAGTTGTTCCCCCCTCCTTTGTCCTCCTGTTTCCCCTCCCTCTCCCCTCCAGGGAGGAGTTAAACAGTCTGATGGCGTGTGGGACAAAGGAGTTTTTAGATTAGATTAGACCACACCTCTTCTCATTACAGAGATGCACATCACCTAATATGCTTAATTGGTAGTAGGCTTTCGAGCCTATACAGCTTGGAGTAAGACAACATGCATGAAGAGGATGATGTGGACAAAATACTCATTTGCCTAATAATTCTGCACTCCCTGTATATTGTCAAAAACTAAAGTGTACATAGCAGTTGTTGTATCTTGTTTACTGTATCACTGACAGATAATTTCAAAGTCAAGTGAACGCTACATTATAGTGAGATATTGTGTAATGTGAAATACTGTAAGCAAATGAATAAACAACCTCATTCTTGCTAAACCTTTGACTCTGTTTTGTTTGAATCCAACTGTTTTTTGCAGATGTAAATAAAACATGTTGTTACTTTTATTATTATTAGTCCTTTATTTATCCAGGTAAAAAATCTCATTGAGATTAAAAATCTCATTTCCAAGAGAGACCTGGCATCATAGCAACAAAAGTCACATACCACATAGGTATATAACATTTAAAACAAATACAATATCCCATACAAACATGTGTAAAATATACAATAACAGATCAAATTAAGAGTACATTAAAAACAATCAATTTTAGTATTATTATTATCATCATCATTGCACTAAATACATTTTAAATAAAGGATACTTTGATATACATTCTACTGTAAGGTTGGAAATGTATTTTCTTCACCCTAAAATATATTTTGAAATGTATTTTGGTTTGAAACAAATATATTTTCAATTTCAAAAATATATTTTTTGAGCATCACAAATACAACATATATTTACCACATATTTGAAATATATTTTGGCCAGGAAAAATGTAATGTATGGGTATAGTCACTGACATAAAGCGATTCCTAGAAAGTAGATTCTGTTCATCTGGATGTGGTATTTTCTGTGAGCGAAATGTTTCATCACTCATCCAAGTGACTTCTTCAGTCTCAGCTGAAGTCTCAGGTAGTGATGTTAATTCAGAGTGAGCTGTTTAAATAACAACACAGCATTTTATATCAGCAGATATGGTGGGTGAAATTCAAAATATACTGACAGCTCTCCAAGTAAGACTTCAGTATTAAATAAAACGGCCCGGTTATGAAGTGGAACTTTAATCTCAGCCAAATCGATTTGCTCAGGAACAAATAAAACACTGAAATAAACATAACATTTAGATGTTATCTCCATCCACAAAAGTCACAGATGATGAATGCTCGATAAAATGGGGGTAGCGAGAACATTTTGAGCTACTTGACTTCGATGCGTCCTTTGAATTGGAACAGTACTTGGTCTGTGACTGATGATGTATCACAAGTCCGCATATTGAGAAACGCCTATGGACTGCATCGAGATAATAGGGAGGAACACATCGTAAACCGTGTGGTGTTTTTGAGTTTCTTTGGGTTTCTGTTGTTGTTGGGTAATGTTTGATCTCTTAAGTGTGAGCAGTGCACTGATGTGAGCGAGCACTTCCTCAGTCAGTATCACTGCGGTCCTCTGCTTGGCAGTGGAGGTTTTGGCTCAGTGTTTTCAGGACAGAGGCTCTCTGATGGACTACATGTAAAAAAAAATACACACCTGTATTTATTCATTTAAAAAATTTGCACTTTCTCTCCATTATCATTATTATTACAGTTCAAGAAGTTTATTTTATTATTTTATTGTTTTAAAATATTTTACTCTTTTTTTAACCATCCAGGTTGCCATTAAATTACAACTGACAAGTGGACAACACTGGTGAGTGATACTTAAAATAAATAAATAAACTAAATGTGTACAAAAATGCACAGGGTGTTTTGAGTGACACATGTGAAACAAAGCTACGATTGTTTAGCTCCGTCTTCTGCTGGTGGCTCAGGGGAGCTGCAGCTGTGGTGTGCAGTGGTTGAGAAATTTGTAACAGTTAGGGTACCTGGGTCGTTGACTCAGCGTTTTCAGTTTTGTACCTTTCTTTGTGTTCTCTTGGTTTATTACTGTGAAGGTTTTGGTTTCTGTATTGCATTTCTATTTTCCACGGTTCTTCTTGGTTTGTGATTTTGTAGTTCTTATGTTTGGGTTTCCATGTTCCCTCTGTTGCAGTGTCTGAACTTACTGTCTGTAAGTTCAGCCTGTGTTTCCTGTTTTACTTTGAAAGTTCGTATCTCATGTTAATGTGTCTGGTTTTGGTTCCTCTGTCCCGTCAGCCCTGATTTTCCCCAGCTGTGTTTCCCTTCTGTCTCTCATTCACTGATTGCTCCCTCTGTGTATTTAAGCCCTGTGTTTTCCTTTGTCTGGGTCATGATATACCATCTACTATGCTGTGTGTTCTGTCTTCCTGCCAGCCTGCCAGTTCAGTTTTTTTTGGTACCTTCAGTTTAGTTATTTTATGTTTCAGCAATAAAGCTGTTTTGACTGCACTATTTTGCTCACGTGAGTCTGCACTTTGGGTCCTCCTACCCACCACTCCTGCATGCACACAGCTTAATCTTCTTCTTTGTTACGTCAGTCAGATGAGATCAATCACGTTCCCATGCAGATTGCACCGCTGCAGCTGCTGTCAGAGGACGGGGGGCACCCTGGGGTCATCCACATGCTGGACTGGTTCGAGGTGGAGGGGCGGGGCTTCCTGCTGGTGATGGAGAGGCCTCTACACTGTCAGGATTTGCTTGACTTGATCGCGGAGAGAGGAGCTCTGTCAGAAAGCCTCTCACTCAGGTTTGCGCTCCCGCCCACCACCTTTGAAGGAGGTTGAAAGGAGGTTAATGCATTCTGCTGCAGTCGTTTAGATGTCTGTTAACATTCTGGTTCTTTGTTCTTCCCAATAGGATTTTCCATCAGGTGGTTGAGGCGCTTCTATTCATTCACTCCCGCGGCATCGTGCACATGGACATCAAAGACGAGAACATAGTGGTAAACACCATGACGATGGACATCAAAATCGTAGACTTTAGGTATGGGGCGTTGCTTAAAGACGGCATGTACAGCGAGTTTCAAGGTAACCAGTCATTCTAAGGCTACATCCACATGTACACGGGTATTTTTGAAAAGTGCACAGCGTGACATCAAAAATGATGCACACCTTTGACGTTGCGTGACTAAATCTCAATTTTCCTCATCCAGACGTAAATGGAAAAACTGAGTTTTCTAAAATCTCCACCTTGGGAGCAGTTTGCACAGAAAAAGCTGCATTTTCAAAAATACCCGTGTACATGTGGACTTAGCATAAACCTATAGCATCTTTTCCCCCTTCCCCTACAAAATTCCTCCCTGTGCCGAGTTCCGCATTGTAACCCTCCTCTCCTCACTTCCTGCGTCCTCAGGAACCCGTGTCTACAGCCCCCCCCCCCCGAGTGGATTGCGTCAAAGCCCTACAAGGCAGTCCCCCTCACCGTCTGGTCTTTGGGGGTTTTGCTATTCACCATGGTCTGCGGCTACATTCCCTTCAAGAATGACGATGAGATTTACAAAGCCTGCCCCAGGTTCACCAGGCCGGTGTCTACAGGTGAGCCTCAGGTTCTCCTCAACAGGCGTTTCCTCCAAAATCACTGTGGTTCAGGGTCACATCACCCCTCCTACATGTATAGTAAATCTTTTCAGAACCTTTCTCTTTTTTTCCCACCAGGATGCCAGTCTCTGATTCATTGGTGTCTCTCCTTCCAGCCTGAGGACCGTCCCATTCTGAAGGAGATCCTGTCACACTCCTGGATGAAAGAGGAGGAAGAAGAGGAGGGGAGGCCTGCGGGAGGAGCACGGCTCCCTTCCCTGACAGTTCCTGCGAAGTATCAGGACTCTGGACTGTTTAGGACTTTAGATTTGCAGATTGGACGTGGTCCTTATCTGCTTTCAGTTAAGCCTGGTGGCACCCTTAGCTGGAAATTATTTTTCTATATGCGTTTGCATATTTATTATTTATTTTTGCTTGGGTTGCTGATTTTACACCAGACTGTGAAGCGGAGTTTCACCTTTTTTTTTTTTTTTTTTTTTTTTTACATTTAAGTTGGGTTTGTTTTTGTTTTTTGTTTTCCTTTACTGAAACCTGCAAGCAGCGACTTTGATCAGTCCCACGATAAAAGTGGAATTAAAGATAAAGTCATTTCATCACATTCTGTTTGACTGACTGGAAATATACAACGTTGTAGAGCTGCAACACATTTAATTGCCACTGGACATGGCAACCTGGGTTCCCTCCGGTGGCTGACGACCACCATGGGTTGTTAGATCTTGTTATTTTGTGCTGCTTTAACATCTTCTGACACTTTGTGCCAAATTGACCCTCAAGGGGGCACATATTCCACAAGGACTGTCAGATTTGAATGACCCAGCAGCTTCAGAGAGGCACAGGGGGACAGACACAGAGGCAAAAGCCAGGCACATAGAGGCACAAGACACACACACACACACACACACACACACAGGCTTACAAAGATTAAGAGTCAAAACGTAAAAGCATTAAACCACTTCTCTGTGTCACACTCTGCCTGTCAAACACGTGGCCACTGTAGCAGCTGCAAACTGCTCTTATCTAGCACTCGTAGTAACACAAGCTAAATGTATGCCCTCTGTTGTTCTGTTGCAGCACTGTATACCGCCTTAGCTCATAGCCTTCCACTCTGTATTGCTCCTTTGCCGCCCATCTCTTTAACCCTAACCCCTAACCCATTTAAAAACCAAACACACAGACAAAGCAGAGCGAAGAAGAGGCGCACAAGGCGATTCTCTTATAGCGGTAACTGATCATGTGTTGCTCTCCACTTGTAGGATGCGTCTTGAAGGCATGTGTGGACTAGGACATGAGAGGAACAGGAACCACAGAGCGGTGGTGGAATCATCGCGATAGGACACTTCTATTCACCAATTTTGAACTATTGTTACGGTCAGAATTTGACCGATTGGGCCTAAGTCCAGAACTGTTGATGGTATCGACATGGGGTCTTCACCAAGGTGTCCAGAGGACCCCAAAAACCCCCATAGACACCACCTTCATCCCTCTACGACACTTACTTTTCGAGTTATTCCAATTTGTTACGGTCGGCTACTGGCTATTACCCCCTAATCCTAACCCTTAACCGTAACCCCCTAACCCTACCCTACCCTAACCCTGTTGTCACGAAGCGCCAGAATTTTTATTCTATGAAGCTAAAGCGTTGTGTTTTGTCCCAAAGAAAGAGGACTGCATCACCTTTAAATGCGATTTAAAGCCTAAACGTTTTCGTTTATGACTAGCTTACCGTGTTATGACTGAGAACAGGGGGGAAGTAGCGCGAGAGTAATGTCGACCAAAACAAACGCAAGTAAGCCCAAAGACAGCGCTGAAGTTATAAAAAACATCCACAAGCACGCGTTTGAGTATATATCCAAGGCACTGAAGATCGACGAGGACGACACAGGTGAGACGAAGGAGGTTGTGCAGTGGTACAAGAAAGGGATTTCTGAGCTTGAAAGGGGTATTGCAATAGAGCTCACTGGGCATAGAGAGCAGTATGACCGAGCAAAGAGACTTCAGGATAAAATGGTCACCAACCTCACCATGGCAAAAGACAGGCTTACCCTTTTAGAGACGACACTAGTCTCTAAAAGGAGAAATGACCCCCAAGGGACATCACGTCATGCTCTTCCACAGCCAAAGTCAGCTCCTAAAAGTCAACCCGCAGGTGTTTCCACCACCATCAGACCCTCCACTCCTGTAAGACCTTCATTAAGACTAACTGATGCAAAGGTTTGTGGGTTTTTTTGGTTATTTAATAGTGCAGGCACATGCCATTTGAAGCTACCTTTCTAATGTGTAATGCTTTCTGGGACAATCTTATTCCTGCTAAGACAACCGCTCGGGTGGGAAAAACTCAGAATGGAAGACCGGCAGCTGTGAAACAGCCCCCGAAGAGGGATATGAAAAACTTCAAGAATGTGGACAGTAAACTGGCCAACTTAATTAGTGTGAATGCTTGAAAAACATTCACACTAATTAATCAGAAGAATAACCTTCGCTATCATTTATATACGTTTATGATGTTTTGCTGTTACCAGCAGTGCTAACGCTAGCTTCAATGCCAATGCTAGCAACAATGCTAACGCTAGCTATAGTGCTAACACTAGCCTTAGCAGTTGTTAACTGACAAAAAGAATATTCCTGTGATATATCTTGGCGGTCAGTGAGTGAGACAAAAGTAAGAAATGAGCTTTATTATTGCCATTGTGGCTCAGTTTTAACAGTAATAAGAGTGCAAGCGCTAGCAGCATTGCTAATGCTAGCTGCAATGCTAACGCTAGCTGCATCGCTAACACTAACTGAAGTGCTAATGCTAGCCGGAATGCTAGCGCTAGCAGCAATGCTAAGGCTAGTAACAGTCTAACAGTAGCCTTACATAAGTGGAAATACTTCAGGTAATTAGTTTGAATTATAAAATTGCTGCTGTGTCTGTTTTATTCTATTTTTATTTTTTATTCTTTTATTTGGTGTGCTGTATTATTCTATAACCTGCTGACTATGAGTTCAGTGTATCATGTCGTGTGGGCTTTGTATTTCTGTTAGTCTGATAACACTGTACAGACAACTAACATATAATTTCTCGTCTTACACTTTCAGGAACTTGACTGACACCTGTGCTTTGCCTGGTAGGTGTGCACATACTGTAAGAGAAGTAGACCAAAATAAAAAAATAATCTGACTAATATAAGCTTTGATGGGTTCAAACTTTGTGCTAAACATTTTAAACACAATTTTATAATAAATACACATAAGTGCAGCTTAATAATTGGGCTAAAATATTTTTTTCGTACATTTTTGTAGTCACACTACATGTGATTAGTTAATCATATTTGTATTTAAAAATATTATTGCTGAATTTAATTAAATATTTATTCTTTTAAAAAGTGCCCAATTATGCAACTTTTTGCACATGGCAGCCAACAACAGTTTAGCTTGAATATTTGTTTTAGTAGTCACAATTAGTTCAAACAATTACCATGTGATTTCATTTTAATACAATTATTATTTTTTCTTCTTTTTTGTTCACAGTGTGCAGAAGAAGAACAAGGACCAGATTTCCAGTCTTCTCTCTCATATCCCAACCCCTCTATCCTCTGTCCTTCTCCACCTGTTCTCTCTGCCTTCTTTCCATCTGTATTTCACCCTGTGGTTTGTGCGAAATTGTGCCAAACTAAGAATCTTATTGCGGTTTGATTTAAAGCCGTGTCTCTCCTGCTCTGTCTGTTCTCTCTTCTAAATTTTCTCTCTACCTGTTTTTCATTCTGGGCTTGCTGCTAAGTTGTGCCAAGCCTATAAAGAGAGTGCATAATATTCTCTCAACTGAAGAACAAACTGTCAAACGAAAGACAACTGTTTCAGACAAATAAAAACAAAGACAACATCTCCTGGTGTGTGCCACTCTTATCTTGTGAACATATTTTCTAAAGACTAAGAAACACTTGCAAGTGTGTGAAAATGCCAAGGAAGCAGAAAAAGTCACAAGCTGCAAAACAACGCTGGAAGAAGTTTGATGAGCTTCCATGAGTTCCATGAGCTTCACTGTGAGGCCGTCACAGTGATGTGGCAGGACTAGAGCAGGGCGATATGGCCAAAAATATTTATCACGATATATATTTGAAAATTTGCGATAACGATATAACTGACGATATAATTGATGCGAGACAAAATAGAACTCCACAACATTACTAGCGCAAAAAGACAACCTTCCATTTATTTTCACTTAAACAAGAAGCTGGTTTTTATGTACATTAAAGCTTTATAAAAATGTAACGGTGCAAATGCAAATTCCTTGCTGAAAGTTTAACCAAAAGGCATTTCCAGTAGAAATGGGCTGACATATCCTGAGCATAACCATGTATAATATCCACTGAAGTTAAAAAGAGGTGCTTTGCAACATTAAACTGCAGTGTGCAGTACGTATTTTTTGGACCATAAGGTGCACGGGATTATAAGGCACATTAAGCGAAACAAAGCAGTCAGATAAATCAAACTTTATTAAACTCATTCTTCTTGCTTCATCCACTTCTGTACCATTGATTCATTAATGTTGAATTCTCTGGCAGCTGCTCTATTCCCATGTTGTTGCAGTATATTAATGACTAACCTCGTATTGTGGATGGATTATCTCAGTTGTTCTCCTGACTGAAGTTTGGTCCGTTTACAGCATCCTGCCATGCGATTGCATTTGTCTCTAACCATGAGGAACCTTCACGTTAACTTTTATAAGTGGAAAAGTGTTAGTGTTCGTCCTCCAGCTTCACTGTTTATGTTATGCTAACATAGCTGTGTCGCTAGCGATCACGTAGCACATCATTATATACCAGCTAGCCCAACTTCAGTAACCCTACAAACGTCACTGCTGTTTAGTTTCCTGTCTTCATTTATGTTGGAAGTGATAGCAGAGCTGTACGTTTGATTTTTTTCAGAAATCTTTCAGTCAGAACATGCAATATCATGCTTAGGTAGCTAGCGAAACTAGCGAGCTAACTTCCGCTAGCTTCCTGCTAACTCCGTTAAATGTAATAAATTTTGTTTTCATGGATGCCTGGAAGTTAAACTTCATAGTTACACCTGGTAAAGCAGCAATGCTTATCGTTTTATTAAAGATGAAAGAATTTAGACAGTTTTTAACTCTCAGTGATGCTGCAGTGTTCGTTTGACCAGAAGCACACGGAGTTTAGGACCCAGATTACTCCCAGATTTAAGAGCATCTTAGTCCGACAAATACGACAATAACGACGGCCGCATGCATGTTCTGCAAAAAAATGTGCTTTGTCGTGTATCTGACGGACAAACACCAAACGAGGTTCCACATCACTGAAGTTGCACCATTTTTACAAACCAATTCTGGTTCATCTGTTTCACTCAACAATCGGCCATGTGCGTATGAAAACAAAGGCACTGCGCATGCGCGTTTTACTCATATTCTATCGTGACATTTCATTTTCCTATCGTTGCCTAACATTATACCGGTATTACCGTGAACGGTATAATATGGCCCAGCCCTAGGCAGGACCATCTCATGCAGAAAGAGTGAACCTTGAAAACCAGCCCTCTGTTACACATGTCTGTGCATCTCACAGCCAGGCACATCCTAAATATGGAGACTCCAGAAACAAGCAGTGCACATGTAACTCACTCACATTTCTTGCATTCCTTCATGAGAATGAAAACATGACTACAGCTGACCTTAATCTGGTCTTGGATAAAGGTAATGTGATGTACAAAGAGGCCAAGAAAAGATTTCCTAAAAATATTCATTTGGCAACCGACGAGCTGCCAGACAAAGTTGATGCTCGCAGGTCTATGTATCATGTCAACATGACACAGCTTTCCCGGTATGGGACATCTGAAGAACCTCCAGAGGAGGCAGTAGATACCTTTCTCAGCTTAGAAGCAGGACTGAGCTGCCTGTTGTCAGATGTGCAGTATGCCTTATTGATTATGAGTGGATTGTGTATCGCAGCGTTCAGATCCACATCAGGCAAATATGGTTTCTTTGATCCACACTCCAGAACACCCAGTGGTCTTCCTCTACTACTACAGTCACGTAATCGTGATTCAGCAGTGATGCTGAAATTCACACTCCTGAGTGACATGATTAAGAGGCTACAAGATTCTTATGAAATGATGGAGATATCACCCTCTTGTAACTATGAACTGAAGCCTGTGCAGTTCTACAGTATGAGCACAGTCAACCTAAATGATACTATCACAGACACAGTCTGCAGACAAACAGCTGCCACTGCTGTGGCACCTACTGACTCTGATACAACTGTTGATGAAGCAAACCCCTTTACTCCAAGGAGAAACACAACCACTGGTCTGACTGAAAACATATTTTGTCAAATGTCCATTTGTACGCCACTGGTGAAACAAAAAGAAGTCCACATGACTCAGTTCACATCATATGAAGATCAGAATGAACCTCCTAATATACCAACTGAAGAATTATGCAGTGAATTAAGTTTCCTTCCATCAAGGGATGCTTTTTCATGTCAATCAAATGCTGCCATAAAAAATGTTGCTGCCTGTGATCTTTCTGATATAGTTTTACAAAAACTGAAAAAAGTTAATCAACAACAAAGGCACAAAATGAAAAGAAGATTAATGGCATCAGAGAAACCCAGAAATCAGAGAAAAGAAAACCAAAAAAGGAAAGAACAACTAAAGTATGCTTCAAATAAAGAGTACAAAGAAAAGAAAAAATCTTGCACAAGCGAGGCATATAAACCAATCCTGAAGTTAGACAAAAACAACAACAATATATTAAAAGACGCTACTGTGACAATGCTGAATTTAGACAAAAACAAAAAAATATATATAACTAAAAGGTATCAAGAAAACCCTGAATTCAGAGAGAGACAGAGATCTCGAGTGACTCAGCGTTATGCACGTGACGACCCATTCAGAGTAAGACACAAACAACTAATGAAACAACTAATGCGAGACAGGTATCAAAGTAATCTTGCATTCAGGATTATGCACAACATGAGATGTGCAATGAAAATAAAAAGGAAATACAGATGGGTGAACAGACAAACCCAAGAGAGTGACAACAGTGTGATCAACGAGGCCATATCTGTGTTAAAATCACAAATCAAAGCTGAACCATCATAGCCATGTACTGTATGTTTTAAGGCTTCATTTCCAAACCAAGTGCGACCCCGCACAAGGTCAAAGTATGTCAAAAACCCACGTGTGGTTGCAACATGTTTGACAGGAAGGTTTGTTCATCTTTGTGATGAAAACTGCAGAAATGAGCAGTGCAATGTGCCTGATGAGAGAAAGAGAGAGTGGATTTGTCACACCTGCCACGATCATCTTAAAAATGGATTCATGCCAGCACTTGCTGTTGCCAATAAACTGGATCTTGCTGATATTCCACCTGAACTGTCTGATCTCAACATACTGGAGAGACATCTCATAGCCAAGTGCATACCATTTGCCAAGATCATTCCTCTTCCCAAAGGCAGACAGAGAGCAATTAGAGGAAATGTGGTCTGTGTCCCATCAGAGGTGCACTGTTGAAGCACTACCTCGATTGAGAATTAATTCTCAGGTGATGAGAGTAAAACTGAAGAGATGCTTGTCTTACAAAGGTCATCAGCTGTTTCAGACTGTAAGCTGGTCTAAACTTGTGCAAGCACTGCATAAACTCAAGCAGATTCATCCACAGTATAAGGATGTGAGCATCAGAGATGATGCTGAGCTATGTGACCCAACACTTCCTGATGAAGATGATGATGATGATGAAAACATGAATGAGGACGATTATGATGAGGCTGATTTAATGGAAATTGACAGCTGTGAGAAAAATGCACTGAGTGAAGCACAAAATAAAAATGAACAGGACATTGACATGTTACCCTGTGATGGTGAACAATCACGTGAACAGATGAGAGATGATTCAGAGCAAGAAGATGGACTGACTAATGGTGGTTTTGCACTCGAGTCCTGTTTGCAGCCCCCTGATGTGGCTGAGGAGATATTATGTTTCAGTGAAGGAATCTACTCTGTTGCTCCTGCAGAGAGAAACAATCCAATAAGTTTTTTCAAAACACCTAAACTGGAGGCCATGGCCTTCCCTGTGCAGTTTCCTACAGGTCAAAACACACTTGATGAAAGAAGGTTGATCAAAGTATCCCCCAGTGGGTATTTCAAATCAAGACTTTTCTGCATTGATGATCGTTTTGCCAAAGACACAAACTATTTGTTCTTTGCACAGTTTGTGACTGAAATACACTTGGCTACATCCAGCATGACAATACAGTTAAGGAAGGCAAAGCCTCTGACCAGAGATGGGAGAAAAATAACCTCAGGCATGTTACAAGATAAACATGAGGTGGAGAAACTGGTGCGAAATAAAGACGCAGTGAGATTCATGCAACCTCTGAGAGGAACCCCAGCCTATTGGGAGAAAACCACAAGAGATCTTTTTGCCATGATCAGACAGTTGGGAACTCCCACGTTCTTTTGCACATTTTCGGCCGCTGAAATGCGCAGGCCTGAAGTGATTGAGGCAATAACAAGGCAGCAAGGTGAACAAGTGAATTTCGAAGGACTCGACTGGTCGGCAAAGTGTGACATCCTGAGAAGCAATCCTGCGCATGTTTGACAAGAGAGTTGAAGCATTATTCAGAGATTTACTCTTATCTCCTGCAGAGCCACTTGGCAAAGTCATTGACTACTTTTACAGAGTTGAGTTTCAGCACAGAGGAAGCCCACACATACACTGCCTCCTGTGGGTAGAAGGTGCTCCTGTGTTTGAGGAGGATGATGAGCAAACTGTTGTTGATTTTATAAACAAATACATCACAGCTCAGCTGCCTGATCCACATAAACAACCTGAACTGTACAAGAAAGTAACAGAAGTGCAAAAACACAGTAAGAACCACACAAAGACGTGCTTTAGGAGTTTAAGCTCCGGGTGCCGTTTTGGTTTTCCCAAACCACCCTGCAATGAGACAATGATCACAAGACCCAGTGAGGATGATGCACTGGAAGTAGAAATAGCAAAGAACAAGCTCAGACTACTGAACCAGCTGCTGAATGAACCTGAAACTGCTTCCATGAGTTTAGAGCAGCTCTTGGCAAGATGCAAGTTGACACATGCAGAATATGAGCGATACCTGAATAAAATGAACACAAGGAGTACGATCATACTAAAGCATGATCCAAAAGACTCTTGGATAAATGGCTATAATCCACATCTGCTTGAAGCCTGGAACAGTAATATCGACATAAGCTTTGTTTTAGATGCTTTTGGTGCTGCAAATTATTTAATGAAATATATATCAAAAAAAGAGGGCGGGCTATCTGAGTACCTGAAAACTGTCATTGAGAACTCCCATAAGGACAGTGTAAATGAGTGCGATGAAATGAGAGCCGTCATGCAGGCATATTCAAAGAAGCGAGAGATCAGTGCACAGGAGTGTGTTGCTCGTGCATGTGGTCTTCACATGAAGCAATGCTCACGTGCTGTAATATTCATTCCAACTGATGATAATCCTGTGAAAATGAGTCATCCCCTGTCAGTTCTGGAAAACACAACACCTGAGTCTTCCAATGTTTGGATGACATCTTTGAATGACAAATACAAAGCCAGACCTGAAACACCAGAGTATGAGGAGATGTGCATGGCAGAATTTGCTGCTACTTGCAGGATTGTCTATGGCCAACAGAAAAAAGGTAAAGATGTTTTGCCTCTTCTCAATGAGATGGGATTTGTGCAAAGGCGCAAAAACGATAAGCCTGCTATCATCAGATTTCACCAGTGCTCACAAGAAAAACATCCAGAGCAATATTACGGAAGACTGCTTAAACTGTACCTTCCTCATCGTTCAGACCACGAACTGAAAACACCATCTTTGCCAACCTATCAGGCTTTCTATGGTGCTGGCTGTGTACAGCTACCAGATACTGACCGTCTTGAGTACGTGCAACACATTGTCAAAAGAAACAGAGAGAAATATGAGAAAAACGGTGAGGAGATCGAGAGCGCTGTTGAGGAATATGAGCAGAACAGAGGTGTGACTGACGAATGGTGTAATCTGGCACCTGAATCAGATCTCGTAAGGTTGCCACTTGTTGAACAAGAAAGAGAGCGAGACAATGAAAATGAACAGGAAGATGTGACCGACTACAGCAGTCAGGCTGATGCTTCAACAGAAGTCAGAGCCATCAGGGAACCCCCTGCTATTGATCCCACATTGTTACGTCAGATGTTTCAGAATCTGAACAAGAAGCAAGCCTGCATATTTTATGCAGTTAGAGACTGGTGCATTAAAAGAGTCTGTGCTCTAAATCCAGAGCAGTTTTTCTTTTATATTAATGGTGGTGCTGGAACAGGAAAATCACATCTTATCAAATGCATCTACTCAGAAACATCTAAGATACTGAGCAAAGTGCCCAGATATGCAGACGACGTTGACATATCAAGACCCACTGTCCTGTTAACTGCTTTCACTGGGACTGCAGCTTTTAACATTTCTGGAACAACACTGCATTCTCTTCTCAAGCTGCCTAGAAGCTTAAAACCTCCAATTCAGGGACTTGGCAATCAGCTGGATGAAGTCAGATCAGAACTTTTGAATGCTGAAATAATCGTCATTGACGAAGTGTCTATGGTGTCAAGACATCTCTTTGCATATGTAGATGCAAGACTCAAACAGATCAAAGGGACTCGGAGACCCTTTGGAGGCATGTCAGTTATTGCTGTCGGAGACTTCTATCAGCTACCCCCAGTGCGACAGTCTAAACCTCTCTGTGTGCACGACCCGTCCGAGATCGACCTGTGGCGGGAGCATTTTCAAATGATCACTCTGACCGAGATTATGCGTCAGAAAGATGATGTTGTCTTTGCTGAGATGCTGAACAGAATTCGTGTGAAAGGAAAGTTGGATGAGCTTTGTGAAGCAGATAGAAATTTGTTGTCACAGGCCATAACTGAACCAGCCCTTTGTCCGACTGATGCGTTGCACATTTTTGCAACTAATAAAGAAGTGGATGCACACAACTCTTCAACACTGGCTCTGCTCCATACTCGTATCATTGACATCCATGCAGATGATTTTAGAAAAGATCCTAGAACTGGCAGAATGGCACTTCAAGACAGACCATTCAAAGGAGGTAAAAACAAGTTACCAGACACACTGAAAGTTGCAGAAGGAGCTCGTGTCATGCTCACCAGAAACATTGACATACAAAATGGTTTGGTTAATGGAGCTTTTGGAATACTACTTAGAGTAGTTCACTCTGAAAACGACCAACACATCATCAAGCTTGTACTTAAAATGGATAATGAGACATCTGGAAAGAATAACCGCACACCAGCAGACGACATGGTGTACATTGAGAGAGCAGAGGAGAATCTGAAGCAGAAAGGAGTGGTACGAAGACAGTTCCCAGTGAAGCTGGCCTTTGCATGTATAATACATAAGGTACAGGGTATGACAACTACATCAGCTGTTGTCTCTCTTAAGAGCATTTTTGAGCCCGGCATGGCCTACGTAGCTGTCAGTAGAGTGACGTCTCTCAGTGGACTGTATCTTCTTGATATGGAGGAGAAAAAAATATTCACCAACCCAGAAATCACTGCAGCGCTTGAGAACATGAGACAAGCCAACCTTGATGACATGATGCCTCTTCTACACGTGAGACAAACACTGAGCAGGTCAGACGTTTTCACCATTGTTCATCATAATACAGAGGGACTGCCAGCTCACATTAATGACATCAAGAGTCACCATGAATTGTGTCTAGCAGATGTTTTGTGCCTAACAGAAACACACCTGCGGGGCTCTTTTGTCGCAGAGTCTCCACTTGAAAAATTACAATTTGTTCAAATGCAACAGACACCTGTCCTACACAAACTTTCCCCAGATGGCAAACAGAAGTGGTGGTGGAGTTGCTGTTTATGTGAAAAGTGACATTCAAGTGCATGAAAAACAGTACATCCATAATGTAACTGACCTTGAATTTCTGGCTTTAAAGGTTGAAGCACCAGTCAGTGCTCTGATTGCAGTTGTGTACAGACCTCCAGACTACACTCTGAGGCCATTCCTGAAAAACCTGGTAAGCCTATTAGACTCATTAGAGATCATGGACTGTCATCCCATCATAGTTTGTGGTGATTTTAATGAGAATGTTTTATCCAGTGCAAACAAACCAATCCTGGAACTGTTTGAGTGTAGGGGATACGCACAGGTCATCACTGCCCCTACCACTGAGAAGAACACACTGCTTGACCTAATTTTCATTTCTCAGCCAGAGCGATGTCTCCATTCTGGAGTCATGAAGACCTACCATAGTTACCATGACCCTGTATACTGTGTATTGTCCTGTGATAAGATAAGATAAGATAAGATAAGATAAGATAAGATAAGATAACCTTTATTAGTCCCACATGTGGGAAATTTGTTTTGTCACAGCAGGAAGTGGACAGTGCAAAAGTTATGAGGCAAAAATTAGAATACAATAAGAATAAATACAGTACACAACTGTACAGAATAGAATAAAATAAAATACTATATACAGTAGAATAAAATAAAATAAATATACAATAAGATAAAAATAGAATACAAATACAAATACTATATACAACTGAGTAAAAATACAACGATGACAGAAAGGATTATTGCACTTAGTATTATTGCATATGTATGGATGTGTGTGCTTGATCAGTTAAAGTCTTTATTATGGAGTCTGATAGCAGTGGGGAGGAAAGACCTGCGAAATCTCTCCGTCCCACACCGTGGGTGCCGCAGTCTCCCACTGAAGGAGCTGCTCAGTGCTGTCACAGTCTGCTGCATGGGGTGGGAGATGTTGTCCAACAGGGATGACAGCTTAGCCGCCGTTCTCCTGTCACTCACCACCTCCACTGGGTCCAGAGGGCATCCTAGAACAGAGCTGGCCCTTCGGATCACCCTGTTCAGTCTCTTCCTGTCCCCAGCAGAGATGCTGCTGCCCCAGCAGACCACACCATAAAAGATAGCAGAAGCCACAACAGAGTCATAGAAGGTCTTCAGGAGTGGGCCCTCCACTCCAAACGACCTGAGTCTCCGCAGCAGGTACAGCCTGCTCTGCCCTTTCCTGTAGAGGGCGTCTGAGTTATGAGTCCAGTCCAGTCTGCTGTTCAGATGAACACCAAGGTACCTGTAGCTGTCCACAGCCTCAATGTCCATACCTTGGATGTTCAGTGGTTGCAGTGGAGAATGCTTGTGCCTGCGGAAGTCTACCACCAGTTCCTTGGTTTTACTGGCGTTGATCTGGAGGTAGTTCAGCTGGCACCAGTCCACAAAGTCTTGGGTCAGACCTCATGATTCATGATGATTCATGATCTAGATCTTTGAATAGAAAGTAGAACAATATTTAAAAGTTGACTTAAGAAAAAAACGCCCTGCATTGCAGTATAATGTTTGAATTGTTTACATAAAATACAATTACATGAATTAAGTAATGATATCAGTAAAAGATGACAATTTTATTTATTACAGAAAATCCAAAATTCACTAATAGTAACCTATAAATGTCAGAAAAATCAAATATAGCAGTTTAAAATGAACAGTGTAGGCATATCCTCTCTGCAGCCAGGCTTCAACATCCTGCCAGGCTGCCCCAGTCTCACTGTGGCTGGGAGGGAGGGAGGGTGGACCAGAGGATTGCCCACACAACAAATAAATGTTCAACAGCTTCTTCATTGTTTCTGAGAGAACAACAATGACTAAAGGTTGCTTTTTAAAAAAACAAACAAACAAACAAACAAACAAACAAACAAACCTAATTACAGCAATAATGACAGTTAAGCCACTTTATGTGTGCCTCTATTTTGAAATACTATTTACAAAAATTTTATTATTTTGGTTTGTTATAAACTTTAACCTTTTTCAAAAGTATACGATTATATTTTTGGACAAATTTTTCTATGAAACATACATTTTTATGAGCTTTTATCATGTTTTGGCCAGTGCAATCATCAGGGTGGGTCTGGGTTGATAACTGCACATTTCTGGCCAGAAATGTTTCAGCAGTGTTACATATGTACTACATATGTAACACTTGCTTTCTGTTACCAGCCGATACCCTACTTTTGTACAGACATTGGATGGTGTGAGGTTGGGGAGTTTGGGGGGGGGTGTTAGGTTTCCTTTTTTTTTTTTTTTTTTTGTTAAGAGAGACACAGTCCTCCTGTGTCTTCTCCAAGCTTCACATGTAAAATCCAACAGTGTGAAGCACATAGCAGCCAGAAACTGTAATGCCACAGATCAGAGAGGCTTCATCATCACCATCTTCATCGCCGTACGATCAGAGCGTGAGACTTCACATCTGGAGCACAGGAGAGATTAGTCTTCCTTCTAGCTTGTCCCACAAGCAGTCGGTGAGATTTACTCACAACAAAAAGGGTTAATGACATAATTTCCATGAAAACATGTATTCATTCTTTGTAAAGTGTTTAAATTGTGTTTTCACTTGACCTTAGGAGTGTTAGAGTGTATTGTAATGTCTGTACTCAGGTGTTTCCCTCTGTGATCCATCCCCTTCAGAGCTGAGACACTCAGGACTGAACAGACTGCACAGTTTCTGTGACTGAGCCTCCAAAACACCTTCTTTGAAACCACACATGATAGAAGGGCTTTATATTTGCAGCAGCACTACTACAGGTATTCAGTTTATTACAGGATGTGTTTGTTTCTTAGGACCAGCTCTGAGTGCACACTACCTAACATATACACCTTTCTGTTCATTACAAACCAACTACTCTGGATCATATGGCCAGTTGGCAGGAATGTTGCTGCAGGAAAACATCCCTGGAGATCACCATCATTGTCAGACTGATTGTGCCTCTGTGCAGTGTCAAGATCCTCCCTAAATGAGTGTGTAAGTTGACATTTTCATTATTTTATTCCCTTTGACAAGACAAGTATCACTGATATTTACATTTACAACTATATATGTTCCCGTTTTCTGCTCTTCTTTTAAAGTCCTCAGCTATCCTGCTTCTGTACTGCTTGCCACACATCAAACACTGGCCGGATGACAGGGAGGATCCACTCTGAAGTCACTGGACATGATGAGGATCATATGGGACTTCATAGTTTCACAGAAACGTTGTGCTCTGTGATTACAGGTTTTAAATGGACATAATGACTGCCTCTCTCTGATCAACAGGCTAAAGGATTGTTTTCATTGTTAGTGCTCTGTACAATGTATGCTTATTTAATATTTCATCACAGAGCAAACCTTTATTTATTTAACATATTTTTATTTTGTTTTAATGTTGAATTAACTGTGGGGATTTTTTTTAAGTGGGCACTCGAGCTGTCATATGACCAGAAATGTGGTAACTGGAATTCAAAATCTGCTGAGAATGAAACACACACAAAACCCCCAAGAAAATTCAAATTCATTCCATGTAATCCAATCTAAAACATTTTAAACTGCTGAACAGCAACACAAACAGTGTTAAAAAACAGTGTTAACAGAATGATTATGATGATTTTGTACCAAGGTTTCAGGTCACATGGCACACCTTGTCACGGTTCTGGGTCCGTTGGACCCAGTATTTTGAGTTTATTATGTTTTGGTTTTATTTTGCATCATGGATTGTTTTCTTGTTCTCTTGTGGTTGTGGGGATTATTATTATTATTATTAGAGTTTCATGTTTCTATTATCCATGTTTTAGGAATTGTGGTTTCATGTATAGTTCAGTTCCATGTGTCATTTTCTGTCTCTGTGTTGAGTCCATGTCTCTGAGTTGTGATTCATGTTTCCTGTTTTATTGTGAAAGTCTTTGTCTTATGTTAGTGTGTGCAGCTTTGTTCCCCATGTCTCATTAGCCCTGATCTCTCCCAGCTGTGTCTCCCTCCTGTTGCCGATTCCCCCGTTACTACCCTGTGTATATAAGCCCTGTGTTTTCCCATGCTCGGTGTCGCGTCGTACCATCAGATTATGCCTGTGTGTTTCGGTTCTCCATATTCCATGTTCACTTCATGTTTTGTTTTCGTACCAGCAATAAAGCTGAGGTTTTTAAGTTTCAAGTTAGTGTCTGAGTCCTGCGTTTGGATCCTCCTCTCCGCCTGCCCGCACACAGAGGTGTGGACTCGAGTCACATGACTTGGACTCGAGTCATTAATTTTATGACTTTAGACTTGACTTGAAAAAATGTTCTAAGACTTGTGACTTGACTTGGACTTTTACACCAATGACCTGGGATGTGAATTGGACTTGAACCGGTTTACTTGAAAAGACTTGATATTTCACCCCAAATCTAAAATTTAACATGCATATTATATAGAGATTGAAAATGTGACGTCATTCAGGGGTAAAACCGCAAAGAATTCTGGGAACTCGTGGCAAGAGGTACTAGCGCACGCAGGCTTTCAATTGAAATCAGTCACACAGCGATAAAAAGAAACACAAAAATGTCAAGAAGCTGTTGTATTATTAACTGCAATAACCGGTCGCATGACAGCCACGGGAAGCCGACGGGTAAAGAGATCGGTTGTTATCGGATTACGTCGTTGAAGATACAGTGGGGCAAAAAAGTATTTAGTCAGCCACCGATTGTGCAAGTTCCCCCACTTAAAATGATGACAGAGGTCAGTAATTTGCACCAGAGGTACACTTCAACTGTGAGAGACAGAATGTGAAATCCATGAATTCACATGGTAGGATTTGTAAAGAATTTATTCGTAAATTAGGGTGGAAAATAAGTATTTGGTCACCTCAAACAAGGAAAATCTCTGGCTCTCACAGACCTGTAACGTCTTCTGTAAGAAGCTTTTCTGTCCCCCACTCGTTACCTGTATGAATGGCACCTGTTTGAACTCATCATCTGTATAAAAGACACCTGTCCACAGCCTCAAACAGTCAGACTCCAAACTCCGCCATGGCCAAGACCAAAGAGCTTTCGAAGGACACCAGGAAAAGTATTGTAGACCTGCACCAGACTGGGAAGAGTGAATCTACAATAGGCAAGCAGCTTGGTGTGAAAAAATCAACTGTGGGAGCAATCATCAGAAAATGGAAGACATACAAGACCACTGATAATCTCCCTCGATCTGGGGCTCCACGCAAGATCTCATCCCGTGGGGTCAAAATGATCATGAGAACGGTGAGCAAAGATCCCAGAACCACACGGGGGGACCTGGTGAATGACCTGCAGAGAGCTGGGACCAAAGTAACAAAGGTCACCATCAGTAACACACTACAACGGCAGGGAATCAAATCCCGCAGTGCCAGACGTGTTCCGCTGCTGAAGCCAGTGCATGTCCAGGCCCGTCTGAAGTTTGCCAGAGAGCACATGGATGATACAGCAGAGGATTGGGAGAATGTCATGTGGTCAGATGAAACCAAAGTAGAACTTTTTGGTATAAACTCAACTCGTCGTGTTTGGAGGAAGAAGAATACTGAGTTGCATCCCAAGAACACCATACCTACTGTGAAGCATGGGGGTGGAAACATCATGCTATGGGGCTGTTTTTCTGCCAAGGGGACAGGACGACTGATCCATGTTAAGGACAGAATGAATGGGGCCATGTATCGTGAGATTTTGAGCCAAAACCTCCTTCCATCAGTGAGAACTTTGAAGATGAAACGAGGCTGGGTCTTCCAACATGACAATGATCCAAAACACACCGCCCGGGCAACAAAGGAGTGGCTCCGTAAGAAGCATTTGGAAGTCCTGGAGTGGCCTAGCCAGTCTCCAGACCTCAACCCCATAGAAAATCTGTGGCGGGAGTTGAAAGTCCGTGTTGCTCGGCGACAGCCCCAAAACATCACTGCTCTCGAGAAGATCTGCATGGAGGAATGGGCCAAAATACCAGCTACTGTGTGTGCAAACCTGGTAAAGACCTATAGTAAACGTTTGACCTCTGTTATTGCCAACAAAGGTTATGTTACAAAGTATTGAGTTGTATTTTTGTTATTGACCAAATACTTATTTTCCACCCTGATTTACCAATAAATTCTTTACAAATCCTACCATGTGGATTCATGGATTTTTTTTTCACATTCTGTCTCTCACAGTTGCAGTGTACCTCTGGTGCAAATTACTGACCTCTGTCATCATTTTAGGTGGGGGAACTTGCACAATCGGTGGCTGACTAAATACTTTTTTGCCCCACTGTAAATTGTTCGAGCCATGTTTCCGAAGTAACAAAGAGGCGACGGGTGGCCTGGATTGCAGCCATTCAAAGACCAAATATAACGTCCCAGAACACTCCAGCTCACAGGTTAGTCTGCTCCAAGCATTCCCACAAAGGTCAGTCTTCTGTTGTAGTTAATGCGTCATTTTTCTTAACATAATTGGTGATATAGGTTACAAGCAAGTCTGGCGCTGAACAGAAATTCTCGCGCTATGCTCCTTTGTTTATTGTGCATAAATAGTGAATTGTCCTGACACAATATTGCGTTTCGCTTCTGTTATTATGGTACATTGACAAAAACATATACTTTTATTCACAGGATAAAACAGTTGTTTTGTATCACTAACTGCCCAGTACGATTACAGCATACAGTATTATTGTCACTGCTACATTTCTGTAATGCTACCAGAAATTATTTCCACTACTAATTAATTACCCTTGAGCTCAAAGGTCCTATTAATAAACGGTTAACGAATGTGTATTTATGAAGACAATTTGTGAGACTGGTAAACTTATGATAGGTACGATGGTCTTTACTTTCTACACGGTGCATTTCAAGGTCCTGTACCCATCCGGCGGTAAACTGTACCTGGGCTTGTTGCAGTGACCGGAAGTTACTAAACTTCATGAGTGTATGCACTCACTCCAAGAACCATATGATTATAAATATGCATATAAATATGCTACAATGAGATAGCTGACTTCATCTAACTAGCAAATGTTGTCCAGGCTACGTAGGTGATGCAGTTTTTTTAAATATGTATGATATTTTTGTCATGCGATTTTAAAGCCGGTCCTACAACCGCATCCAAGAATAACATGCAGCTTATCTCAGAACTGTCGGTGAAAATTATTCTAGGAGCTAGGTTTAATTGAGCTGCATTTTAAAGAGGTGCAATTTCACAATTTGTGTATATTTTCTAAGTTCACTATTTTGTATGTGTTGAGAAAAACACAGATTTTAAAATTACATGGTCTAATATTTACATTTAGCATATAACTGCAACATTATTTTTTCATTTGTTTTTTTTAAAGACTCGAAAGGACTTGAAATTCAAAGTTTCAGACTTGTGACTTGACTCGGACTTTTACACCAGTGACTTGAGACTCGACTCTGACTTGCCTGACATTACTTGAGACTTGACTTGAGGATAAAGACTTGAGACTTACTTGAGACTTGCAAAACAATGACTTGGTCCCACCTCTGCTGACACACCTAGTGTGTAGTGTGGGGTATCAGCTGGTAAGTATAGTTTTTTTATATTTGTGTCCTTAGAGTTCAGATAGATAAAGCCTTGTGTATAATAATTAGTCATAACCACAACTCAAAGTCAGGGACTAACTAAATTTGGGACTTTGTGTCTGAGCCCAGGTTAAAACAATGTGTAAAAAAGCATTTAGTGGCATGGCTGAACAATGCTGTAAACTATTGATACTTATTTATCCATGTTCACAAAAAGGACTGTGTTTATTTGATTATTTGCATGTGTTAAACTGTGTCACCACCTTAGGCTTTCATTTGAATTTACTCACAAATCTCTATACAGTACACAAGTTTGTATTTTCTCCAGAATGTTTGTTCATCTTTTAAGTTCATTTCAATTAGAAGAATATGAACTTTTAGTATTCATTCAGATGTTTTCTAACTCTAAATTTTCTTTTGTCATTACTCATCTTTTTATTATTTACATTTTAAACATGTTTAGCTTTTTTCCAACTTCTTCTGTGTGAACATCAACTTTCAAAAGTTCTGCACTTTTGTTTTCAGGTTAAAAATTCTGTATTTTCCAGCTCATTCAGAATTTTTAACTTAACATTCAGCAATTAATTCATTTCAGTGCATACATTCAGATTCAAGCATTCACACTGCAGTTTCTTCAGAAAATGCCCTTTCTAGTTATGAATGAAATTGTAGAAAGGTATCAGAAGCATCACAATCAACAAGACATTTTTCCCTGGGTGAAATTTAAAAAAAAAAAAGTTTTGCACATTTAAAATATTTCTTCTGTTCACTGCAGTGGAGCGACTGTGTCATTTGATGACATCGCAGGGCAGGATCTGGCAAAGCAAGCACTTCAAGAAATTGTCATCCTTCCTGCCTTAAGACCTGATCTCTTTACTGGTCTGAGAGCTCCTGCACGTGGCTTGCTTTTATTTGGCCCACCAGGAAATGGGAAGACCATGCTCGCCAAAGCAGTTGCTGCAGAGTCTAATGCAACATTCTTCAACATTAGTGCTGCTAGTTTGACCTCCAAATATGTGGGAGAAGGCGAGAAGCTCGTACGAGCACTCTTTGCGGTTGCAAGAGAGTTACAGCCCTCAGTAATCTTCATCGATGAAGTGGACAGCTTGCTCTATGAAAGGAGGGAGGGGGAGCATGACGCCTCTCGCCATTTAAAAACCGAGTTCCTCATTGAGTTTGACGGGTTGCAGTCAGGAAGGGATGACAGGGTACTTGTAATTGGAGCAACTAACAGGCCCCAGGAGCTCGATGAAGCAATATTAAGGCGCTTTGCAAAAAGAGTATATGTGACCTTACCCGATGAGAAGACAAGATTTACGCTGCTGAAAAATCTTTTGGGAAAGCACGGGAGTCCACTGAGCCAAAACGAACTGTCCTGTCTTGCAAAAGTGACTGCAGGATATTCAGGGAGCAATTTGACAGCATTAGCCAGAGATGCTGCACTTGGCCCAATAAGAGAGTTGGGACCAGACCAAGTCCGTATTATAGCTGCTGCTGAGGTGCGCAACATTAAGATGAAAGAATTTGAGGATTCTCTGAAGCAAATCAAACCAACTGTTAGTCCAGCAACTCTTAATATGTACACCAAATAGAACAAAGATTTTGGTGGTCCTTCTTCAATAAATGCATTCATTAAAAAAAAAAAAAGGAAAGGAAAGTGGTATTTATCTTCTGAGTCTCATCAAGTAATTAAACATCGAGCAATTAAGTATATTTTTCTAAATTGTTATTCTAAGTAATAAATTAAACAAATTAAATAAAGAAATTGTCATCCTTCCTGCCTATATAAAAAAGGGGCAGGGACACCACCACCCGGCCACATCGATGGCCCGTGCATCTCAGGCTACCAGCTTGCTGGTGGCCTGCTCTTACACAAAACCTAACCCTAACCCCAGCTCCCCCTAACCCTAACGCCATGTCGGGTGTCTAACGACCCAGCAGGGCCTGCTGAGTACAGTGGTGGTGGAATTAGCCCGATCAGACACTCCTATCTGCAACTTTGAACTTTTTATTCGGTCAAATTTTAACCGATTTCAACCAAGTCCAGAACCGTTGGTGCTATCGACATGGGGTCTTCACCAGGGTGTCCGGAGGACCCCAAAAAACCCCGTAGACACCACTTTCATCCCTCTACGACACTTACTTTTCAAGTTATTCCATTTTATTTGGTCGACTACTGGCTATTACCCCCTAACCCCCTAACCCTAACCCTGGCCAATTGGGAGAAAGAAGTATTAGCCAAATGTGGGACGAAACCAAAATGTTATCTCAGATACTTAGATGACATTTGGGGTATCTGGACGGAATCACGTGAGGAATTTGATAATTTTGTGGAAATTCTCAACACACACGATCCATCAATTACTTTGAAGAAGGAATTTGAGGAAAACTAGATTGATTTCCTAGATACCACGGTGTTTAAAGGACCGGATTTCTTAAAGACACTTAAGTTAGATATTAAAGTGCATTTTAAAACAACTGATACGCACGCACTACTCCACAAGAAAAGTTTCCATCCGACACACTGTTTTAGAGGAATTGTGAAAGCACAGCTTTTACAGTTCGATCGGATTTGCACGAGACGAGTGGAGTTTTTTGAAGCAGTAAGGGCTCTTTTTAGGGCCTTGAGGAACAGAGGTTACCCTAGGTCCTTTCTTAGGGAATGCAAGACCTTTAAGGAATCTAAAACATTGGATGATCGGAATTTGATTCCACTGATTACAACCTATTCGAGTATTTCCAAGGTTTTAAATGGGAAGTTTAAAACGAATTTTGACACGGTTCCAGATATACAGCAATTTGTTCCTTCGTCTAAGGTTATCACAGCCTATAGACGGAATAAAAACTTGCGGGATTTTTTGGTTAAAGCTAGATTACCATCTTTAACTTTGCGGAAACCACAGGTGTTGGAATCCCAATTTGTTAGACTTAAGTTCATCAAGAGTGTTGAGAAAAAAGTGTTTCGAGTTGAGCAAGGTTTCAGCACCAACTCGAAGAATTGTGTATATGTCATTTTTTGTTCAAAATGTGGTGTTCAATATGTTGGAGAAACCAAGAATACATTGTCCACACGTATGATGCAACATCGATACAATGTGAAGAACAAGAAGGCAACAGAAACTCCTTTGGTTAAACATTTTTCAATTCATGGTGAAGAAGCGATGAGAATGGCTGGCTTGCAAAGAAATGTGAAGTGGACGGATTGGGAACGTAAAAAGAAGGAAAAGTATTGGATTTTTTTTGTTAGGTACCAAAGAACCATCTGGCTTAAATATGCAAAATTGATTCAGTTTCTATTTTGACCCAACTCCGGATCCCAAATTGTTTGTCCAACCCTATTTGGAATTTACCCTAGTCTGGTCCAATTTTGTATCATCCTAACCCTTTATCCCCAACCCGGGTCCTTTTCCTAACCCTAACCCCTCCCCCTTTTCACCTTTACCTCCTATCTCCTCCCACTACCTTTCCCTAACCCCAACCCTTTCCCTTACCCTAACCCCACCCATGATCCTTTTCCCTAACCTTTCCCCTAATAACCCAAATTGGCTTGATGTCTAACTCTAATTCTAAGTTTGACTTCTTTAAAAAGGTATATTTTTTCCTTAATTAATTTTATAAAGTACAAATGTTAAAATATATTAATCTCATTTAAAAGGGTTACACTAATAACAGTAAATTCATTATGATAACGTCAAGGAATAAATATTAATTTATATACTCAAATATTAAATAAGCATTAACACTAATAAATAAATAAATGTAACTAATATAATGAAATAATTTTTTTTCAATTCATATAATTCATCATAGTACAAATAGATGAACACATACAGAGTCAAACCCTAATTTTATAAGAAGACAGGGACACTGAAACAACATTAATAAAAAAAAAGAACTGTATAAAACGCATTACAGACCGGAGAATATAAAAGGAGCGCAGGTAGGAGAGAGAGCTCATTCTGCTTTCGATGACCGAACAGTGCACATCTCCAGCAGCCAGCCATTGTTTTGAGCGCTTGGATTTTTGTTGATTTTGTTTTCTTTCGTGCCTCACAGGCCTGAGGGAGACCTCTTAAGGTCGAAACGTTGCCTGAGGCACGTTTTAATTTTTTTGAACCGGAAAACACGTTTTTTTTTTGTATTTAGGGATTTATTTAAGCCTTTGTGTTCTCTTTTAGTTGTTTGAGCCCCTTTTGGATGTTTTCTTTTTTGGTTAAAAACAAACCTTGTTTAGTTATTTTTTTTTTTTTAATTTTTAGTAGAAATGTAAAAGAAACAGCCGAACAGACAGTTTTTATTTTAAGGGATTTTTAAGCCTTTTGGGCTCTCTTTTAGTTGTTTTGAGCCCCTTTTGGGTTTCACTTTTAGTTGAAAAAACAATTCATTTTTTTACATTTCATCTACATTAAAAGACATTTACAAATTAAAAAATAATTAAAAACCACCCGTCATGGCTGACGAGTGGCAAGAAGTCCGCTACGGAAGGCAGCACCAGCGAAGGACCGTGCACTTGTGGCTTTCCAGCATTGCTGGGGCCCCAGTCCTTTCTCAAATTCTAACCCTAACCAGGGGGGTCCCTAGGAAAAACAATGAAAAACAGAAAAGACAAGAAAGTCAACAAACAGAAAGAAAGATAAGAAACATAAACAACAAAGGACGGGATGTCAAACCAAGCAGGGGGTGCCATGAAAACAAAGAGAAATATAAAGAAAGAAAAACAAATAAGACAAAGAGACAAACAAGAGAAACAGAGAAAGCAACGAAGTAAAACAAGTAAGAAACGAAGAAAAAATAAGAGAAACAGAGAAAGCAATGAAGACAAGTATTTGAAAAACACAAATAGAAAACCTAAAAGAAGGAGGAGTCAACTAAAAGTATAAAAGCCAAGAGAGGCAGAACAGAACACAAACAGACAGAAACACACTGGGCCAACCTGAAGAACGCGAAACTACGCCGAAACGTCGCGAAGGCCTAATGAAGTGCACTAGACCCTAGAAATGGGTAATTTTTTGAACCAGAGCAGGGACACCACCACCCGGCCCCATCGATGGCCCGTGCACGCCAGGCTACCAGCTTGCTGGTGGCCTGTTTCTTACTCACACCTAACCCTCAATTTCGGCTCTAAACCTAACCACTCTAATACCTAATTGGACTGAGTACTCCCCTATCTCTGGAATGGGCCCTAAACCTAACCTCAGTAGACCCTGTGCAGGGTGGGATTTGGACCCTAAACCTAACCTTTCCCTGCTCCTCTTTACCTCTCCTCACCCCCATCTTATTAACCCCATCCACGGGATCCCACTTTAAATGAAAGCATATGTGTACTGTTTGTGTATTTATACACAACCATTCATGTATAGTCAAATAATAAAAAATAAAAAAAATGTTCATTTACCTCTTACTACCACACACCAAATCCGGTTGTTGGTACTTGCTGGCTTGTGTAGCCACTAGGTAACAAAAGTTCAACACTGCCCCTAGCATCCTGGAGCACTTCTGTTGTCTTTTGTACGTGTTTTGAGTTTTTATGTGCTTCTGAGTTTTCACGTGTTTTGGAGTTTGTACGTAATTTTACGTGTTTTGGAGTTTTTACGTGTTTTGGAGTTTGTACATGCTTCAGGGTTCGTACGTGTTTTGACGTTTGTATGTGCTTTGTCTGTAGGGGCCACCGTAAATATACTTTTATTTATTCACTCTACATAAAATGTAATAAATAAATCATATAATACAAAAATCAACTATTCAGATTTCAACTTTTAAATTTTCAGCTTTTTTCTTTTACAAATTTAAAGTGAAACAACACAAAACACTGCAAACCACAACACAATTAAATATAAATTACTTATTAATTATTATTTATATAAAAGAACATGCATATTCTCTGTCATATGGACCTGCATGAATAAACTTTCTGAATCCTTTATCATCTGCAACCGAAAATAGTTGTGGATGATTACTATACCTTTCTAATGTGACTTTGTTGTCCCTGGCTCTCTTTCTCTCCCTCTGGCTCTGTTCCTGTGCTACTGAGTGTAACTACCGTCCCCCCCCCCCCTCTTCCCAGCGCAAAGCACAAGGCTGGTGTGCTGAGTGAAGCGGGGAAAAAAGTGCGAGAGAGAGGGTGAGAGAAAGGAAAAAAAAAAACCCACGGCTCGCGATAAGGAGCCGGCTCGCGTCGTTCACGTCAAAGAGCCGGCTCTAAGAGCCACTATTCAGCAGGCCTTGGTACGTATTCGTGACTAAATGTCCGAAGAATTCCCCATCATGACCGGGGTCCGGCAGGGTGATGTGGTGTCACCTCTGTTGTTCAACATCGTTATCGATGTGATGCGCAAGGCATTTGAGGGCCGCCGCGGAGTCCAAGCCTCGACCGATCAATTTATCACCGATCTAATGTGCAGCAAAATGCACCAAAGAAGACATGGATGAAACAAATCGAGGATGATTTGAGGACCCGTCGACTTGACCTCGAGAAGGCAAGAACCATCGCCTTAGATCAAAAAGCGTTGGTCAAGCAAGAGAACCTGCAGCACCTATAGCAGCGTAATGGTTGTGCGGCAACCACCGCCGCCGGGCGCCCGCTAAGGACAAAGAAGAAAAAGAATTCAGGAGACTAATTTCTTGCATTGTTTGGGCAATTTCTGGTTCAGGGTGTTCAAATAATTCTGGCTGAAAAGATTATTTTAACACATGTTGAGCTGCAATTACTGCTTCTGTTCATTGTCCCCTCCAAATTAACTTTGGAAGTAGAGTTATTATATCCATCAAAAGGAGTGACAGGACCGTGTTCTTTGCTGCTACACATTTAGCTATACAAAGGTGTCACATTATCGGTATTAGCTGTAATTAGATGTTGATCTTGACGCTAAGTCATCAGTTTTGCTATTTTCAGGTGTAGCGAAATGTTAGGCTGTGGCTCAAGTGGTGGAGCTGTCCTGTAATCTGTGGCCTTTGCACATGCCAGAGACTGCTTGGCTTACACACTGAGTTCCTAATAGCAGACAAATATCTTGGATAGCAGCTCTCCTCACATCACTGGTGAGGGTGTGACTGTGTGAATAAGAGACACTGCGAGGTGTTTTATAGAACCTTTGAGGTTAAAATGGGATATGAAAGTGCAGACCATTTATTATGATCTTTTCCTGCTCCTTTCCATCTATCTTTTTACAGATTCTTCTTTATCTCCAGAGAGGTTTTGCGGGGTTTTTGTGTTTGTTTTGTTTTTTTGTGAAAGAAATTGGGGCTGGACAATATCCAGATTTTCCCAAAATTTCCCCATAAACAGGAAACTTAAAGCTTACATGTAATGGCCTCATTTTTTAAAATCAAATATTGGATTTATATATGATAGGAACCTAAGGGGATTTTTTTTCATATTGTGAAATGTCCTGCAAAACAAAGTGAGGTCTAATAATTTTATGTTTTTTTAAATACAGGCAGGCTAGTACAGGTGGTTGCCTTGCTGTACTTCCCTATGCTGAGTCATTAAAAATGATTTTGTTGTTCGTCCCGTTCCCATATGCTGTAATTTTAGTATTGAGTTAATATAGCAGTAGATTCAGTTAGCTTTGCATAAAAATAGTTGGTAGAAATGTCTTCCAAACAGCTACTTTTGACTTTCTTAGTTTAAGTACATTTCAAAGTCTGTACTTCATTTACTTTAGTAAACATGCCACAAGCAAGCTTAAACTATTTGCATTATTTCTAAACTACAGTAAATCAAGGAACAGTTACAGTTTGACATTCAATTTAAAAAATAATATAATATGTGCAAAGAGATTTAATCTGTTTTGATTTTTTCTTTGTTAACATAGATGAACAGAAATTTTAAGAAGCACAAAAAGGTAAAAACTGAGACTTTTGGACTTCAGCCAGGTTTGCATGCTTTTTCATAAATGGTTAATACATAGCATTATTGAACCTGTAATTCAGTTATTTGTTGATTTGTTTTAATTTGCAAATATGTGTATGTAACCATTTTTAGTCATAGTTTCTTGATGTATTTTCAGTTTCAAAAAATATTTAAGCGTACAATGAAGCAATTTTAAGTTTGAATAATGAAAACTTTTAATTGACAGATTTTTCAAATTATCAATTCAATTAAAATGAACACGATATAGATAATAACAATTTTCCTCTCTGTGTTTAATAATATGTGATTCAGATTGTGGAACATTTAAGTTACATTTGCTAGACTTCAGTTTTTAATGTGAATGCAAAGTATGAAGAACAACTTAAGGGTGGCGAATTGGCACATGATCACATGACCACAAACCATTCCTTGCTTTAATTGGTGATCAGCTAGCATGTATGGGCTAACAGAAGAAAACCACCAAAGAAACAATACACACAAAACTGATGTAGCCCAGGGTGATAACTACACTTTAATTAATAGTTAAATCACTTTTGTAGTTTGCACATACACACAAAATGGGCAGAGCAGAACCACGATGTAGAAACCATAAATATGGGGAAACTAAAACTGAAAAATAGTCATCAACAATGCAGCCATAGCTCGCCCAGGGAACATAACCAGCAGATTCCTAGCTTCGACTTTAGCATAATGCATTCAAAGTTTTTAGGCCATTTAGTGGATGCATGGAAACAATAAGTACTTAAATCTCTCTAAAATGCATCTGAGAAATAGCTGTGCAACTGAATGAGCTATAAGGAGCAATTTTATAAATAATAAATAATCAAAACAGCATCACACCATATACAGTTTATCAATATTGAACAAACCTCTTTTCCTTTTTCTCTCTAGAGGCACAGATCAGTAGTAGGAGGCATGGATGCTGGACTTTCTGCTTCAGGTGAAACATATCAGCTTGGCTGCTGTTAAAGAGGCCAGCAGGAGGTGAGCTCATAATAAGGTTTTGGTGTAGGTGTAGCCAAATCCTCATTGGGTAAAAATCATTTAGCCTCATTAAAGAGGGCCATTGTTATTTTTTAATATATTTAGAGAGTCAGATATTTTATATTTAGCTGAGATGTATTGCATCTGACCATGAATGACAAAATAAATGTTGCATATATAAAAAAGAAATGACTGCAGCAGTAGGGTGTTTACAACGTCTCACTCCTCTCTGTGACACAGTCCTCAGGGAGCGATGAGGAAAGTGATGAGGCAGAGACATTAAACACATTAAACCACTTTCATCTGACAGTAATCGAAATCCTGATTTTCACTGAATTATGCATGCTCTTCCAGTTATTACCTTAGAGGAGGGAGGAGATAAATAAAACTCAGGAAGTAAGCCATCTGTTTGCAACCGGAATCATCACACACTGTGTTGGATTGTTGCTGCTGTTCTTACTATTATATCCCAGAGCAGACACTGGAAAACAGGGAGGGAAGAGAGATCTGTACTCTGTACCTGGAAAAAACAAAACAAAAACTATTTTATGGTTTTGGAAGATCAACACTCGAGAATCTGTGTAATGAACTGAACACATGATTGCATTAGACTAAACCAAGCACACTTGTTTGCAGTCAATTGGTCTTATGGTAAATGGACTAGTTCTTATATAGCGCTTTTCCACTCTTCTGAGCACTCAAAGCGCTTTACACAACTTGTGCATTCACCCATTCACACCCATTCGCACAAGCACAACTGACATTCACACACATTCATACTCTGATGAATGCATCGGAGAGCAATTTCGGGTTAGTATCTTGCCCAAGGATATTTGGCATGCAGACTAGGGGAAGCCAGGAATCGAACCACCAACCTTCCGATCAGTAGATGACCTGCTCTACCACCTGAGCTACAGCCACCCTATGTATGTCAATACGATGCATTTCTTCTATATGTAAAGTTCACAGAAGGATAAGAAACATCTATGTGTGGAAGCAGCAGGCACTGTTCACTATATATATGCGTCACGGTTCAGCTGTGTGGCAAGCAGATTGTGGGCCCAAATTCAGGACTCAGGACAAAGGAATTAAATGCTAATGCAGCTTTAATGGTGATGAGTAAATAAGGTAACTAAACAAAGAGTCACAAACATGGATGAAGACCTGGAGATGCAGAGAAGCATCGATTAAGCAAGATATCAGAATTTAATTCAGTTCAATTCAATTTTATTTATACAGCGCCAAATCACAACACCAGTCGCCTCAAGGCGCTTTATATTGTACAGTAGATCGTACAATAATAGATACAGAGAAAAACCCAACAATCATATGACCCCCTATGAGCAAGCACTTTGGCGACAGCGGGAAGGAAAAACATCCTTTTAACAGGAAGAAACCTCTGGCAGAACCAGGCTCAGGGAGGGGCGGGGCCATCTGCTGTGATTGGTTGGGGTGAGAGAACGAAGACAGGATAAAAGACATGCTGTGGAAGAGAGACAGAGGTTAATAACAGATATGATTCAATGCAGAGAGGTCTGTTAACACATAGTGAGTGAGAAAGGTGACTGGAAAGGAAAAACTCAATGCATCATAGGAATCCCCCGGCAGCCTACGATTATTGCAGCATAACTAAGGGAGGATTCAGGGTCACCTGGTCCAGCCCTAACTATATGCTTTAGCAAAAAGGAAAGTTTTAAGCCTAATCTTGAAAGTAGAGATAGTGTCTGTCTCCTGAATCCAAACTGGAAGCTGGTTCCACAGAAGAGGGGCCTGAAAACTGAAGGCTCTGCCTCCCATTCTACTTTTAAATACTCTAGGAACAACAAGTAGGCCTGCAGAGCGAGAGCGAAGTGCTCTAATAGGGTGATATGGTACTACAAGGTCATTAAGATAAGATGGGGCCTGATTATTTAAGACCTTGTATGTGAGGAGCAGGATTTTGAATTCTGGATTTAACAGGAAGCCAAAACAGGAGAAATCTGCTCTTTCTTTCTAGTCCCTGTCAGGACTCTTGCTGCAGCATTTTGGATTTTAACTGAAGGCTTTTCAGGGAGTTTTAGGACATCCTGATAATAATGAATTACAGTCGTCCAGCCTGGAAGTAATAAATGCATGAAGTAGTTTTTCAGCATCACTCTAAAATCAGAAATATCCTGTCTCAGAGATGTTGCAAAAATGGAAGAACGCAGTCTTACATATTTGTTTAATATGTGCGTTGAAGGACATGTCCTGGTCAAATATGACTCCAAGGTTCCTCACAGCGTTACTGGAGGCCAAGGTAATGCCATCCAGAGTAAGAATCTGGTTAGATACCATATTTCTAAGATTTTCAGGGCCGAGTACAATAACCTCAGTTTGATCTGAATTAAGAAGCAGAAAGTTAGCGGCCATCGAGGTCTTTATGTCTGACAGGGGATTTCTAAGAATATCCCCCCAGGGCTCTTCAGCTGAGACACCTGAGTTAGAAAACACAAACACTGCAGTCGTCTTTACTCGCGAGGGCAGTCACAGAGTGCTCGTCCTCGCAGGAAGCACTCACGGACTCGCGCTCTGTCACTGTCTGCGTTCTTTATTTATACAAGCTGGTCACATGTGTGTACAAAGATAACAAAGTTATTCCAAGAACTTAGAGCTGAGGTTGCCCTTTTCTAAGTCTGTATGTTCTTAGAAAAGAGGAAGCTGTTAGATGCTAAATAAGTTTATCACACAAGAGTTCATGTAAAAAGTCACGTAGACATGTGGATTGCTTAGTGATCAATGAAAACACATTTCATGTAGCTGATCACACTATGTACAATTTTCTTCTGGCAATGTCTTTAAGACATTCCTGCAGTTTAACTCATTGGTGAGTGTTATCTGGCTTCATGGACAGATAGAGCTGGGTGTCATCTGCATAGCAGTGTAAATGTATGCTATGTCTTCTAATGATACTGCCTAAGGGAAGCATGTATAATGTAAATAGAATTGGTCCTAGCACTGAACCCTGTGGAACTCCATAATTAACCTCAGTGTGTGAAGAGGACTCTCCATTTACATGCACAAACTGGAGTCTATTAGATAGATATGATACAAACCACTGCAGCACAGTACCTGTAATACCTACAGCATGTTCTAATCGCTCTAATAGGATATTATGGTCGACAGCATCGAACGCTGCACTGAGGTCTAGCAGGACAAGCACAGAGATGAGTCCACTGTCAGAGGCCATAAGAAGATCATTTGTAACCTTCACTAAAGCTGTTTCTGTGCTGTGATGAGCTCTGAAACCTGACTGAAACTCTTCAAATAAACCTCTGCAGATGATCTGTTAGCTGTTTGACAACTACTCTTTCAAGGATGTTTGATATGAAAGGAAGGTTGGAGATTGGCCTATAATTAGCTAAGACTGCTGGGTCTAGAGATGCTTTTTGAGTAAAGGTTTAACTACAGCCAGCTGTGGTACATAGCTGATTATTAGAGATAGGTTGATCATATTTAAGATCGAAGCATTAATTAATGGCAGGACTTCTTTGAGCAGTTTTGTGGGAATGGGGTCTAAAAAGTGATTACTTTTCCACCATGTAGAATTGGATTTTATTTCCCCTAACCTAGGCCTCCCATGCTGCTCAAGGTCCATTCCCCAGGAGTTGAGGAACCAGGACACACTTATTTGGAGTGGGCTGCTGGAACAAGAAGGCACAAGTGGACAAGGGATGAGAACAGGGTGCGGTTTTAATGCTACTACACAAATTACATGAAGCATGAAGAGGAAGTTGGACCTATGGAATCTTTGACACCCAACATCTAGACTGATGACAAAACAACTAGTAGCTCAGTGTTCCAACATCCAGAAGAAGCAACTCTTTTCACAACTAGATATTGACGAGGTATAACTCAAATGTTATGGCACGGGGGAGCAGGAAATCAGGTCAGGGGGAAGATATCATCATCCCATCCCAGGTACCAAGCCACATTGAAGGCATTAAGTGCAAGAGCAGGATTGTGGATAAGCTAGAAACCTGGACCCTCTGTGGCTGATAACCAAGAATATGTGAAGTACCCTGTCGCGGTTCGAATTTTTGAGGAAGAGACATACGACTGAAAGTCCATAGTGGGTCAACACAAATTATTTTATTAAAACACATATATGTGGTGAAGATAGGCTCTGCAAAACATCAGGCTCCATCTCCCGCCTGACAATAGGTGGTTGTAATATTTATACTTATGATGACCAGTAACTCGCGTCACTAAAACAGAACAGTTCCTCTTTCAGTTCCTCCACCGCCTCCCAGATGCATCCTGTTATTACACTTTTCTAGACTTAGACAACACTTGCAATCAGTTTACCCAGACAGGCTATGTGTCTGTGTCGTTAATCTAAGTGCATGACCTCCCTCTACGTCATCTGTTACCAGGCAAACTCCAGTGCAGCCTGCTGAATGCACACAGGCAACATGTAGTAAATTATACTGTAAACATGTAGGCAACCTTTCAATAGCTGAACTTTGCTCCATTGATCGGCCAGACATCGTGCTGCCCGTAGCTTCAAACCATTAATTAACTTAACCGAGCTTCAACCCTTTAATTATGCAATATGTGTATAACATGATTACAGTTGCACCTGCAATGAAAGATTATTATGTGCTTAGGCTAACACCTGAAATACAGACTTTAATATAACCTCACCAGTTTCAATAAATGTGTCAATGAAATGACAACAACAATAAATCATAAATGATGCAACAGTAATAATAAGGATTATGGATGTAAAATAATATTTCATCTCGACACTCCTCCTCTTTGGCCTCGAAGAGGCCAACACTCCTCTTAATGTCTCACTCGTCGAGCCACTCAGCCACCTCCTCTTTGAGTGAAATGATGCTCTACGATCCTTCTCTTCTTTCTTCAACTTCCCAGGTAGACTACTGGTTAGTCGTTGCACGGGTCAGAGGGTTATTCTGCCTCTGTTTTGCCACCCGTGTTATTTGGAGATGAGCTTGTCTCCACCAAGCTCTCATCTGCTACTGCACATTGAGACCAATGGAACTAGGTCCTGCCTGTCCCCTTCAACTGGACCGCTGTTGTGGTACGAGCTTCTTCTGGAGCTTGGCACGCTCCCTTCATCCCTCAGGTTCTCATGTTCCAACGCTGCTGAAGATTTAAGGCAGAGCACGTCGTACACCTTAGTTGTCTTCCTCAATGTCAACGATGAATCTCTCATTTTATTTAAAACGTTGCTGTAGGAAGACTCCTCTCAGTCTCCTGGAAGCTCAGTAGCACAGCTGCCTGTACTATTCCGCTGAAGATTTAAGATGATAACTGATCCTCCTCAAGCCTCTATCCTGGCCTCCACTTCCATCCTGTAGGCGCCCTTCCTCACTCACTTCTCGTCATGGCACGTCACGACACCTACGAATTAAGATGACCCTCCTCTTGCACCTGGCTTCCGCCATGTGTCAACTCCCTACTGAGACCTGTACAAGAACGTTACACATTCTCTCTAAAACAATCTCCCGCCAACCTGTAAGCTTGTGTAAAAACATTAGTCAGCAGTTACATGTTACGCTCATTTAACTCCCAGCTCCACCTGGAACCTGTATCCTGGAAAACAAATCTGTTAAATCAAACATCTTATTTACAACCAACTATAGATCAAATTCAAATTCAAATTCAAATTCAAATTCAAATTCAAATTTTATTTGTCACGTACACAGTCATACACAGTACGATATGTAGTGAAATGCTTGGACAACTGCTCGTGACCTAAAGAAAACAAAAAAGGAAAAGGCTATGAATAAGATAGGAAATAAATATGAAAAATTAAAAAGGGTAAATTTAACTAAGAAGGAATAAAATATAAATTAAGGTTAAAAATGAAATAACTGTACAACAAAATACACAATATAGAACTATATAAGAATGTATGAAGAAATCTAAATATAAATAAATATATACACAATAACAGCAGCGTGATTTAAGTAATGAAGTGAAAACAATGTCCAGAAAGTCCAGTGTGTGTGTAAGAACCATATGTGTGGGTCAGTACTGTGTGGTGGTGTGATTGAGAGACCGTATCGCCTGCGGGAAGAAGCTCCTCCTCAGTCTCTCTGTGTTGGTCTTCAGGGAGCGGAATCGCTTTCCTGACCTCAGCAGAGAGAACAGTCTGTTGTTGGGATGGCTGAGGTCCTTCACGATCTTCCTGGCCTTGGTCCAGCACCGCCTGCTGTAGACTGAGTGCAGGTCAGGGAGCTCGGAGCGGATGGTGCGCTCAGCTGATCGCACAACCCTCTGTAGAGCTCGTCTGTCCTGCATGGTGCTGTTCCCGAACCAGGTTAAGATGTTTCCCGTCAGGATGCTCTCTATGGTGCAGGAGTAAAAGTTCCTGAGCACCTTGGAGGGCAGATGGAAGTCTCTCAAGCGTCTGAGGTGGTAGAGACGCTGTCGGGCCTTTTTCACCACGGTGTTGATGTGACAGGACCATGACAGGTCCTGCGTGATGTGAACTCCGAGGTATTTGAAGCTGTCCACTCTCTCCACTGGGCACTCGTTGATGACGGGGGTCTGGTAGTTCCTCTCCTGCTTAGTGCTGAAGTCCACTATCAGCTCCTTTGTCTTACTGACGTTTAGAAGGAGGTTGTTCCTCTGGCACCAGTTCTCCAGATTCCTAATCTCCTTCAGGTAGGCCGTCTCGTTGTTATCAGAGATCAGGCCCACCACGACGGTGTCGTCAGCAAACTTGATGATGGTGGTGGAGCTGGTAGTGGCCACACAGTCATATGTGTACAAAGAGTACAGCAGGGGGCTCAGAACACACCCCTGGGGGGCTCCAGTGCTGAGAGTGGTGGAGGCTGAGACATGTCCGCCCATCCTTACTGCCTGTGGTCTGCCAGTTAGGAAGTTGGAGATCCACAGACACATAGATGAGCTGAGTCCCAGATGCTCCAGCTTGGTGGTGAGTGTGGAGGGAATTATGGTGTTAAATGCAGAGCTGTAGTCTATGAAGAGCATTTTAACATAATTCCCCCTTCTAGTGTCCAAGTGAGTGAGTGATGTGTGGAGGAGATGAGAGATGGCATCGTCTGTGGAACGATTTGGACGGTAAGCGAACTGTAGTGGGTCCAGTGTGTCTGGTAGTGAAGAAATGATGAAGTCTCTGACCAGGCGTTCAAAGCACTTCATCACTACTGAGGTGAGGGCTACAGGGCGATAGTCATTGAGAGAAGCAGGGTGGGGTTTCTTCGGGACAGGAACAATGATGGACTCTTTGAAGCATGTGGGGATCACCGACTGAGATAGAGAGATGTTGAATATCTCAGTGAACACAGGAGCTAGCTGGTATGCGCAGTCTCTTAGGATACGACCTGGGATGCCGTCTGGTCCTGCTGCTTTCCTGGTGTTCACTCTTTTGAAGGCTCTCCTTACTTCATGCTCGGAGATGACGAGCACGTTTCCGGTGCTGGCAGTATCTTCCTGTCTGCAGCCGTTAGCGCCGCTAACACTAGCATCGTTGGAGTCCTTAGCTGCAGCCTCGAAGCGAGCATAGAAAGTGTTCAGCTCGTCTGCCAGAGTCACGGCCGCGTTCGTCATACCGGTTGTTGGTGTTTTATAGTCCGTTATTGTCCTTAGTCCCCGCCACAGGCTCCTAGAGTTACTCTGTTGGAGTTGTGACTCTAGTTTCCTCCCGTAGCGCTGCTTCGCCTCTTTCACCGCCCTCCGCACGTTATATGACGCGGCTTTGTACGGGTCCATGTCCCCCGTTGTGAGTCCCGTGTTGTAGGCAGCGGTGCGGGATCTCAGAGCGTTGCGGATGGTTTTATCCACCCACGGCTTCTGGTTGGGAAACGTTGTGATAGTCTTTGTCTCCACGGTATCATCCGCTAGTTTCCCGATGAATCCCACAACCGCTTCCGTAAACACGTTGACGTCATCATCGGAGCTGTTTCTGAACATGCCCCAGTCTGCGTCGTCGAGTGCGTCCTGTAACGCGGCCACCGATTGATCCGTCCAGCGCGCGACCTTCCTCTGAACCGGAACTTCCTGTTTCAGCCTTTGTTTATATTTTGGCATGAGGAAGATGGCGGCGTGATCAGATTTGCCAAAAGGAGGGCGGGATTGTGCCTTGTAGCCGTCCTTGACCGTAGTGTAGCAGTGGTCCAGTGTCCTTTCACCCCTGGTGGGGCAGGTGATGTGTTGATAAAAGTTCGGCGCTGCGCGTTTGAGGTTGGCGCTATTAAAGTCCCCCGTCACAATAAGCGCAGCGTCCCGGTGTTGTGTCTGGTGCTGTGTGAGTGCCTCATGCAGCTCGCATAAGGCGGTGACCGTGTCCGCTTGTGGTGGAATATAAACTGCACTTATAATGACCGATGTAAATTCCCGAGGTAGATAAAAAGGACGACACATGATGGACAGTAGTTCCAGATTTGGTGTGCAGGAGCGTGTGAGAGGAACAACGTTCGCACTGTTGCACCAGTTGTTGTTCACCATTAAACACACGCCGCCTCCCCTTGACTTCCCCGAGTCCCGTGTCCTGTCCATGCGGTGAACCGAGAAGAACTCGGCCGGCTGGATGGCGTGGTCCGGCACCGCTGGGTTCAGCCATGTCTCGGTGAAGCAGAGGAGATTGCAGTCCCGAATGTCTCTCTGGAACTTTATCCTGGCCCTGAGGTCGTCAAGCTTGTTCTCCAGTGACTGGATGTTGGCGAGCAGGATGCTAGGCAGAGGTGTGCGGTGTGCACGAGCTCTCAGCCTGTTCCTGACGCCGGCTCGCTTCCCTCTAGGCCGCCGCCGCTTCCCTTTGTTCTCCCTCAAGATCTCACTCGGCCAGCTCGGATCCAGAGTTAAAAACTTCGAATTGTGAGTACATTGTATACCAATAGAAACAAGAGTGTCACTGTCATACCTAATGTACCCAATGGTGGTGATTTTGCCGATTTAGAAACGCTGAAAACGAACTTAAAAAGCAAAGACAAAGAAAAAGTGGTCGGAGCAGTCGTGACGGCAGCCGACCTCACCGGCGCCATCTTCATTTATGAGAGTGATAAAGTATTCAGCACAACAGACAAGTATCATGTTCAGGATTTCCCAAATCATTAAATCACTATTATTGCCGCAATTTATTTTATCCCCAATTTAATCAGTGACTTCCTTAAGCAATGTCACTCCACTTGTTTTATCACTATGAGCCCTCTATTAAACTGTTCCATACAAACTGCATCTCTTATTTGTTATCTCATGTCACTTGTCTGTTTTCTACTGAATCCTCTACATGCACTCTTAACAAAAGCAAAACAAACATTAGCAACACATTTGACCATCTCGGGTTAGGCGTCAGCCCTCCACATCCCAGAGGTGCTGTAAAAAGATTTCCTGTAAAAAGAATCACACTGTTTTCAAGACAGGATGTGTCTCCCACAGTTTAATAGCATCACCAACTCATAACCTATAAACCCCGTTTCTTCACACATAAGCCCAGAAATCCTGTAGTAGGAAAACATTATTAGAAAACATTAACTACTTGTCCAGTTATAAATCACATATTCAAAGCACATTAAGAACTGTAATGCTGTAGAGAAGAAAATGCAAATGTTTAATGCTGCGCAGGTGTGTACACCCTTTCTCACAGTTATAAGATAAGATAAGATAAGATAAGATAAGATAAGATAACCTTTATTAGTCCCACACGTGGGAAATTTGTTTTGTCACAGCAGGAAGTGGACAGTGCAAAAGTTATGAGGCAAAAATTAGAATACAATAAGAATAAATACAGTACACAACTGTACAGAATAGAATAAAATAAAATACTATATACAGTAGAATAAAATAAAATAAATATACAATAAGATAAAAATAGAATACAAATACTATATACAACTGAGTAAAAATACAACGATGACAGAAAGGATTATTGCACTTAGTATTATTGCATATGTATGGATGTGTGTGCTTGATCAGTTAAAGTCTTTATTATGGAGTCTGACAGCAGTGGGGAGGAAAGACCTGCGAAATCTCTCCGTCCCACACCGTGGGTGCCGCAGTCTCCCACTGAAGGAGCTGCTCAGTGCTGTCACAGTCTGCTGCATGGGGTGGGAGATGTTGTCCAACAGGGATGACAGCTTAGCCGCCGTTCTCCTGTCACTCACCACCTCCACTGGGTCCAGAGGGCATCCTAGAACAGAGCTGGCCCTTCGGATCACCCTGTTCAGTCTCTTCCTGTCCCCAGTAGAGATGCTGCCGCCCCATCAGACCACACCATAAAAGATAGCAGAAGCCACAACAGAGTCATAGAAGGTCTTCAGGAGTGAGCCCTCCACTCCAAACGACCTGAGTCTCCGCAGCAGGTACAGCCTGCTCTGCCCTTTCCTGTAGAGGGCGTCTGAGTTATGAGTCCAGTCCAGTCTATTGTTCAGATGAACACCAAGGTACCTGTAGCTGTCCACAGCCTCAATGTCCATACCTTGGATGTTCAGTGGTTGCAGTGGAGAATGCTTGTGCCTGCGGAAGTATACCACCAGTTCCTTGGTTTTACTGGCGTTGATCTGGAGGTAGTTCAGCTGGCACCAGTCCACAAAGTCTTGGGTCAGACCTCTGTACTCCTTGTCGTCCCCATCAGTGATGAGGCCGACTATTGCAGAGTCATCAGAGAACTTCTGCAGGAAGCACTGGGTGGAATTGTGGGAGAAGTCTGCAGTGTAGATGGTGAAGAGGAACGGAGCCAGAACCGTTCCCTGTGGGGCCCCCGTACTGCAGACGACCCTGTCCGACACACAGCCCTGAGTCCTCACATACTGTGGTCGGTCGGTGAGGTAGTCCAGGATCCAGGTAGTGAGGTGATGGTCCACTCCAGAGTTCACCAGCTTGTCCTTTAGAACCGAGGGAAGAATGGTGTTGAAGGCACTGGAGAAATCAAAGAACATGATTCTCACAGTGCTTCCAGCGGTCTCCAGGTGAGCGAGGGAACGATGTAGGAGGTGAATGACGGCATCATCCGCTCCAATGCCAGGCTGGTAGGCAAACTGAAGTGGGTCCAGTGATGAGCTTATTAGGCGCCGAAGCTGAGCCAGGACCAACCGCTCCAGGGTCTTCATCAGGTGGGATGTCAGAGCCACCAGCCTGTAGCTGTTGAGGTCCTTGGGTCGTGAAGTCTTTGGCACTGGTACAACACAGGAGGTTTTCCAGAGCTGTGGGACTCTTCCCAACCTCAGGCTCAGGTTGAAGAGGTGCTCCATCACCCCACACAGTTGGTCCGCGCAGGACCTGACGACCCTCGAGCTGATGCCATCTGGACCCGCTGCCTTCTTGCCATTAATCCTCCTCAGTTCCCTCCTAACCTGGGTGGTTGAGAGAGACAGGCTGGAGCCTTGTGTTGAGTGTGTATTGGATGCTGCAGTTGGGGGTGGGGGGGAGTGAGCAGGGTGAATAGAGGAGGTGTGAAGTGTCTGAGGTGGAACAGCAGCAGTGGGGGTGGGTGAGTCTGCAGCCGATGTTGCAGACTGCCTCATGGCTGAATCAAATCTGTTGAAGAAATGATTCAGTTCATTTGCCCATCTCACATCCCTCCCAGGCAGAGAGTTCTGCTGTTTGTGGCCCTGTGAGCAACACAAACCCATGAATAACACACCCCTGGTAGATTCACAAACACAGAACGTGGCATTTAAAAGTTAAATCGTCACGCAACCTCAGATGTCGCTGTCATCTTTCTGCTCCTGTAAAAAGAAACACACATAAATTCATCCACCCTTTAGTCCTGTCTAGGTGGAGGTTAACCTTGAGTTGTGGTCAAGTCTTGTCAGCTTTTACCAGCTTTTACCAGTCAGTCAGTTTGTTTCTATTTCCAGTCTTTCATTCATTCATTCATTCATTCTTTCTTTGCTGATAGTGGAAACCATCGCCGCATTTAGATTTCCGCCCTCAGCAAAATGACGTCATTTCAAAAAGAAAAACAAGAACTTTAGATCGGATTACCTCGCTGAATCCTTTTTAGGCAGGAACTCTCATTTTCTAATTGTCCCCATAAGTGGCTTTCCCCAGAGCCCATTTTAATGTGGAGAAACTCACTTGCAACAATTTTCTCGCGGACGTGTAATGCTTGTAATTTCCGATGTGCAGATCTGCTTAAAGAAAAGAAATTCACAAACAAAAATCAGTGCACTGTTCAAAAAATAAAATCAAAAATAAAGCTTTAAAACAAAATTAAATTAAAAAAAAAACAGAAGCCGGGTCTTAGGACTTGTCACCGAATATTATTTCTCTTATAAGTGAAAAAATACCAACTCTAAAACTTGGTGGCATGGTAAAACTTTCCCCATACTTCAGAAACACAAAACAAAACAAAGCAATAATCTGGTAGTTTCACTCATTTAAACTCTGGCTGCAGGATTCTGTTCACCCCGGCTATCATGTTCCCCAAAATAATACTAATTCAGTCGTCTATGTATCAGTTCTCAACCCACTGAATAAACCAGACAGGATGATGGTAACAGTATTACCTACTTAAAATTGTGTTTGATCCTAATGAATTTCATTACTTCATTACATGTGTGTATGTGTATGTGTGTGTGTGTGTTTGTGTGTTAGTAAGTGTCACGGCTGCACAGCAGTCGTGTGGTGAATTGAGAAAAGGATCCAAGATGCAGGCACTGACTGGGATGCGAGTGAATGTTTATTTGCAGCGGTGATAAGGTGACAAAAACAGGAGGAGCAGAGCGGGGAGTAAACAAACCTAAACTGGGGAAAACTAAAGAACTCAACTTAAACCAAACACGCACGGGAGGAGGAACAAAATACACAATGAAAGATGGCGGAGAGACGCCAACTGAACACCGGGTTACACAGAATGATGCAGACGGACATGGAGTTAAACAGACGACGTGACAGAGAGCACAGGAAAACACAGGGCTTAAATACACGGGGAGTAATCAGGGAATGGGCCACAGGAGGGAGACACAGCTGGGAGCAATTAGGCTAACGAGACAGGGGAGAGGTAAAACTGAACACACTGATGTGACATGAACTTTCAGAATAAAACAGGAAACTAACAGACAGAGAACCAGACAGGACACTGAATTTGACAGGCAGACTCATGAGCAGACACAATAACACCATGGACAGACAGAGGGAACACAGAGAAGTGGGAGCAGGCAGGCAAGGAACAGAAACCTAACAAATGGCAAAATCACAACAGAATACACACTCGAAATGAACAAAAGCATAAGGAAACACAAAACACTGAGTCCTCAGACTCAGGACCATGACAGTAACGTTAATACATTTCCTATTTCTATGTATCCTTTTATGTCCTTGTCTTGTCTTGTGTGCATTTACTTTCCCTGGAACAGTCTCTCACTGTCGTTCTCTAAAACCTAAAAGAGAATTATGGATTTGATCAACTGGTCTCTGAGTGCTATTGACACCCTTTTCTCAACGAGAAGTCGGGGCTCGGGAGAGCCTGAGTGCCCTGGAGGGACTTTCCCTGCCGGTTACACGATGGACGGGTGGCAGAACTGGAGGACCGTGTGCCTGGCGGGACTGTCGATCGAGGACGCTGAAGATATCTACTGTTAAGATTCAAGAATTGAGAAAGGGTACAAGAGGTGATCGAAAAATAACCACACTGGTCCGGCCGGGTGAAGTCAAACGAAGATTTTAATTCACATGTGGGAAGATCACTGAACACAGCAATTGATCTTCGACTTACTAAAGCACAAACAATTATTTTATAACATCAGGGTTTGTTTACTGACGCCCCTTCATGCGTCACAGATACATTTTATACATAGATCAGATCAACATCATCATGACTTTTCACCTAGAAAATCATCTTCTATTTTCATGGCTAGCCCTTCCTGTCTACCTTTCAGTTCTTGTCTTGTTCCTCTTTCTTGCCGAGACACCAAGAAACGGTTCCTCTTTTACCAAGACAATTTTGCAGTTACAGCCAAACATAACTAACCTCTTCCTCTAAATAAATCTAATTTAAAGTGTGTGTGTGTGTGTGTGTGTTGACCTCACATGCTCTTTGTGTCACCTCTTCACCTACTGTCTGTATCTCGTCCTCAAATGCTCTTTCTCAATTCACCTGTTGCACTTCTGACCTTTTACCAGACCAGAAGCTCACTAAGACTATGTGTATGTCTTCTACTAAATAAATGTTTTAACCAAGAACCTCTACTAAAACCTTAATACAAGAATATGAACATATAAAAGATAATAAAATAAACTGATATAAGTGTTTTGTAAGCATGTATTGCAATTCCTTCTATGTTCTAGTTTTCCCTCAGCATGTATCACCTGAACAGTCACGTCAGTGAGGCTTACGACCTTTAAAGAACCTGAACATCAACTCAAATAAGCACAGATATGCAATATGTATAAAATGGTTATAACTGCACCTGAAATACAAAGTTAACATCATCATAAACATCTTAAGGCCATCTTAAAGCTATCTGTTATATTGTTAAAGCAATGCTCATACTGCAGATTATATTATGCTGGTAAAATACTTTTCGTTTATCCCCACAATCCCCCTTTCGACCTCTGACACCCCAGAGGTCGATACATAGGTTGTTGTTCACTCCTCAGTCCACTCGGCTACCTCCAGATCCATCATCGGCATCATGGACCTAGGGGCCACCGCCCCAGGGTCCACTGCCTTTACAATCACTTTCTCTACCAACCTTCGGGCACAAGGAATGAGACAACAACCACAGGTCACCAAAATACCCACCAATACAGATAGAGACAACATAATTGACAGAACAAGCCCCTTCCACCTTCCGAACACTGAGGTCATCCAGCTCTCCAGCGAGTTGTCAATTCCCGAGTGGTCATGCATGGTCCTAGAGAGACTCTTTAGCCCCTCCAAGGCTCGCGTCACCGAGCCATCTGGAGCAGTGTTATTCGGGATAAAAGTACAACACTGATCTCCGAACATCGCACAAACCCCTCCTTTTTCCGCCAATAACATATCAAGGGCCATTCTATTTTGGACTCCCATTAATGAGGTCGGACCCATCTGCTCCGCTAACCCTTCCATCCCGTCTCTGGTAAGGTTAGAGAGCCTCAGCAAATTATAGTGAACATAATTAATTCTGTCTACATTTTTGTTCGGGGTCACTGGAAAAAGAGCAGAAATTATTGGAAGATTCTCAAAACCCGCAGCTATTTGATCTACGAGTTTATATTCATTCGGAACTCCTCTGGGGACCCCTATTGAGTCAATCCAGGTTGGCGAGTTCAGCCTAGGGTCATAAGCGTGTGTTCCCTCAATCCCGCTTTTGGACAGGATATGTCTCTTCCGCCTAGCTGCCAATGTGCGTGTGTTGTGCTGTGGAATGTTTTTTACCTGATTTCCAATTAACATAAGAGGTGCTCCTAGTCTCACCATCGCGCACGTCCCCACACTTCCCAGAGGAACACGAGCCAAAAGAGTCTTGTGCCCACAATAATAATAAAGTCCACTTCTAGCCCAAGTCCCAATTAAAGTGTTGGGATCACTTACATTGTTTGTGGTTCTTCCCGTCTGGGTAACAGCGCACCAACTTGGGTCGATTTCCCCCACGTTGTATATTACTTTATCTGTGGAGAACTTAAAACACGTATAATTACCTTTTTTCGGCAAAAATGGTCCTACCTTTGTCCGCTTATCAACTGGAGGAAACAAACTGGATAACACAGTACAGTCTCCAGTACTCACCGCTCCTCTAGTCATTCGCAACATGCAATCATAACCCCACTTGTCCTCCGGATGGAGTGGAGCGGGCTCTGTGAACAACCGTGGTCTAGCAGAGGCACAAGCAACACAATTGGATACCTCTTGTTCCCTAGCATTTAGAGCCATCCAGTCCAGCCAGAGATTACTGTCACTGAACCCAGTGGCGCGCTCAATTAAATCCTGAGGCTTCAGTCTGGTGTAGTCCACCGCCAGGACTCGTCTATCCTTTAGTTCCTGTTCCTCTGGTACCACATATGACGGCCCATTTCCCCTTTTTCCTGTAGAATTTACAACAGCGTTTATTTGGTTGTTAATCATGTGTATTTCCTTTTCTTCTCTAACTGGCTCTACGGGATTTACGGGATTGGCCTTTTCAAGAAAGTTAATTTTAATTAACCCCTTCGGGTCAGTTCCCACAGTCTCCACACCTAAGACTAAATACAAAGAGTTTTTACGCCGCCAGTTGCCCAGCGACATAGTCAAAGGATTCTTAGATGGACTATAATCTCTTTGGAGTTTTAACACGTTCTCTGACCCTTGTCCTGACGTTTCCCCATTTTCCCCAGTGTAACCCTTTACCTGATTCCAGTTCCGACACCAGTTTGCAAAGGGCCTACTCCCTCTTTCACAATGTGTACTTACTGCATAATCCCAACAAACCCACACATTATATCCTCTCCAACTAGTATCTGCTCCTTCACACTTTAAAACATCGCATAAGTCAAAGGTGAATGAAGTTGTGGACCCATTAACATAGTTCAACTCTAAACCACCATATGTGCTCAGGCACTCATCTCTTTTACCCGAGACCTCGCGCTTTGATCTCCTTTTTAGCCCTGTTTCAATAAACGATTTCTCTTTTAGTGCTGGATTCAACTGGCCCCAGTGTTCAGACAGTTCGCGGGGGCCTCCCTGCAAAATATAAACAAGCAAACATAGGGCCATTATCAATATCATCACAGTCATCAAACTAACAATCACAAGCAACATTTTAATCAGTCCTCTTTCCTCACGAATCTCCGGTTCGCGGGATGGCATTGTGTTATGTATATTTGTACTTAGCATAAATTTTAAAACTTTGTTTCTGTTTTCCTCCTTTTTATTTGAACCACCCCTTTTCAAACTCTCAATTTGTTACCACTCCTTTTTGTAGGCGCGGCGATCTCCTCCTAGGCTGCTCTTCTTTCTTCGGCCTTCCAGGTAGACTACTGGTCGGCCCGTTACACAGGTGAAGAGGTTTATTCTGCCTCTGTTCCTTGACACCTGCGTTCCTTGACGACGAATTTTCCTCCACCAAGCTCTCGTGTGCGGGTGCACACTGCGACCAATGGTACCAGGTGTCGCCTTTCCCTTTCAGCTGGACTGCTGTAGCCGTCCGGGCGGTCACCTCATACGGACCAGTCCAGCGGGGCTCCTTCCACTTTCGCTTAATGACCTTCAGCCACACTGCCTTTGCGTCCGGGACCTCTCCGTTCCCCGTGGGTCTCTCACAAGTGACCTGTTTTGTAAAGCTGGACACAAGAGCTTTCAACTCATTAAAATATTCTGCATGAGACCTGTTGCTTGTCCTGGGCTGCTCCACCGGGACCACTGTCCAGGGTGCTGGAAACTGTCTCCCAGTCAGCAGCTCATAAGGGGTGAAACCTGTGGATTGGTTAACAGAACATCTTATGGTCATCAAAGCAATGGGCAGGGCTGCGACCCAATTTAGCCCTGTCTGCGCACAAATTTTAGCCAACTTGTTTTTCAAATTTAGGTTCATCCTCTCTACCTTTCCTTGAGATTGAGGATGATAGACCGTCCCGAACTTATGTTGCACTCCCAACATCCTCTCTACCTCTTGCAAATCTTTGTTCTTGAAGTGAGTACCATTGTCTGACCTAATTCTCTTGGGAAACCCATGCCTTGGAATGTAATGATTGATTAAGCACTTAATCACACTTTTCGCATCTTCACATTTGGTCGCCCATGCTTCGGGCCATCCAGTCAGAACATCCACACACACCAACAAATACCTCACCCCACCTGGGCCTGTATCAATCATGTCGGTATAATCAATCACGACCTCTTCTCCTGGCCTTTCTGGCATGAGAAACTTACCAGCTTCAGGTTTTACTGCTGGCTTTGGGTTGTGTGCCCCACAAATTAGGCACGTTCTGGCCTTTTCCAGTATCATCCTTCTCAAATCAGGATGCCACCATCGGCACAAATTTCTCTCCATCTGTTTCACTCCCACGTGACCAAGCCCGTGAGCCTCATTCACCTTTTGTTCCGCCATTTTGGCCGTTAAAGCGGGACGCCCATCTGGCCCCCTCCACAAACCGCCATCTTGCCAGGCTCCTTTGTTTTCCCACACCCCCTTTTCCTCTGGGGATGTCTCCTCCTGAGCCTTTCTAACTTCTTCCATGCTGTTAGTGCTAACCTCCTCTTCTGGGGTTACCTGCACCAGTTGTCTCTGTCCTTTGTAGCCCGCTGCTTCCTTTGCGGCTTCGTCAGCTTTCTGATTTCCTCTTGCCACCATACTGTCTGCTTGTGAGTGGCCTTTGCATTTTATAATACTTACCTCGTCTGGGTCCTCCAGGGCCTTTTCCAGTTCCTCCATTTCCTTTTTGTGACAGATGGGTGCATTAGTGGCCGTCCTGAACCCGGCTCTCTTCCACTGAGCCAGTTCCACATGAGCTGCTCCAAACGCATATGCTGAGTCAGTGTAGATGTTCACTCTCATGTTTTTAGCCAACCTCAGGGCTCGAGTTAGGGCTATCACTTCAGCTCTCTGGGCCGACTGTTGTCCCTCAATTTTTCCTGCTTCTTTCACCTGAAACTCAGTTCCTACTCTACAGACTACTGCATAGCCCGCTTTCAATCCTTCTTCATCTCTGTGGCAGCATCCATCTGTGAACCAATCCTCAGCTCCGTATATGGGCTCTGCCTTCAGGTCTTCCCTGATTTTTCCTTCAACCTGGGCTTTCTTAATACAGTCATGTGGTTCTCCTGACCCCATTAGGTCTGCCATATTTATTCCTTCATGTGTGAATATCAAATTTGGCGCCTCTAAAATTTTGCTCAACCTTTGTTGCGTCAGTGGAGTCATTGTGAATGCCTGTGAGTTCACATAGGCCACTACACTGTGTGTAGTAAGCACTTTCAGTGGGTGTTCCCTCACTATATGTGCTGTTTTCTGAATTATCTTTGCTACTCCTGCTGCGTGTTGTGTGCATGTGGGATGCCTTGCTTCTGTTGAATTTAATCTTATGCTGACATACATAAGTACATCCCTACCTCCCCCTTTTTTCTGAAACAACACACCATTCACAACTCCCTTTGTTTCTGAAACATCAAGGTAAAATGCCTCATCATAGTTAGGTGTGGCCAGATCTGTGGCTCTTGACAAATCCTGTTTTAGTGAAATGAACGCTGTCTCTGTGTCCGGCGTCCAAGGCAATTCAGCCTTCAGATTTCGAACACCAACTTTCTTGATCATGTCCCTTAAAGGGGCCGTTTTACCCGCATAGTTCGGAATGAACTGCCTGCTGTAACCTGTCAAGCCAAGAAAGGAAAGCAACTCCTTCACAGTTCTTGGTTTTGGATGTGTCAGAATTTGGTCTCTGTGTGTGTTCATTAGCCCCACTGATCTGTGTGCGATCACCCGGCCCAGGAATGTTACCTCTGGCCGGACCAACTGCAGTTTTTCTTTGCTCACTTTGAAGCCACACTCCGCCAATCTGTTCAACACCACGAGCGATGCTGCCGTACAGGCCGCTGCTGACGGGGCTGCAATAAGAAGATCATCAACATACTGTATTAATGTACAGCCCCCTGGCAGTTGACATGGGGACAATGCCTCTTTCAACACCTGATTAAAAATTCCTGGTGAGAGTGCAAAGCCTTGTGGTAGGCGTGTGTACCTAAATTTGCGGCCTCTGTATGTGAATGAGAAAATGTCTCTGAGTGACTCGTGCAGTGGGAGACAAAAGAATGCATTCGCTAGGTCAATACATGTGAACCACTTTTGGTCCCCAGTAATTTCGGTCAGAGCCGTGTAGGGATTTGGTACAGGCACAGTGTCAGTCCTCAGCATGGCATTTATTGCTCTCAAATCATGTGCCATACGGTACTTCCCTGTCCCATGTTTTTCCACTGGCAAAATAGGTGTGTTCCAAAATGACCATGAGGGCTCAAGCACTCCTGCCTTCCACAGTCCTTCAATGGTTTCAGCTATACCTTCTTCTGCTTCAGTTTTGTGCTTATATTGTGGTCTGTTAATTGGTATGTCAGACTTCAGCTGGAACAGGACAGGCGAACAGTTAGCTAGACCTACATCTGTGGGCCCTGCGGACCACAAAGTACCAGGCAATTTTGAGAGCTCAGCTACTGCATCAGGATGATCCATTCTTTCCCTGCCATGTATTCTGGAGATTTCTTTATGTTCTAAGATCACTGCATCGTTGGACAAACAAGTTATGCGATATATTTTACATTTTGGTGCATACCAGACATTTGGAATTTGGGTGCTTTGCCAGCATGCGTCGTCCAGCGCCCGCTTAACCATTGGTCCCAGATCTCTTGGCCCATGACCCTCGTGGACCGCCAATGTAATGTGAGGGGCTGAATCCTCTCCCACATTGTACCAAGGCAGTTGTTCATCAGTAAATTTCACAGCCGCGGCCACACCTTCTGGTCCAACATAAATGTTATGTGTTTGCACATTCCACGTCTGTCCCTCAAGATCAGACTGGAACTGTTCCCGATAGATATCGTTATCTTCCCTATCATAAAAGAGTGTAACGTGGAAAGGATCTCGCGGGGGGGAATAGACGGCCAGGCTCATTATCCAGGGTTTCCACAGCTGATAATGTCTCAGAATGCCTTCTTCCACTAGCCTCCCCCAGTAGATTTCGGCAGTGGGTTGTTCAGAGTTCTGGACTAAATATTGAGTCTTTGAAGGTGATCCCAGGCACGGGAATTCTTTTCCTCCAGGCAGAGTAACAATCAGTCCATCTGGTGAGCACATGATTGTGGCTCCCAGTTTCACAAGCAGGTCCCTGCCCATGAGATTTGCAGGCACCTGTGAGGACACCACATATTGGTGTTTCAAAGTCTGTTTTCCCAGCTGTGTCAATGCTGGATCTGTCAATGGCAGTGTCATCGGAATCCCGGAAAAGCCTACCACATTAACTGTGTGACAGGAGAGTGTTGCACTGTCTGGTGTGTCTTTCAAAGTTGAGTATGTTGCTCCAGTATCCACCAGGAAGGGCAATTCAGTGCCTTCCACGGTCATTGACAGCATGGGTTCTGCCGCCCCCACGCTGTTCAGTTTCTCCGGGCTCCGTCAATATTGCTCCCTCTCCCAGCCCCAGTCAGCTACTGGGTACTGGGCGGCTGGTGCTGCATTCGGGTTTGGAGCTTGATATGCTCCCCTGTAAGCAGCTCTTTGTCTTGGGCCTCCTCGTGCCTGGGATTGATAGCCTCGCCTCTGATAATTTCGCTGCGATTCAGGGCATTCTCGGGACCAGTGTCCTTCTGCTCCACAGCTGTAACAGGCAGTCCAAGACACATTGTTAGGATTCCCTGGATTCCGAGCCCTTTGTCCTCCCCTCACGGATCCACCACGCCCTCTCTGCGGTCCACCGGTCCCCCAATTCCCTACTGGTTGACGCTGCCTTGGTGCATTGGCGGGCCAACGGTCATCAGGGTAGAGACCCGGATCCTGATCTGGCCAGTCAGGCACAGGATCGGGCTGAGGCCTTGCCACCATTATTTTCCTTGCGCTCTCTTTATCCTCTTTCTTTCTGTCTCCTGCTTTGTTTTTTGCTTCTGCCAGCTGCAACTTGACCAGCCACGCCTGGGCTTCCTCCAACTCTTTCTTTTGTTTGTTTGCCAAATCCTGTTCCTGCTGAAGTCTGTGGGTCACATGTCTGTCCCACTGCACCGAGTCTGCAACGGCAAAATCTGGGTTCTTTTCCAAATCAACTGCAACCTGATTGGGCAGCCCTGCCAGCACCGCCGAACGAAACCACGCTCTACTTTCACCCTCCTTCCCCGGATGTATTCCTGTTTCTAACAACCATTGTTCCTTTGCTTTAGCTAAAAACTCTCTGGGTGTGTTTTTGGGATCCCAAATAATTTTTGGAATGGCTCCAGAGTTAGGAGTTGGATACTTCTCCCGGACTGCATCTGCTAAGTCATTCTGCACCTCATGGTATTGTAGGTCATTTGCATATCTGGTTGTTTGAGCTATCTGCTCTACATCTGCTAACCCACCACCCAGCATACAACGTCCGGCCAAAGCGCGAAAATCGCCCAGCGCTAATTCTTCTCCTTCGGTCAGCGCGCCCAGCCTTCTCAACCAGCTAGCTCCTCCCTCAGTTATTGGTGGAAGTTGTTTAACCAATGCTTCCAAATCTCTCACCTTATAGGCGCGATAAACTGGTTCGTTCTTTGGACCTGCTATTAGAGGCAGATTTAAACCAGGGTCAGGAGCTCCTTGTTCAAAACTCACTTTTCTACTCTTCCTCGACTTTCCTTTTCCCTTTGAGCTCCTAAATATGGGCTGTCTCTGTGCTTGGTCTCTCTTCACACTTCTTTTCCTCAAAATTAGGCTTGTACTTGGTTGGGGCTCAGGTCCTCCATCTTCGTCCTCCTTATCGTCCTCTTCTTCTGATGACGTCGCACGGTCTTCATTCTCCTCTTCTGGCCCTCCCTGCATTACTCTCTGCTTTATAACCTCCAATGCTGTTAATGCCTCTATTAACGCACGTGGGGGCTCATGCATTTGTCCATACACTTCTCCTTCCCAATGTTCTCCCTTGGTTATCACTCCTTGTGGTATTTTGTCCTTCATTCTAGGGGTCCTTTTGGCCTCCCCGTCCTGCTTTGGCTGTTCCACTGTAGACACCTCGGCCCGTATGATGTTTCCACTATCCACCGAACTGGGAGGCAAGGTCGAGCCTTCATCTGCAGCTGAGGCTGTCATTCTCCCTCCCATATCTTGGGACTGACATTCCACTGCCCTTATCCCTTCTTCGGGGATATTCAGGGGAGTAGTAGTATATTCAACATCTGCTATTCCGCCAAGGACAACTCCAGTCTGTCCATCAGGACCACGAACTTGTCCCCCTCCAAGGGTCATTACAGGCATGACATATGGTGGTGGTGGTGCACAACGTGCCAATTCAGCCCAAGGATATAATTTCGGTGTGTAATACCTATTAGCCTCTTCTACCTTCGGAGTCAAGTCCTTCACTTGGTCCTCTAGCTTTTTATTTTCCTCCTTCAGATGTTTCAAAGACTCCATTATACTCACCATGTCTCCTGATTTTCCTGTGTCATCCTCCTCCTCAGTCATCCAGGAAGAGGCTGCCCTCCACAGGAGCAGCCACTTACAGCACCTGGCATGAGTTTCTTTTAGATCCTTAATTTCTCCTCTGGCTTTCCTGTTCACTGAATGTCCCTTGGACTCCTCTTCAAATTGTTTCAATTTCTGTTCACATCTCTCTCCCTCAGTTTTTAACACCAGGCTCAGAGCTATTTTATCACCCAGCCCTTTCTGTTGAGATGTAATAAGTTTGCTTACCTCAACCTCCATCGCTTGGCACTCTTTCTCTGCTGCTTTTAATGCTCCAGGTGAAGCCAAACGAATAGCTTTCTTAAGCTGTTCAAGCTGATCCTTCAAAGGTTTGCATCCCCTTTTCCCACTAGGTGTCGCACTCGAGCTGTCAGCCATTCTCTGAAACACAGACTTACCTCTTCCAATGGCGTTGGTCGACTCCACCTTCTTGGTCTAGGTCACCCAGACACGCTTAACTTTCGGTTTCAGTCTTCGTCTCGCTGTTCTCGCAACCACTGGCTCCTCTTCTCCTGCTCGGTGATACACAAAGTTTAACCCAGCACGTTAGACGCTGTCCTCGCGTTCTCAAGCGTTGACACTCAATCAAAATTATTCGCCCTCAAAGTGTTAATATATGACACCAGCAACCCTTATGCGCAACGCGCTCACCTCCGTATACTTACCTCTCCAATAGTTCCTCGGATTAGTGTTTTTTCATTTATTTTAAACCCATTAACTGCGCTGCGCGTCCCTTATATACTTTACAGCAACACACCCTCAAGGGTCCCTCAACTTGTCCCGTACTAATAAGTCTAAAACCAAGAAATCACCTTTATGACATTATGTCAAAGCTTTCTCCATGTTGCACAGCCTGCCACAGGTTTAACAAAAAAATCGCTGCCCGAGAAGGCTCCCACATATCAAGGTGGTCGTTTTCACAAACTTCCAGCAGACCCTCAAATAAACAAAAACAACGACCCAGGCAGGCTTCCAGTTCAGCCTCCTCAATTTCTATGCACACTGAAAACTCATGGGGAGATTCTTCTGTCTCCCCGTGTCCTACACAATTCACCTCCAAATGATCCCCTACAATTGAAATTTCAGTGTGGAATGACGCAGAGATTAACATTTCCTTATTTATTCACTATATGTAACCTGAATTTTCTCTCTCTCTTCAAATAACAAAGGTTATCTTTACAATTTGTTATTGAACTACTAATTAAGTTGCTTTTTATGGTGTCAGTGATAAACTGCCCCTAAAAAGTCCACTTTATTGCGTGCTCATTGAGTTACTCCTATCAAAACTATTTAACAAGTTTAATTTACACATACTCATTAATTTGTCACGCTTATTAGTGGCTCATGGTTGCTTAAAGCCTATGTCTGACTTGACCACAGAGTTAGAGCATCATTCAATCCTCTCAGGATGACCACTCCACTTACTCTGCATCCAGTCAGCTCATGAATTAACAACCCTTGCAGACTGTAACCCTTTTATTTTTTGTTTATGCCTTCAAATCCACCTTAAATCTTCTTTACCTAAACGTTGGTTTTAAACACAAACAATTCTTATATTCTATTTTGAAACGCTGTCACCATTCATATATTTACAATGTTGTTATTTACTAAGCCAGCATTTTAACTGCAGACATTTATCCACATTTGCAAACAATAGTTATAGAGCTGAATGACACACAAAACCGAAAGCATAGTCCTCTCATGCGCTCTGCATCAGCTGCCTCATTTGCATGCACACACACTCTTCATCTAAGAATAGCAGCAGGCAGTCAGTGCATTGCTGACTCGACCCACAGAGATCTTTTTTAATACAGAGACGTCTTATATTTACAACTGCACAGATTTTAAACCTTTTAACACCTATCGAATTTCGACAAATTTAACATAAGCGTTTTTTGCGATCAATTAACCAGTATCAAGACTTTAACTGTTTCTGGCCTCATTTCTAAAATCCCTAACTCAATTTAAAAGCGTCAACCAACCCAAACTTTTTGAAGATTTAGGTTAAAGTTACACACCCGAAATCCACTTCTGCTGGCCAAAAAAGCGCAGATACCGTTGCAAACGGTAAGGAGACTCTAACTCCTAGTTATTCTGGAGTGCCCCAAGCTCCACAGTGACCAACTGACTATCCCTCTTCGAGGACAATGCATAAGCGTCCTTTGCATTGGCAAGCGTTACCTCTGAGCACTGCGCTTCCTAGCAGACTCGAACTGCCGTTCTAGAATAATTTATAATACTTTGAAACAACAATCAACACCCGAAACAAGTGTATAACTGAAGCAGGTGCAACCTAGTGGTCAAATGGAGACTCCAACTCACAAAATGACCGCTCAGGTTCACTCTTATGACCAAATTTGGATTCTAACCAACACAATAACCAATTCCCTACCAAACTACTTGAGACTCTAACTCAATTTCTTTGGGACTTCAACCCAATATTTAAACTTTTTCCTGGCAGACTCAAACTGCTTTAGCAGACTTTACTGCTTTCAACTCATGAAATTTTCATCAAAATCAAAACAGACATGCACCAGTAATTTCAGTGAGTAGACTTTTAATTTTCACAGCCCAATTTGACACACTTTGGAAATAATTCAACAGGTAGTGTCTTACCTTTTTTAAATATGATGCGCCGGCGTGCGTCCACTCACTTTTGACCACTGGCCAAGTCTGCCCGTCTGACCACCTCGGACCACCGCTCACACCTCCACTTTTTTCCCTTACTCAACCACCGGACGAAGCCCCCAGATGTTAAGATTCAAGAATTGAGAAAGGGTACAAGAGGTGATCGAAAAATAACCACACTGGTCCGGCCGGGTGAAGTCAAACGAAGATTTTAATTCACATGTGGGAAGATCACTGAACACAGCAATTGATCTTCGACTTACTAAAGCACAAACAATTATTTTATAACATCAGGGTTTGTTTACTGACGCCCCTTCATGCGTCACAGATACATTTTATACATAGATCAGATCAACATCATCATGACTTTTCACCTAGAAAATCATCTTCTATTTTCATGGCTAGCCCTTCCTGTCTACCTTTCAGTTCTTGTCTTGTTCCTCTTTCTTGCCGAGACACCAAGAAACGGTTCCTCTTTTACCAAGACAATTTTGCAGTTACAGCCAAACATAACTAACCTCTTCCTCTAAATAAATCTAATTTAAAGTGTGTGTGTGTGTGTGTGTGTTGACCTCACATGCTCTTTGTGTCACCTCTTCACCTACTGTCTGTATCTCGTCCTCAAATGCTCTTTCTCAATTCACCTGTTGCACTTCTGACCTTTTACCAGACCAGAAGCTCACTAAGACTATGTGTATGTCTTCTACTAAATAAATGTTTTAACCAAGAACCTCTACTAAAACCTTAATACAAGAATATGAACATATAAAAGATAATAAAATAAACTGATATAAGTGTTTTGTAAGCATGTATTGCAATTCCTTCTATGTTCTAGTTTTCCCTCAGCATGTATCACCTGAACAGTCACGTCAGTGAGGCTTACGACCTTTAAAGAACCTGAACATCAACTCAAATAAGCACAGATATGCAATATGTATAAAATGGTTATAACTGCACCTGAAATACAAAGTTAACATCATCATAAACATCTTAAGGCCATCTTAAAGCTATCTGTTATATTGTTAAAGCAATGCTCATACTGCAGATTATATTATGCTGGTAAAATACTTTTCGTTTATCCCCACAATCCCCCTTTCGACCTCTGACACCCCAGAGGTCGATACATAGGTTGTTGTTCACTCCTCAGTCCACTCGGCTACCTCCAGATCCATCATCGGCATCATGGACCTAGGGGCCACCGCCCCAGGGTCCACTGCCTTTACAATCACTTTCTCTACCAACCTTCGGGCACAAGGAATGAGACAACAACCACAGGTCACCAAAATACCCACCAATACAGATAGAGACAACATAATTGACAGAACAAGCCCCTTCCACCTTCCGAACACTGAGGTCATCCAGCTCTCCAGCGAGTTGTCAATTCCCGAGTGGTCATGCATGGTCCTAGAGAGACTCTTTAGCCCCTCCAAGGCTCGCGTCACCGAGCCATCTGGAGCAGTGTTATTCGGGATAAAAGTACAACACTGATCTCCGAACATCGCACAAACCCCTCCTTTTTCCGCCAATAACATATCAAGGGCCATTCTATTTTGGACTCCCATTAATGAGGTCGGACCCATCTGCTCCGCTAACCCTTCCATCCCGTCTCTGGTAAGGTTAGAGAGCCTCAGCAAATTATAGTGAACATAATTAATTCTGTCTACATTTTTGTTCGGGGTCACTGGAAAAAGAGCAGAAATTATTGGAAGATTCTCAAAACCCGCAGCTATTTGATCTACGAGTTTATATTCATTCGGAACTCCTCTGGGGACCCCTATTGAGTCAATCCAGGTTGGCGAGTTCAGCCTAGGGTCATAAGCGTGTGTTCCCTCAATCCCGCTTTTGGACAGGATATGTCTCTTCCGCCTAGCTGCCAATGTGCGTGTGTTGTGCTGTGGAATGTTTTTTACCTGATTTCCAATTAACATAAGAGGTGCTCCTAGTCTCACCATCGCGCACGTCCCCACACTTCCCAGAGGAACACGAGCCAAAAGAGTCTTGTGCCCACAATAATAATAAAGTCCACTTCTAGCCCAAGTCCCAATTAAAGTGTTGGGATCACTTACATTGTTTGTGGTTCTTCCCGTCTGGGTAACAGCGCACCAACTTGGGTCGATTTCCCCCACGTTGTATATTACTTTATCTGTGGAGAACTTAAAACACGTATAATTACCTTTTTTCGGCAAAAATGGTCCTACCTTTGTCCGCTTATCAACTGGAGGAAACAAACTGGATAACACAGTACAGTCTCCAGTACTCACCGCTCCTCTAGTCATTCGCAACATGCAATCATAACCCCACTTGTCCTCCGGATGGAGTGGAGCGGGCTCTGTGAACAACCGTGGTCTAGCAGAGGCACAAGCAACACAATTGGATACCTCTTGTTCCCTAGCATTTAGAGCCATCCAGTCCAGCCAGAGATTACTGTCACTGAACCCAGTGGCGCGCTCAATTAAATCCTGAGGCTTCAGTCTGGTGTAGTCCACCGCCAGGACTCGTCTATCCTTTAGTTCCTGTTCCTCTGGTACCACATATGACGGCCCATTTCCCCTTTTTCCTGTAGAATTTACAACAGCGTTTATTTGGTTGTTAATCATGTGTATTTCCTTTTCTTCTCTAACTGGCTCTACGGGATTTACGGGATTGGCCTTTTCAAGAAAGTTAATTTTAATTAACCCCTTCGGGTCAGTTCCCACAGTCTCCACACCTAAGACTAAATACAAAGAGTTTTTACGCCGCCAGTTGCCCAGCGACATAGTCAAAGGATTCTTAGATGGACTATAATCTCTTTGGAGTTTTAACACGTTCTCTGACCCTTGTCCTGACGTTTCCCCATTTTCCCCAGTGTAACCCTTTACCTGATTCCAGTTCCGACACCAGTTTGCAAAGGGCCTACTCCCTCTTTCACAATGTGTACTTACTGCATAATCCCAACAAACCCACACATTATATCCTCTCCAACTAGTATCTGCTCCTTCACACTTTAAAACATCGCATAAGTCAAAGGTGAATGAAGTTGTGGACCCATTAACATAGTTCAACTCTAAACCACCATATGTGCTCAGGCACTCATCTCTTTTACCCGAGACCTCGCGCTTTGATCTCCTTTTTAGCCCTGTTTCAATAAACGATTTCTCTTTTAGTGCTGGATTCAACTGGCCCCAGTGTTCAGACAGTTCGCGGGGGCCTCCCTGCAAAATATAAACAAGCAAACATAGGGCCATTATCAATATCATCACAGTCATCAAACTAACAATCACAAGCAACATTTTAATCAGTCCTCTTTCCTCACGAATCTCCGGTTCGCGGGATGGCATTGTGTTATGTATATTTGTACTTAGCATAAATTTTAAAACTTTGTTTCTGTTTTCCTCCTTTTTATTTGAACCACCCCTTTTCAAACTCTCAATTTGTTACCACTCCTTTTTGTAGGCGCGGCGATCTCCTCCTAGGCTGCTCTTCTTTCTTCGGCCTTCCAGGTAGACTACTGGTCGGCCCGTTACACAGGTGAAGAGGTTTATTCTGCCTCTGTTCCTTGACACCTGCGTTCCTTGACGACGAATTTTCCTCCACCAAGCTCTCGTGTGCGGGTGCACACTGCGACCAATGGTACCAGGTGTCGCCTTTCCCTTTCAGCTGGACTGCTGTAGCCGTCCGGGCGGTCACCTCATACGGACCAGTCCAGCGGGGCTCCTTCCACTTTCGCTTAATGACCTTCAGCCACACTGCCTTTGCGTCCGGGACCTCTCCGTTCCCCGTGGGTCTCTCACAAGTGACCTGTTTTGTAAAGCTGGACACAAGAGCTTTCAACTCATTAAAATATTCTGCATGAGACCTGTTGCTTGTCCTGGGCTGCTCCACCGGGACCACTGTCCAGGGTGCTGGAAACTGTCTCCCAGTCAGCAGCTCATAAGGGGTGAAACCTGTGGATTGGTTAACAGAACATCTTATGGTCATCAAAGCAATGGGCAGGGCTGCGACCCAATTTAGCCCTGTCTGCGCACAAATTTTAGCCAACTTGTTTTTCAAATTTAGGTTCATCCTCTCTACCTTTCCTTGAGATTGAGGATGATAGACCGTCCCGAACTTATGTTGCACTCCCAACATCCTCTCTACCTCTTGCAAATCTTTGTTCTTGAAGTGAGTACCATTGTCTGACCTAATTCTCTTGGGAAACCCATGCCTTGGAATGTAATGATTGATTAAGCACTTAATCACACTTTTCGCATCTTCACATTTGGTCGCCCATGCTTCGGGCCATCCAGTCAGAACATCCACACACACCAACAAATACCTCACCCCACCTGGGCCTGTATCAATCATGTCGGTATAATCAATCACGACCTCTTCTCCTGGCCTTTCTGGCATGAGAAACTTACCAGCTTCAGGTTTTACTGCTGGCTTTGGGTTGTGTGCCCCACAAATTAGGCACGTTCTGGCCTTTTCCAGTATCATCCTTCTCAAATCAGGATGCCACCATCGGCACAAATTTCTCTCCATCTGTTTCACTCCCACGTGACCAAGCCCGTGAGCCTCATTCACCTTTTGTTCCGCCATTTTGGCCGTTAAAGCGGGACGCCCATCTGGCCCCCTCCACAAACCGCCATCTTGCCAGGCTCCTTTGTTTTCCCACACCCCCTTTTCCTCTGGGGATGTCTCCTCCTGAGCCTTTCTAACTTCTTCCATGCTGTTAGTGCTAACCTCCTCTTCTGGGGTTACCTGCACCAGTTGTCTCTGTCCTTTGTAGCCCGCTGCTTCCTTTGCGGCTTCGTCAGCTTTCTGATTTCCTCTTGCCACCATACTGTCTGCTTGTGAGTGGCCTTTGCATTTTATAATACTTACCTCGTCTGGGTCCTCCAGGGCCTTTTCCAGTTCCTCCATTTCCTTTTTGTGACAGATGGGTGCATTAGTGGCCGTCCTGAACCCGGCTCTCTTCCACTGAGCCAGTTCCACATGAGCTGCTCCAAACGCATATGCTGAGTCAGTGTAGATGTTCACTCTCATGTTTTTAGCCAACCTCAGGGCTCGAGTTAGGGCTATCACTTCAGCTCTCTGGGCCGACTGTTGTCCCTCAATTTTTCCTGCTTCTTTCACCTGAAACTCAGTTCCTACTCTACAGACTACTGCATAGCCCGCTTTCAATCCTTCTTCATCTCTGTGGCAGCATCCATCTGTGAACCAATCCTCAGCTCCGTATATGGGCTCTGCCTTCAGGTCTTCCCTGATTTTTCCTTCAACCTGGGCTTTCTTAATACAGTCATGTGGTTCTCCTGACCCCATTAGGTCTGCCATATTTATTCCTTCATGTGTGAATATCAAATTTGGCGCCTCTAAAATTTTGCTCAACCTTTGTTGCGTCAGTGGAGTCATTGTGAATGCCTGTGAGTTCACATAGGCCACTACACTGTGTGTAGTAAGCACTTTCAGTGGGTGTTCCCTCACTATATGTGCTGTTTTCTGAATTATCTTTGCTACTCCTGCTGCGTGTTGTGTGCATGTGGGATGCCTTGCTTCTGTTGAATTTAATCTTATGCTGACATACATAAGTACATCCCTACCTCCCCCTTTTTTCTGAAACAACACACCATTCACAACTCCCTTTGTTTCTGAAACATCAAGGTAAAATGCCTCATCATAGTTAGGTGTGGCCAGATCTGTGGCTCTTGACAAATCCTGTTTTAGTGAAATGAACGCTGTCTCTGTGTCCGGCGTCCAAGGCAATTCAGCCTTCAGATTTCGAACACCAACTTTCTTGATCATGTCCCTTAAAGGGGCCGTTTTACCCGCATAGTTCGGAATGAACTGCCTGCTGTAACCTGTCAAGCCAAGAAAGGAAAGCAACTCCTTCACAGTTCTTGGTTTTGGATGTGTCAGAATTTGGTCTCTGTGTGTGTTCATTAGCCCCACTGATCTGTGTGCGATCACCCGGCCCAGGAATGTTACCTCTGGCCGGACCAACTGCAGTTTTTCTTTGCTCACTTTGAAGCCACACTCCGCCAATCTGTTCAACACCACGAGCGATGCTGCCGTACAGGCCGCTGCTGACGGGGCTGCAATAAGAAGATCATCAACATACTGTATTAATGTACAGCCCCCTGGCAGTTGACATGGGGACAATGCCTCTTTCAACACCTGATTAAAAATTCCTGGTGAGAGTGCAAAGCCTTGTGGTAGGCGTGTGTACCTAAATTTGCGGCCTCTGTATGTGAATGAGAAAATGTCTCTGAGTGACTCGTGCAGTGGGAGACAAAAGAATGCATTCGCTAGGTCAATACATGTGAACCACTTTTGGTCCCCAGTAATTTCGGTCAGAGCCGTGTAGGGATTTGGTACAGGCACAGTGTCAGTCCTCAGCATGGCATTTATTGCTCTCAAATCATGTGCCATACGGTACTTCCCTGTCCCATGTTTTTCCACTGGCAAAATAGGTGTGTTCCAAAATGACCATGAGGGCTCAAGCACTCCTGCCTTCCACAGTCCTTCAATGGTTTCAGCTATACCTTCTTCTGCTTCAGTTTTGTGCTTATATTGTGGTCTGTTAATTGGTATGTCAGACTTCAGCTGGAACAGGACAGGCGAACAGTTAGCTAGACCTACATCTGTGGGCCCTGCGGACCACAAAGTACCAGGCAATTTTGAGAGCTCAGCTACTGCATCAGGATGATCCATTCTTTCCCTGCCATGTATTCTGGAGATTTCTTTATGTTCTAAGATCACTGCATCGTTGGACAAACAAGTTATGCGATATATTTTACATTTTGGTGCATACCAGACATTTGGAATTTGGGTGCTTTGCCAGCATGCGTCGTCCAGCGCCCGCTTAACCATTGGTCCCAGATCTCTTGGCCCATGACCCTCGTGGACCGCCAATGTAATGTGAGGGGCTGAATCCTCTCCCACATTGTACCAAGGCAGTTGTTCATCAGTAAATTTCACAGCCGCGGCCACACCTTCTGGTCCAACATAAATGTTATGTGTTTGCACATTCCACGTCTGTCCCTCAAGATCAGACTGGAACTGTTCCCGATAGATATCGTTATCTTCCCTATCATAAAAGAGTGTAACGTGGAAAGGATCTCGCGGGGGGGAATAGACGGCCAGGCTCATTATCCAGGGTTTCCACAGCTGATAATGTCTCAGAATGCCTTCTTCCACTAGCCTCCCCCAGTAGATTTCGGCAGTGGGTTGTTCAGAGTTCTGGACTAAATATTGAGTCTTTGAAGGTGATCCCAGGCACGGGAATTCTTTTCCTCCAGGCAGAGTAACAATCAGTCCATCTGGTGAGCACATGATTGTGGCTCCCAGTTTCACAAGCAGGTCCCTGCCCATGAGATTTGCAGGCACCTGTGAGGACACCACATATTGGTGTTTCAAAGTCTGTTTTCCCAGCTGTGTCAATGCTGGATCTGTCAATGGCAGTGTCATCGGAATCCCGGAAAAGCCTACCACATTAACTGTGTGACAGGAGAGTGTTGCACTGTCTGGTGTGTCTTTCAAAGTTGAGTATGTTGCTCCAGTATCCACCAGGAAGGGCAATTCAGTGCCTTCCACGGTCATTGACAGCATGGGTTCTGCCGCCCCCACGCTGTTCAGTTTCTCCGGGCTCCGTCAATATTGCTCCCTCTCCCAGCCCCAGTCAGCTACTGGGTACTGGGCGGCTGGTGCTGCATTCGGGTTTGGAGCTTGATATGCTCCCCTGTAAGCAGCTCTTTGTCTTGGGCCTCCTCGTGCCTGGGATTGATAGCCTCGCCTCTGATAATTTCGCTGCGATTCAGGGCATTCTCGGGACCAGTGTCCTTCTGCTCCACAGCTGTAACAGGCAGTCCAAGACACATTGTTAGGATTCCCTGGATTCCGAGCCCTTTGTCCTCCCCTCACGGATCCACCACGCCCTCTCTGCGGTCCACCGGTCCCCCAATTCCCTACTGGTTGACGCTGCCTTGGTGCATTGGCGGGCCAACGGTCATCAGGGTAGAGACCCGGATCCTGATCTGGCCAGTCAGGCACAGGATCGGGCTGAGGCCTTGCCACCATTATTTTCCTTGCGCTCTCTTTATCCTCTTTCTTTCTGTCTCCTGCTTTGTTTTTTGCTTCTGCCAGCTGCAACTTGACCAGCCACGCCTGGGCTTCCTCCAACTCTTTCTTTTGTTTGTTTGCCAAATCCTGTTCCTGCTGAAGTCTGTGGGTCACATGTCTGTCCCACTGCACCGAGTCTGCAACGGCAAAATCTGGGTTCTTTTCCAAATCAACTGCAACCTGATTGGGCAGCCCTGCCAGCACCGCCGAACGAAACCACGCTCTACTTTCACCCTCCTTCCCCGGATGTATTCCTGTTTCTAACAACCATTGTTCCTTTGCTTTAGCTAAAAACTCTCTGGGTGTGTTTTTGGGATCCCAAATAATTTTTGGAATGGCTCCAGAGTTAGGAGTTGGATACTTCTCCCGGACTGCATCTGCTAAGTCATTCTGCACCTCATGGTATTGTAGGTCATTTGCATATCTGGTTGTTTGAGCTATCTGCTCTACATCTGCTAACCCACCACCCAGCATACAACGTCCGGCCAAAGCGCGAAAATCGCCCAGCGCTAATTCTTCTCCTTCGGTCAGCGCGCCCAGCCTTCTCAACCAGCTAGCTCCTCCCTCAGTTATTGGTGGAAGTTGTTTAACCAATGCTTCCAAATCTCTCACCTTATAGGCGCGATAAACTGGTTCGTTCTTTGGACCTGCTATTAGAGGCAGATTTAAACCAGGGTCAGGAGCTCCTTGTTCAAAACTCACTTTTCTACTCTTCCTCGACTTTCCTTTTCCCTTTGAGCTCCTAAATATGGGCTGTCTCTGTGCTTGGTCTCTCTTCACACTTCTTTTCCTCAAAATTAGGCTTGTACTTGGTTGGGGCTCAGGTCCTCCATCTTCGTCCTCCTTATCGTCCTCTTCTTCTGATGACGTCGCACGGTCTTCATTCTCCTCTTCTGGCCCTCCCTGCATTACTCTCTGCTTTATAACCTCCAATGCTGTTAATGCCTCTATTAACGCACGTGGGGGCTCATGCATTTGTCCATACACTTCTCCTTCCCAATGTTCTCCCTTGGTTATCACTCCTTGTGGTATTTTGTCCTTCATTCTAGGGGTCCTTTTGGCCTCCCCGTCCTGCTTTGGCTGTTCCACTGTAGACACCTCGGCCCGTATGATGTTTCCACTATCCACCGAACTGGGAGGCAAGGTCGAGCCTTCATCTGCAGCTGAGGCTGTCATTCTCCCTCCCATATCTTGGGACTGACATTCCACTGCCCTTATCCCTTCTTCGGGGATATTCAGGGGAGTAGTAGTATATTCAACATCTGCTATTCCGCCAAGGACAACTCCAGTCTGTCCATCAGGACCACGAACTTGTCCCCCTCCAAGGGTCATTACAGGCATGACATATGGTGGTGGTGGTGCACAACGTGCCAATTCAGCCCAAGGATATAATTTCGGTGTGTAATACCTATTAGCCTCTTCTACCTTCGGAGTCAAGTCCTTCACTTGGTCCTCTAGCTTTTTATTTTCCTCCTTCAGATGTTTCAAAGACTCCATTATACTCACCATGTCTCCTGATTTTCCTGTGTCATCCTCCTCCTCAGTCATCCAGGAAGAGGCTGCCCTCCACAGGAGCAGCCACTTACAGCACCTGGCATGAGTTTCTTTTAGATCCTTAATTTCTCCTCTGGCTTTCCTGTTCACTGAATGTCCCTTGGACTCCTCTTCAAATTGTTTCAATTTCTGTTCACATCTCTCTCCCTCAGTTTTTAACACCAGGCTCAGAGCTATTTTATCACCCAGCCCTTTCTGTTGAGATGTAATAAGTTTGCTTACCTCAACCTCCATCGCTTGGCACTCTTTCTCTGCTGCTTTTAATGCTCCAGGTGAAGCCAAACGAATAGCTTTCTTAAGCTGTTCAAGCTGATCCTTCAAAGGTTTGCATCCCCTTTTCCCACTAGGTGTCGCACTCGAGCTGTCAGCCATTCTCTGAAACACAGACTTACCTCTTCCAATGGCGTTGGTCGACTCCACCTTCTTGGTCTAGGTCACCCAGACACGCTTAACTTTCGGTTTCAGTCTTCGTCTCGCTGTTCTCGCAACCACTGGCTCCTCTTCTCCTGCTCGGTGATACACAAAGTTTAACCCAGCACGTTAGACGCTGTCCTCGCGTTCTCAAGCGTTGACACTCAATCAAAATTATTCGCCCTCAAAGTGTTAATATATGACACCAGCAACCCTTATGCGCAACGCGCTCACCTCCGTATACTTACCTCTCCAATAGTTCCTCGGATTAGTGTTTTTTCATTTATTTTAAACCCATTAACTGCGCTGCGCGTCCCTTATATACTTTACAGCAACACACCCTCAAGGGTCCCTCAACTTGTCCCGTACTAATAAGTCTAAAACCAAGAAATCACCTTTATGACATTATGTCAAAGCTTTCTCCATGTTGCACAGCCTGCCACAGGTTTAACAAAAAAATCGCTGCCCGAGAAGGCTCCCACATATCAAGGTGGTCGTTTTCACAAACTTCCAGCAGACCCTCAAATAAACAAAAACAACGACCCAGGCAGGCTTCCAGTTCAGCCTCCTCAATTTCTATGCACACTGAAAACTCATGGGGAGATTCTTCTGTCTCCCCGTGTCCTACACAATTCACCTCCAAATGATCCCCTACAATTGAAATTTCAGTGTGGAATGACGCAGAGATTAACATTTCCTTATTTATTCACTATATGTAACCTGAATTTTCTCTCTCTCTTCAAATAACAAAGGTTATCTTTACAATTTGTTATTGAACTACTAATTAAGTTGCTTTTTATGGTGTCAGTGATAAACTGCCCCTAAAAAGTCCACTTTATTGCGTGCTCATTGAGTTACTCCTATCAAAACTATTTAACAAGTTTAATTTACACATACTCATTAATTTGTCACGCTTATTAGTGGCTCATGGTTGCTTAAAGCCTATGTCTGACTTGACCACAGAGTTAGAGCATCATTCAATCCTCTCAGGATGACCACTCCACTTACTCTGCATCCAGTCAGCTCATGAATTAACAACCCTTGCAGACTGTAACCCTTTTATTTTTTGTTTATGCCTTCAAATCCACCTTAAATCTTCTTTACCTAAACGTTGGTTTTAAACACAAACAATTCTTATATTCTATTTTGAAACGCTGTCACCATTCATATATTTACAATGTTGTTATTTACTAAGCCAGCATTTTAACTGCAGACATTTATCCACATTTGCAAACAATAGTTATAGAGCTGAATGACACACAAAACCGAAAGCATAGTCCTCTCATGCGCTCTGCATCAGCTGCCTCATTTGCATGCACACACACTCTTCATCTAAGAATAGCAGCAGGCAGTCAGTGCATTGCTGACTCGACCCACAGAGATCTTTTTTAATACAGAGACGTCTTATATTTACAACTGCACAGATTTTAAACCTTTTAACACCTATCGAATTTCGACAAATTTAACATAAGCGTTTTTTGCGATCAATTAACCAGTATCAAGACTTTAACTGTTTCTGGCCTCATTTCTAAAATCCCTAACTCAATTTAAAAGCGTCAACCAACCCAAACTTTTTGAAGATTTAGGTTAAAGTTACACACCCGAAATCCACTTCTGCTGGCCAAAAAAGCGCAGATACCGTTGCAAACGGTAAGGAGACTCTAACTCCTAGTTATTCTGGAGTGCCCCAAGCTCCACAGTGACCAACTGACTATCCCTCTTCGAGGACAATGCATAAGCGTCCTTTGCATTGGCAAGCGTTACCTCTGAGCACTGCGCTTCCTAGCAGACTCGAACTGCCGTTCTAGAATAATTTATAATACTTTGAAACAACAATCAACACCCGAAACAAGTGTATAACTGAAGCAGGTGCAACCTAGTGGTCAAATGGAGACTCCAACTCACAAAATGACCGCTCAGGTTCACTCTTATGACCAAATTTGGATTCTAACCAACACAATAACCAATTCCCTACCAAACTACTTGAGACTCTAACTCAATTTCTTTGGGACTTCAACCCAATATTTAAACTTTTTCCTGGCAGACTCAAACTGCTTTAGCAGACTTTACTGCTTTCAACTCATGAAATTTTCATCAAAATCAAAACAGACATGCACCAGTAATTTCAGTGAGTAGACTTTTAATTTTCACAGCCCAATTTGACACACTTTGGAAATAATTCAACAGGTAGTGTCTTACCTTTTTTAAATATGATGCGCCGGCGTGCGTCCACTCACTTTTGACCACTGGCCAAGTCTGCCCGTCTGACCACCTCGGACCACCGCTCACACCTCCACTTTTTTCCCTTACTCAACCACCGGACGAAGCCCCCAGATGTTAAGATTCAAGAATTGAGAAAGGGTACAAGAGGTGATCGAAAAATAACCACACTGGTCCGGCCGGGTGAAGTCAAACGAAGATTTTAATTCACATGTGGGAAGATCACTGAACACAGCAATTGATCTTCGACTTACTAAAGCACAAACAATTATTTTATAACATCAGGGTTTGTTTACTGACGCCCCTTCATGCGTCACAGATACATTTTATACATAGATCAGATCAACATCATCATGACTTTTCACCTAGAAAATCATCTTCTATTTTCATGGCTAGCCCTTCCTGTCTACCTTTCAGTTCTTGTCTTGTTCCTCTTTCTTGCCGAGACACCAAGAAACGGTTCCTCTTTTACCAAGACAATTTTGCAGTTACAGCCAAACATAACTAACCTCTTCCTCTAAATAAATCTAATTTAAAGTGTGTGTGTGTGTGTGTGTGTTGACCTCACATGCTCTTTGTGTCACCTCTTCACCTACTGTCTGTATCTCGTCCTCAAATGCTCTTTCTCAATTCACCTGTTGCACTTCTGACCTTTTACCAGACCAGAAGCTCACTAAGACTATGTGTATGTCTTCTACTAAATAAATGTTTTAACCAAGAACCTCTACTAAAACCTTAATACAAGAATATGAACATATAAAAGATAATAAAATAAACTGATATAAGTGTTTTGTAAGCATGTATTGCAATTCCTTCTATGTTCTAGTTTTCCCTCAGCATGTATCACCTGAACAGTCACGTCAGTGAGGCTTACGACCTTTAAAGAACCTGAACATCAACTCAAATAAGCACAGATATGCAATATGTATAAAATGGTTATAACTGCACCTGAAATACAAAGTTAACATCATCATAAACATCTTAAGGCCATCTTAAAGCTATCTGTTATATTGTTAAAGCAATGCTCATACTGCAGATTATATTATGCTGGTAAAATACTTTTCGTTTATCCCCACACTACCTATTCGGAACCATGATAACAGGGTTCATGCTGATTGGCGTTGGCTTAGCCCTGGTTTATCAGAGAAATAAGAGAGCGGAACCGGCTGTTCAAACCCCCACAAGGCTGCCCGCTGGATTCGAAGCGACGGGACGAGGCGCGACCTCTCACAACGAACGTAATATGGTCAACACCTTGGAGACGCTTACAGCTGCTGTGAAGGCTCAAAACAACACCATTGAGCGTATGAGGGGAAACATCAGAGAAAGGCCTGCTCAAAATGACACCCTTGAGCGACAGTTGGAAAACATCGCGGAACGGATCACTGCAGTTGTGAGGTCTCAGAATCAAAAGACTGATAACACCATGGAACAGAAGTTTGATACCATCATGGGGAGGCTCGCGGCTCTCCAATGGGAGATCGAGGGACCAGTGTCAGAGGGCTAAATTCGAGCTGCTCACAAAGGAGAAATCAACAATATTCAACATTTGGACACCACGGCGCCAGCTGCTAGGCCCAAGGCTGGAGCCCACCAAAACAACTCCCTGATAACGACTGTGTGATGACTATTCTTCCCGTCCCATGAAGGCCACCTGGGTTGGCTGGCAGACTGTTTACTTAGCCTGATAGAGCGAAGGACACTGTCTCTGCTGAACTATGGACACGCACACACATACACTTACACTGATAGGCACTCACTCATCCCCCCTCCCTTTCCAACGCCTTCGATGCTTGTTTCCGGCGAGGGAACACGGCGGGTCTGTGTGCCGCGCTGGAATGATAGCGCTGTGCAGGGTGGCTGCTGTGTTTCTTCGGATTACTCCTCACCCCCCACCCACCCCTGTGGCTTGTCATGTCTTCACAATGTTGTGCTGTGGACATTTATGTGCTTTTTTGTGCAAAGGAGTTTTTTTGTTTCCTGTTCTCATGCTGTCCTACCATGGAAGCACAGCATGAGTAGGGGTCTCTTTTTTCCTCTTGTACTTTCCCCACTGTAGTGTACATTTCAATGTTTTTTCCTGACTCTACCAATCTCCGACCTGTATCCCCATGTAATGTTTGTGCAATATGTGTAAGGTCGGGGGGGGGGGGGGGGGGGGGGTCCCATTTCACTGCAGGGCAACCTGCATGTGACGAATAAAGCTTTGATTGATTGATGTACCTCCCCCCTTTTTCCTGAAACAAAACCCCAAATTTTTGTTCCAGAAACATCTAAATGAAAAACTCTGTCATAGTCAGGCACAGCTAAACCCCAAATGCTTGCAGGTTACCATAGGCAACCACGCTGAGTATTGTTAACCCCATCTACAAATGCCCTCTTTTAATGTGTTACACTTTATTTATAATTTTATGTTATCTCTGGTCCATATTATTTTCATGTGTCGTGTTGTTAAAGTCAAATCAAATCAAATCACTTTTATTGTCACATCACATGTGCAGGTACATTGGTACAGTACATGTGAGTGAAATTCTTGTGTGCGAGCTTCACAAGCAACAGAGTTGTGCAAAATACAAGAATGTAAACAAGCAAAATACAAGAATGGCTACATCTGAAACTAATAAATATATGTACAATATATAATAGTATATGCATTTCTGGATGTGTATACTAAATATTTTTCTGTGTGTGTACACATATTTTACAAGTTAAATAGAGTAAACAATAAATAAAATATATAAAAATATACAGAGTTGAGACATGTGCAAAACAGTGGCGTTACTGTACAGTATGGAGTGCATAATGTTAAAGTTCCAGTAGTGAAGCTGAGGTGTCTATGACGTGTTCAGCAGTCTGATGGCCTGATGGAAAAAGCTGTCTCTCAGTCTGCTGGTACGGGACCGGATGCTGCAGAACCTCCTTCCTGATGGAAGCAGTCTGAACAGTTTATGGCTGGGGTGACTGGAGTCCTTGATGATCCTCCCCGCTTTCCTCAGGCAGCGCTTCCTGTAGATGTCTTGGAGGGAGGGAAGCTCACCTCCAATTATCCGTTCAGAGCACCGCACTACTCGCTGGAGAGCTTTGCAGTTGTAGGCGGTGCTGTTGCCATACCAGGTGGTGATGCATCCAGTGAGGATGCTCTCAATGACACAGTGATAGAAGGTCCTGAGGATGCGGGGGCTCATGCCGAATCTTTTCAGTCTCCAGAGAAAGAAGAGGCGCTGCTGCGCCTTCTTCACTGTTTTGTTTGTGTGTACTGACCACGTAAGATCCTCAGCCAGATGTACACCAAGGAACCGGAAGCTGCTCACTCTCTCCACAGCAGCGCCGTTGATGGTGATGGGGGGTGTGTGCTTCTCTGCACCTCCGGAAGTCCACTATCAACTCCTTTGTCTTTGCGACGTTGAGGGTGAGATGGTTGTCTTGACACCAGTGGGTCAGGGCGCTGACCTCCTCCCTGTAAGCCGTCTCATCACCATTGGTGATAAGACCCACCACTGTAGTGTCGTCCGCAAACAGTGGTGGGTCTTATCACCAATGGTGATGTCTACTAGAAAGTGGTGAAAATGGTGAAAGTCTACTAGAAGATATGAGTGCAGCATTATGGACAATCACCATCATCAACTAGTCAGCTGATCGACACCACAGCATCAGTGATCACTAAGATGCTTGGCTACAAGATGAACAGCCAAAAGGAGCAGTACCCTCCATGACATTAGGCCAACATCAAGGCAGCACAGAGGGATGTTAGCCAACTATTGGAGCTGCAGAAAGGTGTGAAGAAGGGATGCAAGCTGTCCATCCCAAACCTCCACTGGAGATGGAGGAATACTGGAAGAGCATACAGGAGAAGGACACAACATCAATACTTAGTGGCTAGTGGATCTAATAGCAACCTCCCTCAACAGGATCTAGTAACTATCACCTTTGCAGACATCCAAGAAACAGCTAACGAAGGTAAGATAGCAAAGGACCCTCAAGCTCCCAGTCCTCTGGTAGAGAACCCAAACCTTATCCCAAATGATGAAGACTGCTTCCAGTGTGAGTGGGAAAATAAATATATAATAAATATGCACACACAATGCTTTCTAGTGTAGTGGTTGGATACTAATGTGCAATGATACATGCTGCTATTGATATGTACATACCCCATACGATGCTAAATACTAAAAGTGAAAGGAGAAATGTTGGCAACTGCTAATCTTCTAATTCATTGGGTGCACCTCCATCATCCTTCTAGCCTACTTTGCTAATGTATGACAGACAACTTTTTCACACGCCACCTTCCCTACTTTAAAAATGTTGATTGAGAAGGTTAGCAAGAGGAAACATCTGTTATGATGATAATAACAGAAGGTCATTTGCTTGCTAATGCTAGCTGTGTTTCCATACAAAGTGCGCATTCTAACTGATCAGAGCAGTGAAAGAAGAGCCAGTGGCAACTTGCCTTGCATGCTGTTCTCCCATGAGTTTTTGATGAAACACCAGAGGTTTATTTACAATGTGCATATGCAGACCACATGAAAAAAGCTTCTGGCTTCTGAGCTGGCCCAGCTCAAGTCAGTGTCAATGGGAGACAGTCCCCCCCGCAAGACAGAGACAGCTACAGTGTGAGTATGAAATAAACACAGCTTTTAGCCACAGCAGGTAACTGCGGTGACAAAATAGTAATAATGTAAAGGATGAATGCAAACAGGCGAGGAACTTTTATCATAGCGTTGTCTGAGATGAAAGGAGAGAGATCACTTTATTTTGGCAAATTTTCATTTATGTCCGTTTTTAGATTGGACAAGTCATACACCGTTGGCCATACTTTTCCTGATGGAGTGCCACTGCTACCAAGTAGTACACGTTTAAGGAGAAAAGAATACAGCAATGATGTCATTAATAGCACCAAAAAAAGCAGTCTGAGTAGGTTTTTTATTACTATCTAGTGTTAATTACAACTCTGTTTATAGAGTGGAAGGAGCAGTGAATGAATGACAACAACATTTTGTGTCGACTCAGTTTGCTCTGCTCGTGTCTCGTCTGCCATTCCACCTGACAGTTTGGGCTTGACTTCATTGTTCTGCCTCATGCATGGGGAGCCTGTTTTGTAACAATGGCAGGCTGCATTTCTCTTCATGCTGAATAACAGCAGTGCCACTGATGGAATGTGTTGTAAACAACTGAATTTAATGAAATATCTTATCAGTGGAGCTCACTTGCCACTGGGGACACCCAGTGTCTAATGCAGCAATTAATTCTGCAAATGAGTTATGAGTGAGTTATGCAAGGCAATATTGCTCATTACAGCTGGGCTGATTGCATTATAGCTGGGATCTAATTGAGATGCCAGAGCCACAGAGGAGAAGCTGTTGAGGCTTTATAGAAGACCAACACCAAGAGGCACAGTGAATCATTCAGGCACAAGTTTCAGCAATGATATTGCAGATACACAAAAAGTCAGAACAGATGACAAAGCTGAAAACCTACAATAAGCAAAGAATATCAGTTTTTTACAGTATAATCCTTAAAGGCTTGTATCATCCATTTGTGTCATCCAACAATAAGATGTGTTTGTCGTCACGTTTCATTGTTGTCCAAGTCAAAGCTGGCTGAGCTGTGCAGTCATTGTGACACTTATCTCAGGTGAGTGACATATGAGTTATTGCTGTAGAAAAGCTGCTTATACCAGTCCAAACACAGAAACAGTTGCACACATGTGTCACATTTTACATCATTTGTCTCGGTGAACAAAATTGTTATTTTGACATCATGTGAGTTTCTTGGTTTAACTAATGATTCTGCAAGATTAAAAATTATCTTCGCTTACACTTGAAAGACGTTTAGTTATTTTGGACCTCACTCTGTCTGCTATCCCAAAAAGAATAGAGAAAGATATTTAGAGGGAATTTGGGAACTTTACTGACTTGACTGGAAAACTGAGGATGTCAGTAGATGTTGTTAGCCTGGTTTAGACTTTGTAGCATCATAACAAGCACTCACAACACGATTCTCTGTATTGAGCCAATTATTATTATTCTGTCACCGATAAATACAAAACAGCAGAGAAAAACTAGACAAACATGTATAGCTGAATTCGACAGTACTGAGCAAGCCAATAACAACTGGTGTGGGCTGAGTTGATGTAACCAGTAGTTGCATTTCTAGGGAGGTCAGGTTACACCATGGGGTTTGCGGTTGTGATGTAGCTATGGCTTAGATTTCCCACTGACGCACAAAAGGTCAGTTTTTAGCGTTTTCCTTTACAGATGATGCTTGTTCAATAAAGGACAAAAAATAACCTTCCAGTTGCTTCTGACACTACTTTATAAGTAACTGTTGCACCTCACCTAATGTAATGCATCATATTTGCACAAATTAACATCCTAATTGGAACATCTCAGTCAGGACATCCTTCTAAAATTCATCTATTTGTTGAACTCAGGGGGCACATTATGAGATCTTAAATGGTGTTTTATTTCCACGATGAGTTTTATTGTTTTTTTTCTTTTCTCTTGTTTTCTGTTTATAGATGCATTAAACTGCAGTTTCCAATTTAGATTTAAAGTATCCCTTGTGACTGGATGAAAACGTTCCCACCTTGTGATGAGTTTCTCTTTTTTTATTCACATGTAATAAGAGAACATTTTCTTAAACTATAGCTCTGAGTTTTAAAGCAGCCTTTAAAATGTTAAATCCAGAACAATACTTCCACACAGGCGTTTCACCATGAAACACATTGCTTTGGTAAGCTGGCATTGATGATATTAGATACTGTGAGTAAAAGAAAACATAATTAAAATATAATGTGTTAAATTTGCTTGGATGAGAGGGTCCAGCTGTAGATCAGAGGAATCCGGTTGTTCAGTCTGACGTCACGGATGACGTTACTGGTATTTCCGGGCCTAAGTGCTCCTCAAGAAACAACGATGGCGGAGCCAGTGACTTTGTTCACGATTACCTCCTTCTTTAGCGAAGTACCAATTAGGGTTAAAAAGGGTCTTAATTCCTTCAACTCTAGTAAAGTGGTCAGTGTAACCGTTTTTCCAGGCGGAATTATAAAAGGAAGTGTCCAGGCATCCATGAAAAAGAAGATTTACAACGTTGAGGTGAGCTAGGAGTAAGCTAGCTAGCCGACGATTAAACATGAGATATTCTGTATTCTGATGTATTTCATAAAGCACACACACGTACAGCAATGCTATAACAGTGGACATAAAATCTGGAGATCAAAACTCCAGACATCCAGAGGCCCCCAGAACACAAGAGACCAAGGAAGACCAACAGAGGGGCAGCATCGCCACTGTCCCAGAAAGAGCTGAGGAGAGTCCCAGATGAGGGCTCACTCAGCAGCCGCGGAGCAGAAGCCAGGGGGAGTTGCAGTGACGCGCCCGTGAGCTCCGCCGGCAGCCAGCCGTCCCTGAGTGACCGAGCCCCAGGCCGAGAGGCCGAGGGCACCTGTCAATGGAAAATTGTACTTAGTAGTCAGTATAATCTTTCAGTGATATAAGTTTGCATATGGTAGAATACTGCATGTAATCACTTGTGTGTAGAAGTATATAGTTGGTGGCATATTGAAAGAATGTCTCATAGGAGGTCTGTAACATTCTAGGGTGTTCACCCCCACATCCTACACTGAAAAAAATAATCAGTGGGATAAACATAAAAAAATCATTGTAATCGGTTGCACGCAATTAAGTTATGTTTTGTCAACCTTATTTTTTCATGTTATAACTGCACACAAATTTTTTGTAACATGAACATGATTTTTTCATGTTGTTTGTATCCTTTTCATTCATGTCAAATATTTATAGAAACTACTTGTTTATCAGACATTAACTGGTTATGTAAAATGTAAAGAGTTCCTTTATGTTAATTGTATTTGACTACCATGTGTTAGATTGACAAGATAATTTTATGCTATATACACATATATGTATACACACACACACACACACACACACACACACACACACACTGTATGTACTGTATATTTTGCTTTCAATCAAACCAACAAGCAAAACATTTTTTAACAATGACCTGTATTTTTCAAAACAGTATACAATTGGAAGTCGTAACAGCAGTTCAAGATTATACTTGAGTCATCTGAATGCATCTCTTCCAAAATGTACCAAACACAAACAACTTCTGGATCTTAATTCAACATTCTAGGGCCTATGAAAATGTTAACGCTGAATTTTCTAGGAATACTGGCCCAAAGGTAAAAGGTGAGAATTCCTCGGGTAATTTTTTAAAAATTTTTTTTAAATGTAAGAGCCGTAAGGCACTATGGCAACAGGAATGCAAATATTAAAATATGACGAAGAAAAGCTTGAAAATAACATTTTCACCCACAAACACAAAATCAAGAGCCCTAAAATGTGATTCGTTTTGGCTTCCTTCTATAAGTGAAACATCACAATAACTTATACTAACAAACAAAACAAAACAGTGGTTGGACATCACAACATAACCAAAATTACTGTAACCATGTCCAATGAACTTAAAAATTGTATGCCTTCTAAACAGCTGCTTCAATTACTTCAGGCTTTTTACCTGAGAGCAGTTACCAGCTTCAAAATGACTTTGGTGACGGCAATGATGCAACGATCATTTTACAATTGAATGGGACTGAGTTATGTCAGTGGCAATACACCTTGATTGAAAATTTGTGCAGAAGCAGAAAGTGTGGCACACTCAGCCTCAATGTGATGAGAAATACAAACAAACCAAGAAAACAAGAAAAAAAACACTAGAGTACAAACTATTCCTCAAAAGAGTATGGCTTGAAAAATGAACATTGAATGCTATAGTAATGATGGCCCCAAAGTTAAAAGTGAAAGTTGCTCCTACCAGTAAAAACCTATAAAATTGTGAGAAAAATCAGTTTCGCTATATACTGTAATTTTACCAGTGTTGGCAAAAAAGAATCAATGGAACATATTCAGAGAGGTAGACATATTGTTTCCATGTCATAACTGTTCACTCGTACAGTCTGTTCTTGAGAACCTGTACCTTCTTTGAAAGGCTGTTCCCTTCGAGCTCCATAAGCAGTTTCTGGAATACCTCGAAGGTATACTTCAGTTCTGGTGGGTAGGTCAGGTTCAAAGTGTACATTAATCCAAATAGCATAGCAGCTGCTAGGGCACAGTTGTCCAAATCCTGCAAGACTCTCTGGCCTTCCAGGACTATCCCAATGTCCTCAGGGCTGTCACTGGCATCTCTTGACTTGATGATATAGATTCCCATTGTTGTTTCCTCAATAGATTGTTGGATAACTCCTTCATCTGTGGCCTGGAAAATACACATTCCCAAAATTAAATTCAACAGAACACTGGTCATTGCAAAGAAGCAGAATACTGTCAGAGAATGAAGAAGTGTTCAACTATGAACACCTCTTCATTCTCTGAAGAGGTGTTCAGAGAACACGTGGTCCTAATGCATGTAGAAGAAAAAAAAAGGTAAAACACCTAAACATAATATCTTCTCTAACCCATATAGACAATTCTCTGTATCTCTTTCTTGGTTAAGGTGACATTCAACCCATTTATTAGTAGATAACTACATTTTGCCATGGTTTAAAAAGGACGCTGAATAAAGCAGTATTTTTTACAAAGTGAATGACACAAAACAAGCTTGTTGATTTAGTTTGGTTTTTGCAATAACCGTGAGATACTAACATCTGAACTGTGCTAAACTATGATCCAAAACAAAGACGTTAGCTGGATCCAAGTATTTCATAAATATTTTTTTTATAAACACTTCCAGGCCATACAGTATTTTGTCTAATAAATAAGGTGGCCCCAATATTTATTAGATATGTCCATTAAAAAGTGAAATTGTGGCATGTCAGCATGTATATAAAACAAGGTTTCATAGCTAAATATAGTCTAATCCTTTTCAGATATGTCTATTCATTTTAGAATAAAAAAAAGACATACAAACTGTGGGCCGCCAGTGGTATCCCCCAGTCACCAGCAGATACACCTGTGGCACAATTTTGAAAATCTTAGATCATTTTCAAAATCCGAGAGGTCAATGTCACTGAGATTCAAAATCTTTTTAGTAGCTGCACCAATGGGATGAATTTGACAATCCGACATGACTTTGTTGTTCAGTTGTCCACGCGTCATTGTGGCAATAAAAGCCTTTTTCAGCCAAGGGGTAAGAGATTTTAGATTTTTAAGTTTTGGGAGGGGGGGTTTAGTTCATGAAGCAACCACATTTATTTTCAATAAAAATGACCTTCTATAATAACACTTACCACATGTTCTGTCATTAAATTGCTGGGGTCTTCGTTGAGGTACACGCAGAGCCCCTTGATAATACATTCACGCACAAGATCAACATCATCCTGGCAAAGGGTGACAAGCAGCGTTTTGTTAAAATTATTATTTTCTCTAAACTGTAGACACAAATTAAAATTCTTTCTTACCTGGGCCATGGGTTCCAGAATATTCTGCAGTCTTCTTCCTATGTGTCCTCCTCGCTTTTTAAACACCTTTATAAATTTGTCCAATAGCACATCAATTTGCGAGAGAAATCGGGACTGCAGTGGCATGGTGGTAATCCGCCTAAACTCTGCATTTATCTAAAAAGAGAAGTTGACACATAAAAATACAGTCACGAACTCAAATGTAACAAGGTCACATTTACAAAAACTTATATCTTTTCTCATATTACTAATTTTTAGCTATGCATCCCACTCACTTTTGTGGTGAAATGGACTGATTTTTATATAGTGCTTTTCTACTCTCCCGGAGTACTCAAAGCGCTGTATACAACATGCCGCATTCATCCAATCACATCAATTCACACAAACACTGTTTTCTAAGTTTTTTAGTGCTTCCTAACTACCATTCATACTCCGATGAACGCATCAGAGAGCAATTGGGGTTAGTATCTCTTGTAGCCGAAGGATACTTGGCATGCAGACTTGAGGAGCCAGGGATCAAACCACTAAGCTTCTGATCAGTAGATGGCCTGCTCTACCTCCTGAGCTAAAGCCTACAACAAGAACAATGTCACAGGCCACACAGATTGACAACCCTCCATCAGTAGAGCTTAATTTCGATAGGCTTCCAGAGGAAAAAAGTTACACAACTGCTCGCGTTAGAAGTGGCTTATAACAACTGATTGTATATAAAAAGAGAATGATGTCACCACTTGTTAATTTCTAATTTGAAGTCTTAAGCTGTGCGTTTCCACAGTTGCCCTTCCAGCTTTCTTTTAAATAGCACGTCATTAGCACAGTGTAGATCTGCCTATGGAATCAAGAGACACTGTACCCTCATTAGTTAATCAAAAATCGTTAGCCAATGAGCATACACTAGTCCACTGTCCTTTTCCATATTAATGGGTACAATGAACACCATGTCATAATGGTAAATGGCCTGTATTTATATAGCGCTTTACTAGTCCCTAAGGACCCCAAAGCGCTTTACATATCCAGTCATCCATCCATTCACACACACACACACACACACACACACACACACACACACACACTGGTGATGGCAGCTACATTGTAGCCACAGCCACCCTGGGGCGCACTGACAGAGGCGAGGCTGCCGGACACTGGCGCCACCGGGCCCTCTGACCACCACCAGTAGGCAACGGGTGAAGTGTCTTGCCCAAGGACACAACGACCGAGACTGTCCAAGCCGGGCAGTGAAACTAGCAACTTAGACCACAAACACTCAGGAACCATAAACCATGTTTACTGAGGTCAAAGATAAAGTCAGCAGACCTAGAAACCATTTCTATCTTTTATATACAGTGTATGCTTCAGGTGCTATAATCAATAACAAAAAATCTTTACAATTCTAAATGACTTCTGACATTTTCCACAAACCTGGCAGACAACGTAAATGTTGTCAATGTTCTATTACAGGATACCATTAAAACACAATGATCTTCACAAAAGAATTCACAAATTACATACCTCGCTCACTTCAAAGAGTGCTGGCCATCTTGCCTGGAAGTCGCTGATCATGGGTGTGTCACAAACTACTTCATGTCTCCTATATGCAAATGTTTTCTCCATTTTCATTCTCACCACCTCCCGGTTGTTTGTCTTCTTCACATCTAAAAGAAGCTCCACTCTCACAGTCTCAAGGCTATCTTCAGATTCTCCAACCGGATAGGGGGGACAATAGTTTACTTCAGACCGCCGTGGTCTTTTAACGGCAAAAGCAGCACTTGATTTGCCCCCTGATTTCTGTGTCACAGAGTTCATAACCACCTCAGGGCATCCTAACTTTCTTAATTGAGTGCGGTAACTTGCCAGTTTATTCTTTAAGCTAGCTTTCCATCCAGCATATCCTGTGAGGGAGCCCCTCTCAGTGAGACAAGGATGTTTTGAGATGAGGGCCTCACCAACTGTGTTAAAGTCTTTATCAGTGACATAAACTTTGTATCTGACAATTTCTTGAATGAGGCCTTCAAGAATTTGCGACTTCAGTTTAGGATCTGGAGTAAGCAATGTGCCCTTTTCTTTGTATGCTGCATTGCCTCGCTCAAGTTTTAGCTCTGCATCAAAGGAAAACTCAGGAACACAGAAAACCCTTGGCCACAATGCCCTAGAGGTTGATGAGCAGGATGCCTCAGATTCTGGTGATGAGAGTATGTCTGTATCAACACATCCACTGGACCGGGAGGTGGAATCATCCAGACCAAAACTGCATGAAGCATCAGCTTCATCAGCCTCAGCAGACTGTGTAGTTAAGCCTTCAGCCAGGGAAGTCATTCTGATTGTTCCCCTATCTTGTATTTCATCCATTGAAGTAAGGTTCATGAACTCATTCCCAAATAGTGGATCCATGAACTGAAGCCGGAAGTTGCTATTATTGAGGCCACACTGTCTTTGCACTTCTTCAATAAGTTCAATAACGGATCCTGGAAGTCCACAGTGAAAAGTCAGCCTCTGACTGCTGTTGTCTCCCAAAATCACTTTGAGAATTGCCGGGGCCATTGTATATCCTTAATCTGCGAAATAGATGTAAAAGAACACTATACTTTAAAAAAAAATGTGAAATGATCAATCACAAAAACACGTCTGAATAATTAAATCTCAAACTTAAAAACTACATAACAGATAATTAAAAGATTGATAAGCTGCCCACAAGAAAATTAACAATTTAAATTGGAAAAAAGAGAAAAATCAAAAGTAGCCCCCCCAAAAAATAAACATTATGTCTGCATATCCAGTGTTTAACAAACTTATTACACCACAAGCCCCCCCCCCCCCCCCCCCAAAAAAGAAAGAAAAACGAAATATTTTAGAATTAAAAGTTTAGAAGTCCTTTTCCTTTTCAGTGCATTACCAACATTTTAACATTAAGAACAGGAGTGAGGAGTTTAAAACTGAAGTCATCTTTTTATACGCAAATGTGAGCTGGCATACTAGACTTCTCTGAGAAATCAGAAATTAATCAAGCACAATCCACCACTAAAATCTATTTTTCTGTTCAGGATTGATACTTAACTGAAATTTCACAGCAAAAGCTCAAAATCTTACCAAGTATATTTGTCTTTTTTCTAGTCAAAATAATCTCATCACACCTAAAATAATACACATTCAGCTACAGAGTTACATTTCAGTGAGATATAGTAACTTGTTTTTAGACAGTGCATCTTAAAACTGAAGAATTTTCACCTAATACAAGTTATTTTTGCTTGAAATAAATTTTAAAAATCTGCCAAGTGAACAAGTGAAAATTCTCCAGTTTCAAGATGCACTGATGATCTTTTTTGACTAGAAATAAGACAAATATACTTTGACCATTACAGAAACATAAACAGAGGAAGCACATAGAGTGCAAACCTCCGCCAAGCCAGCTCACTCTAGAAGAGATCAGAGAGCCAAAGAAATTTGATATTTAGAATCCCTGTATGACTATATTTTGTAAATATAACCAATGGCAGTAAGAAACATAGTTTTAAATAGCTCTATATAACATTACTGTCACTTTGACCTTTAGAAAAATCTGTTGAGCTTGAAGGAGAGGTCAGAGGTCGAAAGTGACATAATATTTTTTTTTTAAAAAGTTAAATGATACAATCTATGTTTACAATAAAAACTACACTTGTAATAATCAGTTTCTAAGTTAAAAGACTTTTTGTGAATTTTCCACCAATAAATCCTTAAGTTGACCTTGAAGACATCACTTCCTTGGCTGTGGTAATAATTTTGGTAATTACCAATACTGTTAATATAGGGCAGATCTACATTAAACCTTACACTGGGTGGTCAAACAAATGTGTTAAGCACTGCACATTATCTGTCTTGTAGCCCTATGTCCAAACAAAAACAAAAAGTGCAGTCAAGTAAGAACAAAACTGCAAACTAATCAAAACTCCTAATTAACCAACCTTTTATGATGATATGTCTTTTTAAGGTCACCATTCGGATTGGGCCAATCATGTAATCAGCCAACGGATAAGTGTCACAGAGTTCACTCAGTGCTAGAAGCTTGATTTCTCTTGAAGGGGACATACTTAATTCAAAGGCTCTGTAGTGTTCATTGTACCACCCACACAACACTTTGACAATGAGAAACAGGTTCTCATTAATAACACACATCTGAATAATTTCGGCAAACTCTGGTAATCCGGATGTTGAACCATGAGTAACTATCATCCCTTCACTGTAGGTTATGCCAATAACTGACACGTTTTTGGCCAGATATACTTCACATGTACCAGGGTGTTTTGACCTAATAGCTTGACAAACGTCCTCTTTCAGTAGATCAACTGGAACTGGGGACGCATGATGTGCATCTAGGTTGCATTTACCATATGACGGTGAGCTGATGTGGAAAGAAATCATCAGCTGATGTTTTGAAGCCAAAGTCAAAGGTACATTTTTATAGCAACTGGTGTGTTTGACAATTTGCTTAAAAAAACGATGTTTGGCTTCAAATCGCATTGTCCATACTGCTGAAAGAGGGCCAAAGTACCTTATCATCTGAGGATAGTGCTCAAGAAAGTGATGCTTTGGTAGAAGTCTGACACAGGAAAACAGCTCTTGGTACCTTTGTCTGTGTTCAACTATTTTGCTTTCAAGATATGAGATGGACTCATCAGTATGTACAAGGGCAACAACTAACTCAACAATATCTTTTAAAACCATTAATACAACCCATGCTGGCTCATTTTCTGGCACACGATGTCCTATTAAAAATGGGAGCAACCTCAGCAAATTCCAGTTTTCATGGGCATTGCCTCCAATTGTTTTCAGACGCAAGAGTCTCTGTGGCACAACATGTGGCTTGTTTGTTTTGTCTGACCATTTATAGGGGAATGACAATATAGCTTTATTTAGCTCATCTATTGTAAAAATCTTCTTGGATATCAGTGATGCTAAGCAATGAGCCACCTCTACTGGCACAATACCCTCAAATAAGTCATGAGCAATGTCAGGGGGAAAACCAGAGACTACATGAAAATGTGACAATCGTTTTGCAAAAACACAATCTTGTTTAACCCCCAAGTACTGTGTGCTGTTCTCAGAGGCTTTTTTAACATGTTCTGCATGAACTGCTTTAGTTCGGAGGCCAAAAAAACCTGAAGCAACACTGTGAGAATTACTATCACAACGTTTTGCTGTGCAAAACTGACAGAAGTAATCACCAGAAAAATTTTCAACAAAGCCAGCAATGCTGTGTGCTCCCAAATTATCAGCCACAATGCTATGCAAAGTACCCTAACAAAGCAATATACACACCATGGTCCTCCAAACTTTTAAGATCTTCCACAAGAGGTTCCAAAACTTTGTCATAACCATATGCTCTAACATCATCACTTTTACAAAGCACAGCAAGATAAATAGATGATAAAGCAGAGTGACAGCCTGGGGGCAGGTTTGCTAGTATCCAATAAACACCAAAAAGCTTGTGCTTCTTTCGAGACGTCCCTAGGGGATTGCAGGTCTCAAAATCATCTACATACAAACAAAGTGATATACGCAACTCATCAGCATTCAAGAAACAGTTGTTTTTGAAATGATAACCATCTTTAACAGACCTGTACTCATAAGATGGGTCAACTTCAGTTTCGTCCTTTCCTCTATGACTTTCAAGTACCTTATCAAGAATTGCTTTTCTATTTAAAAGTTGCTGTAATGATTGTAACAGTGGGACATACTGAAAGGTGCGCTTCTTTTTTTGATCAAGTATGTAGGTAACTGGTTCCACAACACCAAACGTTTCCCTGTAAAATTGTTTACGTTGATATGTGGTGCTAAGAGGGCCTCCTTTTCCTATTGCGTTTTGAAGAGGGTCAGATAAACAAACTGCTGCAAGGATTTCTTCAACTACAGAGTCTTCAACTTGAAGATGGTGACGGCTAAAGATGTCAGTTATGAAGTCTCTAGATACTGGGACTGATGCAGCGCTTTTTAAATGATAAAGTTCTTGTAAAAATTCATCAATAGCTGTACCTGGCACATGTACTAAACACTCCAACTTCAGTAAGGCCGCTGCAAGCTGCTGCTCTATTGCATTTGGCAGGGCTTCATCTTGATCACTGCAATCTACCGATATACAATTTGAATCCTCCTCGACAAATTCCTCACACTTTTCATCAGGAAATGATGACAGAGATGCTACTGTAGATTTCTTCACAGTACCCGGTTTAAAATCTGCAAGGTTATGGGGTGTATGTCTGCGACTCTTGTGAGATTTAAAGGTTCCATAAATACAAGTCTGAAAACTGCAACCAACAAACATGCAAGAAACATTTTCATTTTTCTTTAGATGTGAGTTGATATGAATAAAGTACTCCCTTTCATTTGCCAAGTTCTTGCAGGAACATAAGTGACAACTAAATATAGATAACTCTTTCAATGTCTGACTGTCTTGTGAAGAATGCACTCTACTTTGATGTACAATTAAGGCGTTCCATGTCTTAAATGTGCATGGGCATTTTGAATACGTACATGGATAACGGGAAGTACGTCCAAAGTGTGGATGTTTGAGTTTGTAATGATTAAGTAGCTCCAATCTACCTTTAACTGATACTGAGCACCCTTTACACTGCCACATTCACTGGAGAAGGAGGAGAGGGAGAGAGACAGATTCATTAACATTTGCAATGCAATTTAGTAGAACTTAAATGTACTTAAACCCCTTAAGTACTGCCCTATTTATAGTTCAAACACTCACCACCCCTACAGAGCCTTTAGGGACACTCAGGACAGAGGTAAATTTTGTTTCACAGGCAGAATACGATATCTAGAAAAAATCAAATTTTGCATCAATTATAAAAACATTTAGCATCTATTAAAGATGTAGACAAACTGTTCAACATAGTTCTATGTGTGTTTTAAAAATAAACTAATCATGGTTATTAATTATACATTAAAGTAATTTTCCATCTGATTAAAGCATTACAGATATATGGTAAATTACTACGCACCTTTATCTGGAAAAAAAAAAATTCCATGTGGCAACCCAAACCTAATCCAAAAACTTAAAACTAAGTACAATGTTGATAACTGGAATATTACACATCTGTATCCTGCCACCAAAATTCTTTCAGTAATACTTAGTTACATAATTTAATTTGATCTTTCTGCAAAATAAAATTTACAAAAAGTAAGATAACATATGCAAATCTTCACTAACAAACAAAATATTATTACAACATTAACTTTTAATACCACTACAGAACAGCACTAGAGAATTGCTCTGAAGTGACAACAATCTGCCTCTCAGCAGGGACAAGCACCAAATATCTGTAAAGAAAAAGTCAATACATTTCAAATAATTATATTGTCACAATGACCCAGAAAATACAAAAAACTTACAATTTCTCTGGCACTAATGACTACTGCAGGCCCTTCATACCTTTCTTTTTTTTTGTAAAACATTTTTACTAACACCAGTTAACTAAATGCACACAAGTTTGTTGGAAAAGATGTTAACACGCATAATACTGCCCTGCAGCTTAAGCTAGCATTATCGTCATTTAATTTGAGGAATAATTCTTATTTTCCATTATGTTGCTCAACAGCAGTATATACGAAAAACTACCTCGGTAAAAATTCACACATCTGATAGATTTTATCTTCATTTCCTCTCGAAAATTTAGTTTTAAGTTTAATTTACCTCGACAAAGTAGAGCTCTGCGCCAAACGTACGCCTCCCACGAAGAGAAGAAATGGCGGACACCACGGTCAATCTTCCCTCGCAGAACACACCCTATAGGGGCGGGGTTTCAACAGAAAACATAACTATTTTCGATTATTTTAATTGACTTATTTTAAAAGACTGAACAGTCTTTTAAAAACAAGTGAAAAGCGTGAGACTGAATTATGTTTAGATCAAAAATATAAATGATTCATGTAGAATATGTGAAGCGCATATTTGCAAATTTAACAACCTCACAATAGCATGAAGCTTACATTAGCTTGAAGCTAGAGGTTGTCATTTTATTTAATTTTATTTTCTGGGCTTACAAACAGGACACGCAACATTTAGATAACTGTTACACTGAATCTTAAATCTGTATTGAGTGTTCTCGCTGCTGGCTGCAGAAGCAACATCATCCTATCAGCATGTTTATAGCGGCTGTGGCTATGTGCTGGTAATGTCACCGCTGACACACTATCAACAGAGCAGCCATATTAATAATAATAAAAACAGATTTTAGAAGAATAAATTGAACTAAAGCTACAGAAAAGCAAACATCCCATAAATATGACCTTACATGAGCACGAATTTACTTTATTTTGTGGCAGAAGACAGTCGTATCCCTGCCCTATTAGCTTGTTTAACCCTTTAAGACCTAACATAGAACCAAGTCCGCCAGAGCTTATATTATATTTTTACATGCTGTGGAGCCATTTTTGGGAGCATTTCAAGTTGCTATACATCAATACAACCATTATAGCCCAGATTTTAATAATATGTATTCATTAAGTGCATAGTAATTACATAAATTGCAAAAAAGTGCAATAAACTACAAAAAAATTGAAAATCGTTTTTGCTTGTTTAACATATATTTGTAGTTAGAGAAATTTAAGAGGCGTATCCCTCAAAACTGTAAATACAAAAAAGTTGCACAAAATAGTTTCCCACCACAGGAAATTTATTTTGAGTGTCTTCATAGTTTTATTTTTGAAATGCACCAATTTTTATACACTGCAGGAAAAACGAAAATAAATATTATACTGCAAATTTGCAAAAAAGCAGCATATGCATCAAAATAAACTATTTCCAGCAGTGCAATATGAGTCCTAAGCATCCCAGAAACGACACAGAAAGTCATAAAGTCAAAGATAACTTTTAAAAAGACGAGTATAGGCCCTGAGGCCCTGATAGTAAAAAAGACTACATTTCCACGAAAATGACGTCACTTCCGGTTTCGGGCAGGTAATGGCAGAAATGCAAAAGTTCGCGCTGACGTCTATTCCAACGTAGGAAGTGTTATGACCAGCTGATTGGATCGGTAAAGCCTGTTTCTGGAATATTATGTTTTTGTTGCTGCAAGCGCTTTTTATGCAGTTTTTGCAAAGCTTTATGTGGAAGGAAACCGTGACCGAGGGCAAGCTGATGGCATAAGTTGTAAGTACAACTCCTCCGGTTTCATATGCAAAAAATTTTTTTGCGCTAGCTTACGTGGTTGCAGTGCTACTGGGATTTAAAAATAGTTTGTCAGGGTTCCTGGGTCGTTGACCCAGTGATTTCAGTTTGTTCATGTTCAGTTTAGTTCGCCACATTAATATTCTCACTTCCTGTTTTTCCCCGCGTCAGCTTGTCTTCCATGTCATTAGTCAGATTATGTTCAGCTCTGTACTCACCTGTTTCCAATCATTGTCATCATTCAACCTGTGTATTTAAGTTCCTCGGTTTCACCAGTTCTCTGTCGTGTCATTGATGTTATGTCGTCGTCTCCGTCTGTATGTTCAGCTAGTCAGCCAGCCATCCTTCCAGTCTTTCAGCCAGCTAGCCAGTCACTCCATCGTTCCTGCTTTGTTCATTCACCCTCCAATAAATCCTCTTCATTTCTGCACCGTGAGTCCAGCGTTTGGGTCATCTCTTCCACGCCTCCACACACAACCTCTGACAGAATGACACGACCCGTGCCAAGAAGACACGCTTTTGACCCAGCGGACTCGGACCTTTACGAGCGGCAGGACGCAGCGCTCTCCATTTGGGCGGAGAAGCTCAGGTGGAAACAGCGGCTCTTCTCAGAGAGGGAGCACGTCTTTGAGGGGACTCGTCTGGCTCTGGGCGGACCTCGGAGACGCCGCGGTCCTCCACCTGCTGCCTCACCTGCATCGGAGCATTCGCCGCGGAGAGTGGGCGTCGCAGGCCAAGCTTCGGCCGCTCGCTCTCCCGCTGCTCCGCTCCTCGCTCGCCCGCCAGCCGTTTTACTCACCGGACCTTCAACTTCGCCATGGCACAGCGGCTCCGCCTACCACCTTGGCTCAATGGAGGCTCCCGTGCCAGAGGCTCGGCTGTGTACCCCGCCTGCTGCCTCTTCCCGGAGAAAGCGGCGCACACGTCGCCATAAAACGGACTACTTTCAGCCACTCCCGATGGTGAGCTCCAGTGACTGTTTTTCGCACTCACCATCTGACTACTCACTTGAAACGCACCATAGACTCACCTCTGATTCATGGGGAGTCTCCCTCCTAGACGAGGACGTGGACTGGGAAGAGTTTTTCTGCTCTTCTCCAAAGACTGTAAATAGTGGTGGCAGGAAAACCAGAACAATCGCCAATAAACCTGCCAGTAACACACACACCATCACTATTTCCACACCCAGTGTTCAGCCACTTCCCACCAGCACGGGGGCCCAGTCTACGCCCACACCAGTGCCAGCTCCCAGGAGGAGGGCAGCTGCGACCCGGTCTACCTCCACACCTGCTTCTGTTTCTCAGGTGGGGGTGACTGGTGTCCAGCCACCTTCCGTGCCCGTCCCAGCGCCCAGGTTGAGGGCAACCCGAACCCAGCTTGACCTTCCTGGAGGCCTGGAAGAGCTAACCGGTCCACCGGCTACCTCACCACTTCATCCACCTCCTGACCCAGCCTTTCACGCCCTCGCACTATCCCTAGTTAGATTAGCTGAACTGTCCCCTGCTCAGGCCCCAGCTTTATTAGCCCAGGCTGCAGTTTTGTCCCCTTCGGTAACCCAGTCATCAGCTCAGCCACCAACCTCAGCTCCGTCGTCAGCCTCGCCTACCTCTGTTCCTCCTTTAGCATCTCCACTCCCGCCAGTTCCCTCACCTGCTGTTCAGCTTTCAATTCAGTCAGTTCCCTCACCTGCTGTTCAGCTTTCACTCCAGTCAGTTCCCTCACCTGCTGCTCAGCTTCCAGCCCCGTCAGTCCAGTCACCTGTAGCTCAGTCTGCTCCTGTCCTCCAGTCACCTGTAGCTCAGTCTGCTCCTGTCCTCCAGTCACCTGTAGCTCAGTCTGCTCCTGTCCTCCAGTCACCTGTAGCTCAGTCTGCTCCTGTCCTCCAGTCTCCTGTAGCTCAGTCTGTTCCTGTCCCCCAGTCGCCCGTCCTCCAGCCTGTCCAGTCTGTCGTTCACTCTTCTGTAGTCCAGTCTGCCGCCCAGTGCCCTGTAGTCCAGTCGCCTCCTGTTTCCCAGTCGCCTGTCCACCATCCCGTTCAGTTCCCGGACCTGCAGCCACAGCACCCAGAGCCAGCTGTGAGCCTTCCTGCTTCTCAGCCAGGGGTTTCTGCTCCCGCTGGCCCGGCCGCTCTCCGGCCAGAGGCCTCCGCGCCTACTGGCCCGGCCGCTCTCCAGCCAGAGGCCTCCGCGCCTACTGGCCCTGCCTGTCTCCGGCCAGAGGCCTCCGCGCCTACTGGCCCTGCCTGTCTCCGGCCAGAGGCCTCCGCGCCTGCATCGCCTGGTCAGGCCTCTGCATCAGCTGCGCCCACGCCCGGTCAGGCCTCTGCATCAGCTGCGCCCACGCCCGGCCCGGCCTCTGCCTCAGCTGCGCCCACGCCCGGCCCGGCCTCTGCCTCAGCTGCGCCCACGCCCGGCCTCTGCCTCAGCTGCACCCACGCCCGGCCCGGCCTCTGCCTCAGCTGCACCCACGCCCGGCCCGGCTTCAGCCTCCTCAGAGCCTTCGTCGGCTGCAGCCTCCTCAGAGCCTTCGTCTGCTGCAGCCTCAGCCTGTGCTTCGCCTGGTCCCGCCTTGACTGGTCCCGTCTCGACTGGTCCTGTGCCCACCGGGCCTCGGCCAGTACGCCTGACACTGGAGAGCCGCCGCCGCTGCCTTCCGCGCGGCCGGCCCCCTGAACTGCACCGTCATCGCCTGAGTGGCCGCCGTCGCCTTCCGCACGGCCGGCCCCCGGACCGCCATCGCCTGAGTGGCCGCCGTCGCCTTCCGCACGGCCGGCCCCCGGACCGCCATCGCCTGAGTGGCCGCCGTCGCCTTCCGCACGGCCGGCCCCCGGACCCTCTTCTCCTGGGTGGCCGCCGTCGCCTTCCGCACGGCCGGCCCCCCGAACTGCGTCCACGTCGCCGCCGTCGCCTTCCGCACGGTCGGCCCCCGGACCAGCGCTGTCATCGTCGCCGTCGCCTTCCGCACGGTCGGCCCCCGGACCAGCGCTGTCATCGTCGCCGTCGCCGTCCGCACGGTCGGCCCCCTGAACTGTCTCTGTGTGGACTCCGTCCCTCCGTCCTGGGCCCCCTCCGCCCGCCCTGTCCTGGTTTTTCGTTCTTTTGGCCGTCGGGTGCCGGCCTTTGCGGGGGGGGTACTGTCAGGGTTCCTGGGTCGTTGACCCAGTGATTTCAGTTTGTTCATGTTCAGTTTAGTTCGCCACATTAATATTCTCACTTCCTGTTTTTCCCCGCGTCAGCTTGTCTTCCATGTCATTAGTCAGATTATGTTCAGCTCTGTACTCACCTGTTTCCAATCATTGTCATCATTCAACCTGTGTATTTAAGTTCCTCGGTTTCACCAGTTCTCTGTCGTGTCATTGATGTTATGTCGTCGTCTCCGTCTGTATGTTCAGCTAGTCAGCCAGCCATCCTTCCAGTCTTTCAGCCAGCCAGTCACTCCATCGTTCCTGCTTTGTTCATTCACCCTCCAATAAATCCTCTTCATTTCTGCACCGTGAGTCCAGCGTTTGGGTCATCGCTTCCACGCCTCCACACACAACCTCTGACATAGTTACGCAAAACAGAGCGTGCCCGCTCCGATCGGCTGTAAAGGGTTAATGGTTAAGCCACTGCAGTTACCACCACTTAGTACAGACACTGATGCAACTTTGTAATACTCAGTAAATTTAGACTGAAAAAATATATAAATCTTATTTCCCATTATATTTGATTATTACTAATTTATTAATCACACTTATCACACATTTATCACATAATTTCGGTTACCATTAGCTAACTGGAGCCTTACGTTGGCCTTTCATGGTTTTTGATAAACAACCCACATACCAGAAAAATAACATTACACCAGTAAAAGTCCACATAACTAAAGGGTCTACACTCTTTCTCACTGGTGTTTTAGCTTTAAATTCTTATTTACCTTCAATAAAAGAACTCCAGACGGTTTCCAGTTTCCAAAGCGAGAGACAAAATGGCGCACGGTGCAGGCAATTTTTCCTCCTGAACATTTCCAGGGGGTGGAGCTTCAGGAGAAAATATCACTGCTTTGTTTCTTTCCAACATGATTTAGTCTAATACACTCAACATCCTTAAAGAATATGTGAAAATGAAAAGACTAAATTATGTTGAGATGAGAAATTGAAATTACTCAAGCCGGATATATGAAATCCTTATATGCAAATTCAACAACCAGCCTATTGCATTTTTTTCAGTGTAGGAGCATGAGAGAGGTCGTACCTTGTCTTATTGTTTTACGGTAGGATTAACGTAGTTATGTCAGTTTTAGTCTAAGTGCCTTTTGTTTAGATGAACTACTGGACTTCTTCACTGTGTTATCTAGGGCGAACCATCTAGGGTGAGGGGGAGACTACCCTCTTCCTGACCAAGGATGTACCTTTTGTGCTTTCATGTTATATGACCCTTTGATCAGCAGGAACACATACACACACATACACACACACGCACCCACTGAAGTATAAATAAAGACTGGGGCAGTTTCTCAGCGCGAGTCTCTCAGTCTGGAGGCTGCCCTTGCTAGCAAGAAGTTCTGTGTGTTTCTCTTCTCTGAGTCTTTACTGAAGAAGTGTTTAGAGTATATTTCTTAACAGCACCCCACCTCCGAAGTGGCCCGAGCGAGCCCCAGGCTCCAGGCCCCGACAAGCAGCCACCAAGGAGTGAGCCAGTTTGTACCTGGACGCCCATCCCCAGACACAAAGAACCACCAACGCACCGATGTCTGAGGGAGTCTGCCACTGGCAGGGGAAGTGGTGGGGGGAGATAGGCCTCCATACCTTAGAGGGCCCGAGATGTCCCCAGAGAGGTGGCGTCTGATACCCAACCTGACATATAGACACAGACATACAGGAACACACAGATACAAACATCCATTCCCACCCTCATGCTCTCATATGCACTTACTCCACACTCAACCAACGTGGAGACAGACATAAAGAGACGCTGTACACACAATCACACTCCCCAAGCGTACTCTAAGAACCGGGTCTAGGTACCTTTGCCCCTGGAGGGGGAACTGCACCCAGACCCAGGTGGTGTTACCCTTTTCCCTGCGGTGGGGGGAGGCAGACCGCCCCGACTCCGCAGCAGCAGGGAGGCCCCACACTCCAGACCCCAGTCGGACGGCCAACTCCTCCTCCTAGCCCCCCCCCCCCCCGCTCCAGCAGGCTGCAGAGAACAGGGGTGAGAGAAGACTCCAAACTTCCCTCCACCCGCTCATATGTAGTGTTGATGCATGTATGTTCTAAGGTGCATTTAAAACCCAGGAGGGCATGGAGCTACCTGCCAGAGAGCAGCAGGTAAGCGCATAGCCCCTCCTGCTAGCCCTCAATGTCTACGTGTAAATTAATTAATTAATTAAAATTCTTCATTGTTGTCAGAAAGTCATTGGAAAGAAATACACATCATCGCTTACATTTAAAATACGTCAAATGCCTGTGCAACACTGTGCTTTGTTGAAGACACTGTGGCAATATACTGCAGGCAGTCCCAGTGCTGTCAGCAGCACTCTCCTTATTCCATCAGAGCAGAATACTGAGGCATCTGTGAGTGTCACTCAAGCAGTCTGATCACACAGTGTGTGGCATCTGTCATCAGCAGCCCTGCTCATACACATTGACATACATTGTCTTACTTTTCTCTGTCTATTTAAGACACCAAATGTTTTGTTTGTTTGTTTGTTTGTTTGTTTGTTTGTTTGTTTGTTTGTTTGTTTGTTTGTTTGTTTGTTTGTATGGGGATCTTTTGGGGGGACACTGATTGACAACAGCTGCACTCAGTGCTTAACACCAGCCTTAACCCAAATTAAACCTCAACACTAAAACCAAAAATGCCTTTAAAGGTTTGTGAAACGACCAGACACTATATCAAACTGGTTTCTATAAAGATAAACACACTTAAACACAATTTGAAAGCATTGCATTTGGAGAAGCACAGCATGCTTTGTGTGAAGCTCTCTTTGTTTGTCTCACTCTGACAAGCCTTGGTGCCTTAAAATAAGCAACCACTCTGTACTTGAAAACTTCTCCATCTCCCACCACTTTATTTATTTATGCATATATTCCTTTGTGAAATATGTTAAAACATGACAGTAAAGTTTTTTCTTAGATAGTCTGTTCAGAACCACATCTGTCTTCAGCAAAGCCTTCTAACTGAAAGACATGGATGACAAACCAAATGCCTACAGACAGTGTCACGCATTATATGACAAGTGTTAGTGAGCACAAATGTAAAGGCATCTCTGTATTGTCTATTCAGGCCTCCACCAGACTTTTGTTATATTCCACTGTGACACTAATCGAGTTAAACAAAGAATAGAGTTGTTGGCATTGTGGAAAAGTGTTTCAAAGAAGCATTTTTGGGAAACAAAAGCTGTTTTAATAATCATTGTTTGAATAGAAAAGTGGAAAAAAAACCTCTCAGTTAGTGTTTTGACCATTACCTGTAGCTCACAACACAGTTGTACAATGCATTATGCAATCCTAATATTAGCATCAAGAACAAAGTGTAACTGAGGGCATTTTAAAGTATGTAACTATGCAGGTAACTGAGCATAAATGCAACAAGTCTAGGGTTGTGACTTCTGAGTCTATCTTGAAGTTTGCACAGTGTCTGAGGTGGTTTCCAAGTTAATTGCGATTTGAAGATTGTGAAAGTATTTGTTTCTCTGTCCGGTGTCCGGGGATGGACTGGTTACCTATTCAGAATGTATCGAGGTCTTTTTAAAGATCTGTGGTTTCTGTTCTAAATCAGGACAAAAACCTTTCTTCTTTTCCATTTTCAAAGGTGTTTCCTTTTTGCAGTGCTGTTGGGTCACAAACTTTAAAGCCAGTATGATAGCCTTGTCCCACCAATGCTGTGAAGGTCCAGCTTGTCAGATCCAATTAAAATCAAATCACTCAAAAAGATCCTCTGGAAAAGAGTAGATTTCTTAGAATAGAGATTATTAAACAGTGTCATATGAACAGCAGAAACCAGTACATTTACCAGTATATTTAAAGCAAACGAAAGCGAAGCAACCGTGTAGAGCCTTAAAGCACAAACAGAAAAGACACACAAAAAGACAGACAGGAAAAAGCAGCAGTCCGGGTCAAATCGACCCAACGCTTATATACGATCAGTGACCCCTCCTCCTGCTGTTGGGTACCCTTTAATCCTTTGTTCTTTCTTTTCATCTTCCACTTATGATACATAACTTTCTGGCCCTACCACATAACTTCCCGAGAACCAGTCTTACATCCATCATTGAACTGGGTCCCTTTGTCAGTTTGCAAAACGGCAGTTAACAATTCAACAATTTGACAATTATTTCGGGCGTGCATGCCAAAAGTAAACTGCTATCTATGCTAAGAAAGGGTTTTTCTCAGCTTCTGGCAGCTGAGGTGGGAAAACAGAACCCCAGGTGCATGCCTGGTGGGGCCAGGTTTGTTTAACGTATAGGCAATGGAAGGGCTGGACACAACGTGGGGCGGTACAGATGATTGCAGATGAACACCGAGGAAGGGTTTAACCCAATATCTGGACTAGTCACCGTTGGCCATAACACAATTAAAGAATAGAATAGAATTAGAATTCAACTTTATTGTCATTGCACATGCACAGGTACAGGGCAACGAAATGCAGTTTGCATCCATCCAGAAGTGCTTTAGTGATATAGATATATTACAATATATATTAGCAATAATATAGATATGTGAGTATATTACAGAAATGGGTCTATTATGGTATGTTATAATGTACACGGTATGAAGTATGTTGTGAATATTCTATAACTATAAGTATGTACAGGCTGTAGTGAGTACAAGCTATGTACAGGCTATGAACAGGATATAAATATGAAAAACTATACAGAATATGAAATAAATAACTTTACAGAATCTGAGATATACAGCTATACAGAAATGGGAACTATGCAAGTTGTAAACAGTTGTAGGATTAAAAATTATCGTATGTACAGAATGATTATTTACACAGAGCTATACAGTAGTGCAGTTAAGATAAGTGAGATATAATTCCTACAGAGGCTATATAAAGTGCTGGTGGTTGTGAGTGGTGGTTCAGTCCATGTTATTATTGCGTGTTTGAGGGTACAGTTGTCCATTGTGGGTGTGTGTATGTTCAGTCCATGAGTTTAACGTGGGTCAGATGTCAGGAGGCAGAGTTCAGGAGTCTGACAGCTGTGGGGAAGAAGCTGTTCCGGTACCTGGTGGTCTTAGTCCGGAGGCTCCTGTAGCGCCTCCCAGAGGGCAGGAGGGTGAAGAGTCCATGTGATAGGTGACTGGGGTCTTTTCAGATACCGCTTCCTGTAGATGTCTTTCATGGCAGGAAGTGGTGCTCCGGCGATGCGCTGGGCAGTTTTCACAACCCTCTGCAACGCCTTCCGGTCCGAGGCAGAGCAGTTCCCGTACCAGACTGTTATACAGTTGGTCAGGATGCTCTCGATGGTGCAACGATAGAAGTTCACCAGGATGTCTGAGGACAGGTGGTTCTTCCTCAGAGTCCTCAAGAAGAAGAGGCGCTGGTGAGCCTTCTTGACCAGCTTGGAGCAGTTGGTCGTCCAGGTGAGATCCTCGGAGATGTGGACTCCCAGGAACTTGAAGCTGCTCACACGCTCCACAGCCGTCCCCTTAATGTGGATGGGTGGATGTGGGTCAGCATTCCTCCTGTAGTCCACGATGAGGTTACTTAAGGTTACTTACTGATCCTAATTACTACATTTTCAAACAGTATTGATCAACATGTGTTCATACAGCAAGTGGCACAAACTTCCATTAATATACTTGAAGATAATATTTGACCTATGGTCTTGTGAGGAAGTGTAAGTGTGTTTTTAATGTGATTCATGAAAACAAAGCAGCACACATTCAACCATCTTCAAACTGTCACATCTCTGATATCAGGAGTCATCATCAAAGTGTCAATCAATGAACAGATGATGGATCAAAAACTGCAGCTGGATTGTGTTTGTTCTCTCCATCAGATTCCTGTCAACTCACAATCGACACAAACACAGTGAACACAAACCTCCAACTGTCTGACAACAACAGGAATGTGACAAGTGTGGAGGAGATTCAGTCATATCCTGATCAGATTTGAAGTTTTTCTTCAGCTGCTGTGTAGAAATGGTCTGACTGGTCGCTGTTACTGGGAGGTCGAGTGGAGAGAAGACGTTTATATATCAGTGAATTACAGAAGAAAGGAGACAGTGAAGACTGTTTGTGTGGAGACAATGATCAGTCCTGGAATTTGGACTGTTGTCATGATGGTCCTTGTTCAGTCAGGCACAGCTGCTCTGCATTTCCAACAAGCCTGAGCTCATTAAAATGAATCCAAATGTCTGGTTTCTCTTTCTTAATGGGATTTTTCCATCATGGGTGAATAAGTGGACATCCAGTAGTGCTCAGTGTATCAAATATTAAAGGCATTCAGAATATCTCATGTTTCCGTCATTCTATAAAAACAGCTGCTTTTAAAAACTGATCCAATCAAAGAAACATGAACTTCCATATTGATCAGATCAATATGTACAGCTCTGATGTCACTTACATGTCCTTGAACTTTTCATGGATGGTGATTTGTGGCCCTCTGCTGGTGAGAAGATGAACTGCATGATGTCGGTTGAATGAACACAGATGACATGAAGTGTTTTTAAATCTGGTTTCATCAGCTTCAACAAACTCTGACTTTCAAAATAAAATCAGTTGATGTGACTGTTTTTGAAAGCTCTTATTTTGGAGGGAGCTGATATTTAATAATCAAATGTCAGTGTGGACACAGTATCTGAGCAGCGATAGGAATACATTTACAGAGCTGTAACTCAGACTAAACACATGGTCGGAGACTCGCTGTGCTTCGGGTCTTTATATTTACAGTCGAACCCTCACCACCCGCTCTGCTCATCTCAGTGAGCTAAACCAGTGCTACCATTAAGAAAACAAATATTATTGATCATTTTCAGAATAAGAGTGGAGATTACAGTTGTTTCAGGACAAACTGCCATGGTTTGAGTTGAGTTGAGTTGTCTGAGTTGGACAAATCCTACTTCAGAATTGATTTTAGTTGCAAGAAAATGAGTTATCTTTTCACTAACTCATCTACTGACATGTTCAGATTTTTCAGAAAGAATTCAGGAGAAATATCTTTAATTTAAAAAGATTTAATTTGCTTCAGCAGCTGAAATTACAAGTTACAGCGGTGGACCTCTGTGTTAAATCAAACATCTGTCTTCACACAAAGGATGACCCTCATCGGGCCATAAAGCTTATATAGTGTGACAATAACAAATGATTATTATGTCTGTCAAACTCTGGAACCCATCCTTATGTCTCCATTCAACCTCCTCTTCAAACTGTTCCCGGCAGGTTTTTGCAGTGCACAGTTTAGGGTAAATAGTCTTCCGCACGGCACATTACAATGTCACTAAATTACCATTAAAGTGCTTTATTGCAACGGCTGCAGATCAGTGACAAGTAGCATACAGAAACGGAGCTGGGCAAGTGGCTCCTCCTCCTTTGCGCGCTCTCATAAATGGGGCAACAGTTTTTGGCACGAAACTGGATGTCACGATCCTGGGTCTTTCGACCCAGCGTTTTGAGTTATGCTTTATTTTGTGTCAGCTGTTTCCCCATGTGTTTCCACTTCCCCTAATCACCCCTGTGTGTATTTAGTCTGTGTGTTTCTGCTCATTCATTGTCATGTCGTCTGTTGTTTCTCCTCATGTTTCCGTGTCTACGGGTTTTTTTCTGTGTTCAGGTTTTTACGACATTCTAAGTTTTGTTTTTTCGTTGCGTGTTTAGCATTTAGTTTCTCCCCTGTGTGTATCTGATTTTTGTTTTTCCACCTTTTTTATATTAAACAGCCTGCTTTTTGTTAATATTCAAGTTTTCTTCCATGTTCTTTGTGTCTGCATTTTAGGTCCTTTCATCAATGCATACACTCTGCCTCTGCCAGACTGTGAGACTGGAAATAAAAACACACACAGTTTGTTGTGTGAAGAAATCAAACATGAGCTGAACAAACAGTAAAGTTCGTAAATAAAAAAAGTTCACATGCTGGTTAGTTTTTCACCTGTGTTTACGTCCAAAGCTCTACCAGTCTGTACACATCTGTATGTTTCATGTTTGTAGAAGTCCTTCAGTCACAACATGGTTCATCTTCATCTTTACAAGCTAGCTAGCTAACTTTCTGCTAGCCTCTAACTTAGCTCGTAAATGCTCTTTTTCATGACGTGTGTACATTTAACACTTTTATTGGAGCTGAGTGAATTTGGAGTGTTTCATGGGTTTGCCTGATGTCATTAGCCAGTAACTAGACACTCTAAGTACTTGGACACACTGTGAGCTCGTATAAAAGGAGCTACAAAGTGCCCTCTATGGATTAGATAGTCCACTTCTCCTTTATGTAGAATCCACCCTCCTTTGCAGGAATTATCGCCCCCTGCTGGTCAGAGGATGGACTGCTTCAGTAATCTCAAGGCTGAACACACTGATGGTAAAGAATCCTGTAATTTTCTCATGAATATATGAAATAAGTTAAAAATGCAGAATTGATTTGATGTTTTATGGATCATAAAGGCAAATGCAGATCAATGTTATCAATAATCAAAGAAACTAAATATGTTAAACTCTAAATGTGATCAGTTCTGATGATCAGTACCATTCATCCATAAAATCAATACATGGATCAAATAAGAACAGGGTTTGATTTTAAAATTTATTGATCGTATCAGCAGTGATACAAACACAAGTTTAATAAACAGCTGACCAAAGTCTATAGAAGCTCAGTGGTGCCAGAATTAAACATAAAAGTAAAAAGTGAATTGTCTGTCTGAGCCAATCAAATTGCGTCAGAGGAGATTAAGTTTAGAAATGGTTTTAAAGTTAATAGATTTTATTTTGAAATAAAGTTTTTATATCTGTCTTCTGTCAGTCACCAAAAGTTGATTCTGTTCATCTGGACTTTTTCAGTGGGAGAAATGTTTCATCCAAGTGACTTCTTCAGTCTCAGCTGACTGCAGGTTTCAATCTTATAAACAGGACATTTGCATAATGACTGAAACCAGCCCACTGAAGGAACAATGGGCTGGGAAGTCAGTTCCTTGATCATTAATATGCAAATACTCATGAGCATTGATCAAAGCCCACTGATCAATGGCCATTAGTACCATTCACAGAGAATTGGGGAATGGCTGCAATCACAGCATTGTAAGATGGTGACCCTTAGGCCCCTCCTCAATTCAGAGATGGTCTTTCCCTTTTCACGTAAATGGCCTCCTTGACTCCGCCCTCAAACCAGCGTTCCTCCCTGTCCAGGATCTGTACATCCTCATCATTGAAAGAGTGTCCACTGGCCTGTAGGTGTGACTAGACTGCAGAGTCTTGCCCTGACGAGGTGGCTCTTCAGTGTTGTGCCATCCGCTTCGCCAGAGGGTGTCTGGTTTCCACGATGTATAAGTCCTGGCAATCCTCCTGGCACTTAACAGCGTACACTATGTTACTCTGTTTGAGTTGGGGGACCGATCGTTGGGGTGGACCAATTTTTGGTGCAGCATGTTTTGGGGTTTAAAAGCCACAGAGGCCCGGTGTTTAGAAAAAAAGTGTCTCAGTTGTTCTGATACTCCTGACACGTACGGGATCACTACAGGTTTTTGCTTAGGCACTGATTGCCCTTCTCTCCTGGATTGGCTGGAGCTTTCTTTCGGTGCCGTCCCAGCTTTGACAAATGTCCAGCTAGGATAACCACATCTACTCAGCGCCTTCTTGATGTGATGTTCTTCTGCTTCCCTGACTGCTGTGTCTGTGGGGATGGTGTTCGCTCTGTGTTGTAGCGTCCTGATGACACCCAGTTTGTGCTCCAGTGGATGATGAGAGTCAAACCTTAGATAATGGATTGGATTTATATAGCGCTTTTCAAGGCACCCAAAGCGCTTTACAATGCCACTATTCATTCACTCTCACATTCACACACTGGTGGAGGCAGCTACAGTTGTAGCTACAGCTGCCCTGGGGCAGACTGACAGAAGCGAGGCTGCCATATCGCGCCATACTGATCCCTACGCGTAGGTTTCCGGTACACTTTAGCTTTTAGATGTCCCCCATTACTGATGGAAATGTCACAGTCTAAGAAGGCTAACCTGCCACTTTTCATATCCTCCCTGGTGAATTTGATGTGTCGGTCCACCGAGTTAATGTGATACATGAATTGTGGTACGTCCTGAAATTTGATTTTCACCCAGGTGTCATCCACATGCCTGAACCAATGACTTGGTGGTGTTTCAGGGTAGGATAGCAAAGCCCTCTTTTCCACTTCTTCCATGTACAAATTGGCCACAGCGGGTGAAACTGGGGAACCCATGGCACACTGACCCTTGTATGTGAAATATGTGGAAAATATGATCCCTGATGCTGAGAGTGGTCCTGTTGCTAAGGTTGGTGTCATCCTGTAATCTCTTACTACCGCCAACGCTTCCGTGACTGGGATGCAAGTGAAAAGAGATGTAACATCGTACGAGACCATGGTTTCATCTGCCTCCATAATGACATCTCTCACCTTCTCAACAAACTCCAAGGTGTTCTGGATGTGGTGTTCAGAGCTGCCTACCAGCGGGTTGAGGATCGAAGTCAGAAACTTTGGGTTGTTATAGGTGACCGAGTTGATCATACAGACAATCGGTCTTAAAGGTGCATCCTGTTCATGTATCTTCGGTAAACCATACAGACTTGGTGTTGATTACCCTGGGTACAGCCTGTGGTATGAGATCAAGTCCATAGCATTGTCTTGTTCTAACTGCTTCAGACAGACAGTCCACTTCATGGGCCTCGTTTCAGGGGCTCATAAGTATTTTTGTCACTGAGTAGTAACAAAATTTTCTCATGACAGTCTTTCTGGTTTAGCAATACTGTGCACCTGCCCTTGTCTGCCGGAAGGATGATGATTTTGTTGTCATCACTAAGTGATGTGAGTGCCTTCCTCTCCTCCATGCTGATGTCGGATGCTGGGGGCTTTGCGTTGCTGAGACAAGCCGAAACTTTGTCAGTGTTAAAACGAAATATTTTGGATTTATACATTTTTAAACATTTTCATGTTACTTCATTCCCATGTAATTCTCTCCAGCTGCCTCTGAGCTTCAAAAAATATTGTAATGACTGTACATTTGAATACTCATTTAGTTTGGTACGTACTTTTTCACGTTTTCTCATATTTTGTCTAAATCTACCAGCTGTAATCATGGGTTATGTTTCTAACACATAAGCAGCAGCAGTTACAGATAAAAGTTGCTCTTTGAGTTGCTCTATGATGAAGGCTTCATGACGAAGAGGAGCAAGCAGCAGCTGCTGAAGGTCTGTTTCTGCTTCAGAACATGTTGCTGGATTTCCACTGAGTGCCGTTAGCTTCTGAAACAAGAAATGCTCATTAACACGGTTCTTCGCTGTTAATGAACACGCATCACAACTTTGTAATGTCATGGCCTGGAACGTGACTGTAACATGTTTCAGCTTCTTCACTTTAAACGTGCAGAAAGCAACGTGAGTGTGTTTCTTACTCTGAAAATCCTGAGTCGACTTTTTTCTCTGAGTTCCTGAAACCTGCAAAGAAACATGGAAGTTTTTAACTTAGTCCTGAGTGATGTTAGAAAGAAACTGTTTCCATGCAGCTAACATGGCATCCAGTCAACCGTCTACCTCTGAAAACCAAAACCTGCAGTTCCTCTGGTGTCCACTAGAGGCTCCAGCAGTGACTCAGTCCTCATATACTCCCATGTTAAAATTAGGGATGGGTACCGATATCCAGTGCCATTATTTCTCTTCAGTAACTCAGTCCAGTCTATGCTCTGAGTTTCCCTTCAAAAAGGTTACACTAGAAAAGTGATGACCGTCTAACAGCTGAAGCCCGATAACTTTTTTATTTGTTCCTGTGAGTGAGCACACGTTAATGTAACCTTGACATCATTTCCTCACACACTGACCTTCTTCTTGGATCCGGCGGCGCTCAGAGCAGCGATTTTACTCTCAATATCAGAGACCTGCAGATGGAACAAACATGAAGGGAAACTGTTGAGTTTGCTTATTAAAAACAGGAAGACTTGAAAAGCTTCCTGTAAGTAAGAAATTTGTGTTTATTCCAGCATCAGCCATTTTGTTCCTAGACACCGCGTAAACATGACCATGTCCATCCAGAGCCATTGACCCACCTCGCTCTCAGCACTCTGGACTCTGGCGGCGGTCAGTGCCACCACGTCCTCAAGCTCAGACAGTTCCGAGTCCGTCGCCCCTCCAAACTGATTCTTGGCACTCTGCTCGAGCCGCCGCAGCTTCGACTCCAGCTCGTAGGACTGACCGGCCGTGATGTACACCTAAACAGGTAACAGGACAGACCCCTGGGTCAGCTGACACGCCTCCAGACCACTGAGAATGATGGTGATGATGATGAAGACAGGCCTGAGCATCAGTGAAACACACTGGTTCTCTGACTGACTCAATCACTGAACAGGTAACAGGAGAAGACCTGGTCTCATCAGAGGATGTAGAGTTCAGTCATGACATTATGACCTGATGATGAAACTAGAACAAATCCCTTATATTGTACACATTCTCCTAACGGGTCATTTTTACTGATAGCTTTAAGGCTATTGAACAATAATGAGCATCGACCTGGTTTTACCAACTGTTCTGGGGCATGTTTCAAATGATCACGTAACCTTTTCCTAAATCTAGAACTGCTGTAACTGGACTCAAACTGGACTGAGACTGGACCCAGTGTGTTTGACCGACACCAGCCCTGTCGCTGATGGACGGACACACAACAGCCGGGAAGGTTAAAGCCAGTCCAGACATTTCCGTCATGCTTCGGACGAGGTAGAGGGTTGGGTTTCAGGGACAATGAGGTGTGCAGTTCATGTTGGAGGCTTACATTTTCCTCAAGTTCCCTGAACGCATCATCGGCCTGCTTTACGTCAGTGCCTACTAAGTGGGACCTGTCGATCGGCTCTGAGAGGCCGTACTCGACCATAGCGTTTTCTGTGGCATTAATGGTTCTCAGGACCTCAGTGGTGAGGTCACAGAGGGCGGCGGCAGTCGATCTCTGAAAGCCATGTAGAGGGACAGATGTTAGCAGCTGGAAAACAACATCCCATCCTGCAGCAGCTACCGGGCTGGATGCCCCACAGCACCACAGCATTTCTTGTGTCTGACTTCACATAAAAAAAACTTTCTACTTTTAAATGTGGTGCACACCTTTTGTTCCTAAAATGGTGGCATGTGTTTCAGACAGACCTGACTACAGTGTTAAAAACCATGCTGCTGATTCCCCAGCTATGATTCAGAGGCAGACGAAGAGGTTTCCCAACACTCAGTGCTTTTACAGATTTCTCCTTCTGTTTGGTGTCACATGACTGAGCAGAGGTTTAGTTTTTAGGTGAACACCTGTACAGGTGAGGGGTCATGTGGTCCAGGCAGGTAGCTGCTGAGCTTCACAGTAACAGTAACCTAACAGACGGCTGTTAGTCAATGCAGGAGGCAGCAGGTTAGTGAGGACTAGTCCGTGATGCATCAGAAAGAGTTCTCCTCCATCAGGAGGTCACTGGACATCTAGTCTGTAGATGTGGATTTACTAGGACAGGAACCACACCTCATTTCTCATTATTATTTTTTTGTCACAGATGGAATAAGAAAACCAATGAGAAGTTTAGAGAAACGTTCAGTATTTTCAGGAGTGGATGAGGACAAAAACATGAGAATGAACAAGAAACATGGTGTTCAGACCCGTTATAGATGGAGTAAAACAGCGTTTTTGGGGAGAAGCCAAGCCATGCTGTAGAAGCACTGAATGTATCACACGTGGGAACCTGGATGTTTATGAGACATCGGACAAAATAAAGAGTTAAAAAACCTTTTAGACTTTATTTTGTTCTTTGAAAACAATGTTAAAAACGAATTCGCCATTAAATGATTGTGCACTGATCCAAAAGTAAGCTTTTTATAACATCGGATCCACTGGTGGTCTGAGAAACCTCCAGGTTCCCATTCTCTGGATTTATGGGTTGGAATTCAATTAATTCTGTAAACAGTGGACTGAATCAGTCTTCCTACCTTTTGAGCCTCAGTGGGCATCTCATCACTGGATGAGCTCAGTTCTTTGTTCTTCCGGGAGTTCAGAGCGATTGCTGGGCCACCCTTCAGTCCGGCCAAACCTTTACCCACGGAAAAGGACTTCTTCCCAGCTTCGTCGTCCGATGACGGGCCCTTATCGCTCAGGTTCCCCGCCAGCTCACTAAGCTTCCTTCTCAGTTTCTCCTCCTCATTCTGAGCTGATGGATTTGATGCCTGCTGTAAAACAAAGTTACAGAATGTTTGTACCGACTGGTTTCAGGAAATGATCTCACATTATCCCACATCATCATCGCATCTCACCTCGTTTACACCAGGTGTAATCTTTTCCTCCAGGCGGCTCAGCAGACTCTCGATGGCCAACATTCGTTTGCTCAGTTCATTTATCTGCAATGTAAAATCAACATGAACACCAAGGAGATGATTTTGTATGACAAAAAGACTCCGTGTCAGTTAACAATATCTCCTGGTTCTTTATGGCTGAGATTATACGGACTGAAACTTTTTGTACAAAATACCATGAAGAAGAAAAAAAGGCAAAACATAGAATTAAAACAGGTTTTCCAAGAATCAAGAGAAGAAAATCCAATGTTTATGCCACCAAAATTTAACTTAAAGTGACTGGTTGATTGTCCTTACCGGCGGGGCTTGTCCCAGGTTCTCCTGGGAGGAGGTTCTACTGCCCCTTCGGCGGTGGGGTGGTTGTTGGTACATCTGCGGGTACCTCTGGTACTCCTCCTCGTCTGATGTGTCAATGTACTGCTGCCGAGCCACCGACGAGGTAATCTTGGACAGAGAGCGAGTCCGGACCATCCGATTCTCTCCGTTGTCATCTGATAACAAACACAGGTAAACATGGACACACAAAAACACCCAGGTGGATGCAGATCTACAAAGATGGACAGGTAGGTAAAAACATTCAGGTAAATGTACATGTTGGAAATAAAAAGCAGCATGTCGGACATCCAAAGTAGAAATTTTTTCTAAACCTGATAATAAGTAAAATTTGCAATTAGTTATCCAGTCTCACAGGCTTGTTTTGAAGGCATCTGTTTGATGTGATAAATCTGTGAAACAAAAGCTGTGATTCCTCCAATAGACAGCAGGTGGAGCCCCAGTGAAAACAGCTACAGGACAAACAGCATTTCCATTAATTCCCGCATTTCCATAGGGTTACTCCCAGAAGTTTTCTGTGGGAAGGTAAATCATGGTGGACAGATTCTGTGGGCCCCAGTAACCCCCATATAGACCACAGTGGTTTAAACAGTTTATTTTGTTGGACATGTGAAATTGGTTGTGTATTTTGGGACCTGCATCATGTTGCTGGAAGACTGGTATGCTGGTATACTGACCAGGTCTCATGGCATATCGGTCCAGGCTCTTCCTGCGGTTTCCTCTGTGGCTGTAATGGTCGTAGTCCACGTCATTCCTATAGTACCGATCATCCTGCTGCTGCTGTGAATCCAAAGTTACACACATGGTTTTAGATCTCTTTTGTATGTTTGCTTTTCATAACTTTGACTTACCTGTACAGACGGACGCCGTGAGTGAGGCAGATAATCCTCATTGTCAAAGTCCATAGGATGAACAGACAGCAGACGTTTGTTCTTCCTCATCTGAAAACACATCACGTTACGCCTGAATGTGGATTATTTCATAAAACAGATGTAGAATCACATCTTTATCACTTTTATGTTTATTACCACTTTGTAGCGCTGACCCTCGAATTCTCCTTGATCATCCTCATTGCCATTATACGCGTCTGAAAATGCAACATGTTTTGTCATTATTCTGTCCAGTTTTAGTTTTAGATGATGCTCCTTTTGAACCATTTGATTCCACAGCTAATTTTGAACAGTGCTTTATAAAAAAGCAAATCATTATTAATGTGTACACATTTGTATGCATACCACATGGTTAACTATGGAGTTCCACAAGGTTCTTTACTAGGACCAAATCTATTCACAGTATACAGTGGGATGCAAAAGTTTGGGCAAACTTGTTAATAGTCATTATTTTCCTGTATAAATCGTTGGTTGTTACAATAAAAATGTCAGTTAAACATATCATATAGGAGACACACACAGTGATATTTGAGAAGTGAAATGAAGTTTATTGGATTTACAGAAAGTGTGCAATAATTGTTTAAACAAAACCAGGCAGGTGCATAAGTTTGGGCACCACAAAAAAAGAAATGAAATCAATATTTAGTAGATCCACCTTTTGCAGAAATTACAGCCTCTAAACGCTTCCTGCAGGTTCCAATAACATAAGATAAGATAACCTTTATTAGTCCCACGCGTGGGAAATTTGTTTTGTTACAGCAGTGGACAGTGCAAAGTTGCATAGAAAAATTAGAAGAAAAAAACAGTGGAATAATATATTCATAAGATACTGTACACAATAGAATAGAAGAAAATAAATTAAAATAAAATACTATATACAATCGAATAAAATAGAATACAAATGCTATATACAATATGAGTATAATACAACGATGCCAGAAAGAGTATTGTACTTAGTGTTATTGCTATTGCACATGTGTGGATGTGTTTAATCAGTTGAAGTCTTTGTTGTGGAGTCTGACAGCAGTGGGGAGGAAAGACCTGTGAAATCTCTCCGTTCCACATCGTGGGTGCTGCAGCCAGTGAAGGAGCTGCTCAGTGCTGTCAGAGTCTCATGCATGGGGTGGAAGATGTTGTCCAACAATCAGAGTCTGGATTGTGGTTGAAGGTATTTTGGACCATTCCTCTTTTCTCTAGTTCATTCAGGTTTGATGGCTTCCGAGCATGGACAGCTCTCTATAACTCACACCACAGATTTTCAATAATATTCAGGTCTGGACTGAGATGGCCGTTCCAGAACGTTGTACTTGTTCCTCTGCATGAATGCCTTAGTGGATTTTGAGCAGTATTTCGTTGTCTCGTTGAAAGATCCAGCCCCGGCGCAGCTTCAGCTTTGTCACTGATTCCTGGACATTGGTCTTCAGAATCTGCTGATAGTGAGTGGAATCCATGTGTCCCTCAACTTTGACAAGATTCCCAGTCCCTGCACTGGCCACACAGCCCCACAGCATGATGGAACCACCACCATATGTTACTGTAGGCAGCAGGTGTTTTTCTGGGAATGCTGTGCTCTTTTTCCTCCATGCATAACGGCCTTTGTTATGCCCAAATAACTCTGTTTTAGTTTCATCAGTCCACAGCACCTTATTCCAGAATGAAGCTGGCTTGTCCAAATGTGCTTTAGCAAACTTCAAGCGGCTCTGTTTGTGCTTTGGGCGGAGAAAAGGCTTCCTCTGCATCACTCTCACATACAGCATCTCCTTGTGTAAAGTGTGCCGAATGGTTGAACGATGCACAGTGACTCCATCTGCTGCAAGATGATGTTGCAGGTCTTTGGTGCAGGTCTGTGGGTCGACTCTGACTGTTCTCACCGTTGCTTCTGTCTATCCGAGATTTTTTTTGGTCTGCCACTTTGAGCCTTAATTTGAACTGAGCCTGTGGTCTTCCATTGTCTCAATATGTTCCTAACTGTGGAGACAGACAGCTTAAATCTCTGAGGCAGCTTTCTGTATCCTTCCCCTAAACCATGATGGTGAACAATCTTTGTCTTCCGGTCATTTGTGAGTTGTTTTGAGACCCCCATGTTGCTACTCTTCAGAGAAAATTGAAAGATGAGGGAAACTTATAATTGACCCCCTTAAATACTCTTTCTCATTATTGGATTCACCTGTGTATGTAGGTCAGGGGTCACTGAGCTTACCGAGCCAATTTCAGTTACAATAATTAGTTCTACAGGTTTTGGAATCAATAAAATGACAACAGTGCCCAAATTTATGCACCTGCCTGATTTTGTTTAAATGATTATTGCACACTTTCTGTAAATCCAATAAACTTAATCTCACTTCTCAAATATCACTGTGTGTGTCTCCTATATGATATGTTTAACAGACATTTTTTTTATTGTAACAACCAACGATTTATACAGGAAAATAATGACTATTAACAAGTTTGCCTAAACTTTTGCATCCCACTGTACGTGTGAATAGACATGTATTTTCACTGCTATGCAGATCACACACAACATTATCTATAAGCCAGATAACACACACCAATTACTGTAGTTTTGGACCCAGATTACCCCGTGAGGCTCCTGACTACTGTAGCTGTAATACATCAAGCGGTGTGGCTTCGTAGCTTACCAAAGTCATACTAAAATGGCCTGTATTTGTATAGCGCTTTACTAGTCCCTAAGGACCCCAAAGCGCTTTACACAAGCAGTCATCCACCCGGCGAGGCTGCCGGACACTGGCGCCACCGGGCCCTCTGACTACCACCAGTAGGCAACAGGTGTAGTGTCCCCAAGGACACAACGACCGAGACTGTCCGAGCCGGGGCTCCAACTGGCAACCTTCCGATTACAAGGCGAACTCCCAACTCTTGAGCCATGATCGCCACTAAAACACTTTTGACAGATTTTTGAGTGCTGTGTACAACATAAAATGGGTTTGAGGTCAGTAAGCACAACCAGAATTCATATATAAGGTGCACCGGATTATAAGGCACACTGTTGATTGTTGAGAAAATAAACGATTTTAAGTGCCCCTTATAGTGCGGAAAATACGGTTGTTAAACTGCAGGAATGTCTTAAAGACCTGGATGACCTCTAATTTTCTGGTAGTCGTTGTACTTTCTGGTACTCTACTCTCTACTCTAAGCCTTTGAGCGTATGTTCTTTTGATTGGCTAAGTCCCGGTGACGTTTGGTGAGTCTTAGCTTTGGACCAGCAGCTGTTACCTTTACATGATTAATTTGAACCTTTGCCCATAATTAGAATAGAATAGAATAGAATAATCCTTTAATTGTCCCACAAGGGGAAATTTGGTTGTAACAGCAGCCAAAAAGACAAATATACAAACAAACAGTACACAGGACACGGAAAAGAAACATACACAATTTTTCTTACATATTTACATTACATACTAACCCCTAACCCTAATTACCAGGAACATTTAATAATAATAATAATAATAATACATTTTATTTAAATAGCGCCTTTCAAAGCACCCAAGGACACTGTACAACAGATAAAAACTGGAAATATACACAATGGTAAAAATAGAAGATAAAAGTTAAAACATACAGAAATTTAAGAATAGGCAATTTTAAACAGATGAGTTTTGAGGGTGGACTTAAAAAGAGAGAATGAACTAATATTTGACAGTAACATATAAATAGCATGGTAAATGGGAAGAAAATTTCCAATTAAAATCTATTAATAGTAAAACATTTAAGAAACTCACGACTGTGGACATCCGGCATACTCTGCGTGTCATCATCACGCCCACCTGAAGCACCAACACAAGTTGTCTGTTAGCGTGTAACTTCAATAAAACCCTAAAAAGCTCACAGTTGACTCATTATCTCTGAATTCTTTAACATAAGGCAAACTCACCTTCTCCGTTCAGCCTCTTGTACAATGACCTCATCACTTTGGCACTACCAAAGCGTTTGAAACGGTTTCTCACGTTGTCATGGTACCAGCCCAGAGTCCCGATCTTGAGCACCCTGAACAACACAAGTGCAGAATATAGAGAATATAATAAACATCTACCATAAAAGAAACTACCATGACCACCAAATAACTCTGAGCTTACGCTGACGCAGTGCTCTCCGCTGCCGGAGGCTCACCTGTTCATGCGGCAGTTGTCGCACACCCAGCCGTGCTCCTTCTTGTTGTAGCGGCTGCAGGACTTGCAGGTGTACATGCGACAGTCCAGACACTGGCGTTTGCTGTTCACCAGGAACTTGAAGGGCTGCAGGCAGCGGATACAAAGCGAGTCGGACAAGTTGCTCTGAGAGCCCAGCAGTTCTCGTTTTGAGTCCTCCTTCTCAATCTTATTCTTCAGCTCACTGCAAAAGACATGAAAAGATAGTCCCCGAGTTTATCATGGAGTAGAGACCTTGAGGTTTGGAAACTTAACAAATATAACAAATGAACATAGATTTCATAAAATTAGAACACTCTGACCAATCCAAGGAATGCACAAACAACTAAAACCATAACAGAGAACTTCTTGAGGAATTTTGAGGATCTGAAGGAAGACCTGATGATGAAGATCTGGAAGATCAAACACTAGAAACAAAGGCATTGACATTTCGTTTCTCAAGAACAGTGTGGTGATGGATTTGCTTTCCAGGACAAAGAGTAGGTAAATCTCTGTTTGAGATGTTTGGCTATGTTTGGTTTGTGCCTATCTTTATTCAATCAGGCTCGTGATCAGAGTAAAGCACCAAAGGATCAAACCTCAGCAGCATGCTCCACAAAAACGGGAAAGGTCGGCTGATGCCAAATATCCAAAGGTCCAGATCACAAGGTGCAAACAACAACTCAAATTCCACTCCAGGTGATCTTATAGAAACCTTGAACCTCGCTGACAGGTAGAATAAAAAACAAAGGAAGACGAACCAGAACCAAGGAGCTGATTCCCTCTGGAGATGGAGCTACCATGGACTGTTGGATGAAGGTATTAATTATTAAACTGATAAAAAAAACAACGTGAGACTTCGGTTCTTTACATTTTCACAGAGAAGAGAGGGAACAGCAGTCATAAAGAAGATAAATGACCAATCTGTGACTCACCCACAGCCCCTCAATAATTGGCTCTGAATGAATCGTGTGTTCTCCCTGCTTCTTGTGATCCATCCCTTTAGTAATGTCCACATGGAGGCCCACCAGCCTCAGACTGAGAACCATGGAGGGGCTGAGCCACAAAAACCTTCAGAGTATGTGACGACCACAACTGCAAGTCAGATCTGTTTATCTGGCAATGGGTCACAGGGACAGGAATGGAGAGAGACCTCCCTCTCTGCAACCACCAACCACTAGCTTATCTGGAGTAACACAGAGGCCTTCCCAGGCCAGCCCAAGGATCTAATCTCTCCTGCTGTCCCGGATCTACATCAGGCCTGCTCCTCCTGGTAGGAGCTGGCAGTGTGCTCCTTTTGAACTCTAGTCCAAATCCCTCCCAAGAGTCTGAACTCCTCACCTGTCCAGTTTATCAGTCCACAGTATAAAAAAAGTCTTCTTACAGATTTCATTTTGGCTTCTTTCATAGTTTTAAATGTTGAATTCTGATCAGTTTTTATTGATTTCTCGGTTTGTTTTGTATGCTTGTTAAAGGATGAAGATGACAACATGTTCCTGATGATTTCTCTCCAGTCATGAGTCCCTGTGAGGCTGCTCCCTCCCCCCGGGGGCTGATGGGAGTTGGAGTGTTTGGAGGAGACACAGAGCGTCTTTGTGAGGCAACTCCGTGTGACCGGGGCGTGATCGAGTGCAACAACAACAACGTCTTTCACGCTGGAATTCCTGCAAACTTCACATGAACGAAAACAGTTCAAACTCCAGGACTCACACAAAGTTTAGCTTCAGAGTCACAGAGAGAAAGTCTGGGAAAGTCTGGGGTTTATCTAAGATACAGGTAGTGGACTCCAGGCCTCGAGGGCCGGTGTCCTGCAGGTTTTAGATGTGTCCTTGATCCAACACAGCTGATTTAAATAGCTAAATGACCTCCTCAACATGTCTTGGGGTTCTCCAGAAGCCTGTTAATGAACTAATCATTTGATTTAGGTGTGTTGACCCAGGGTGAGATCTAAAACCTGCAGGACACTGGCCCTCGAGGCCTGGAGTCCCCTGATCCAAGACTTAAAAATAGCAACTCTGAGAGGAAAGCATGCCAAAAACAGCTCAAAATTCACTGAGGGAATGTCTGAAGATCATTTCAGTTTGTTTGTTTTTACTGTGTTTACTTTTGTTTCACTAACCTGACAACATATCTGATGCTTAATCAGTTTTTAAAAGGACTTAATTCACTCTCTGATTCTTTGTACATTGATTGATTTTTGATTTGCCCGTTTTTTGCCCAATTTTTAATAACACTGAATACAAACAATATTCAAACTTCCATTAAAATGTGTAGAAGCTTCAAAGCATTTTTTTATTTATTTTGTTGTATTTCTGCAGCAAGAATTTTCTGTGTGCTATTATTAATGCTGATATTTCAGCTTCAGTTTGAAAAACACCCTGAAACTTTAGTAATGTTTCTGATATTTGTACATGAAAACTCTGAGTGTGGGAACGAGTACCTGAGTCTCTCTTCTTCTTTCTTGCGGAGGTTGAAATCTCGTTGAATCACTTCCCAAACATGTTTGGCCTCTTCATCCGTTAGACGGGAAAGATCCAGCTTATGCTCCATGACACTAAAGGAATCACTCAATCAATCAAAAAAACAATCAATCAAACAGTCATATGAGGTGGCAGTGGTTCTTCAGGGTTTCGTTGTTGGTTCTCTGCTTTTAGTAACAAGGTTTTCTTTTTTTTAAGTTGTATAACTTGTTAAAATGTAAGGATATTCTAGAAATACTTGAAGTAATGAATAAAATATTTTAGAAAAATATAGTGCATATATAATACTTTGATAATAAAAGCATGAAAAAGACAAAAGTTTTCAGATTAAAAAAACTTTTCACTTAACAAATCTTTAGAACCAGATTTTGTGATAACACATTTTAGACAAACAAAATGAAGGTTTTATAATTCAATATAATGAGAAATTTGAAAAAGATATCTTAATAAATAAATAGTAAATTCCTATTAAAGCAAGAAGCTGGAAATATTTTAAAGCAACATATTTTTTCAGGAAAACCCCCAATATATTTATGAAAAAGCTATAATATATCAGAAGTAAAATATTTTGCCTGGCCAGCCACAGTAAGTCTTTAATATTTAAACATAAATTTAGAAATACTTTGAGGCAAAAGAACATCAACATCATCAAACTGATATGAAAAAATATAATTATTAGAAAAACAATGATAATAAATCCACAAACACCTCCGAGTCTGTCGATCCACCCGCAGCTCACAAAGGTATCATGGGCAGATCACATGACATATATTGTTTAATTAAATATATGTATAACTATGTATTGAGCATTTTTTAAAGTAGGCAGATCATTTGGACCTGATCATTTTAGAAGCTATAAAGCTTCTGGCACCCCTGCTGTAAAATAATAAACAAAATAAAGTAAAAATCAAAAATTAGAATAACTACTTTAAAGTTTTCTCTTGAATGTGTATTGTTATTTTTTCCATAAGTATTTGGTTTGTTTTTTAATTAAAAATTTTTTTAAAAACCCATAAAAGAAAATGTATTTTTTGTTGACACAACTCACAATTTCAAAGAGATTAAGCTTGATTTTTGCTCCAATTATAAATGATCAGATTTGAGGATGTCCAGCTGCTGAAGTGTCTTTTACTTTGAAACATATGAGATGAACATGGTTCAGTGTCAGCTGCTGGTCTGTCACCACACCCACAGACTAAACTCTCACTAAATTTAAACCTCAATCTGCAAAAATATTTACAATAAAAGACTTTCCAAATAAAAGTCAGCCAGGCTAAAAAAATAATTTACTGTTTATGTGCCTTCAGAATAAAAGCCTGTCCGCAGTATGAAGTTAAATAAAGACAACTCAGTGAGCGCTGTGTGATATGTTGTGTGCGACAGAGGCTTCATTCAAAGCTCAGATTAGATTTAAAAACTAATTTGTTTAAATTTAAAGTTTATAAATGAGATTAAAATTCAGTGAAAAACAGTAAAAACTCACCCGATGTGTGTCTGCAGCTCAATGATGAGATGAGCGAAACTGAACTGAGAACCTCAGCTGATCATATGACGACACCTCTTGACACAGACACACACACACACACACGCACACACACACACACACACACACGCACACACACACACTGTAACACATCTGCAGGCTAAACTTTGAAAAACGAAATCAGACATCCACAGTGCAGACGACAAACATCAGGGACACAAACTGAAATTAAAAGTGTGACAAGTGTGAAGCATTCAGAGTCAAAGCTCAGTTTGTCCAACAGCAGGTCATGAGACCTGAGATCATTTGACATCATCAAACGCTCAGTGAAGACTTTTATATCGAAGATATGACTGAACACACATTAGATATTAAGACTTAATACTAGATATAATAAATACAAAAACAACTTATTCTGAATGAACTTGAGCGTATTTATCTTTAATAATAATAAATGTGACTGTAAGCCACTTACAACCATAAATACACATGATATGGAGAGAATCTGATAATGTTGTTGATAATAATTTAATGTCTTATAACATGATGTCATAAAATCACAAGGTGTTCTCTCTTGGCTCTCGGCGAAGGTGGTCGCACTTTTCTCCTCTCCTCCTCTCCCTTAGTTTCCCTGCTTAGCTCTTATGCCCTCATCTAGTCTCGTGTTTTTTGTGTTACTTTCCCCTGAACACTCGCCCACAGTCTGTTCTCTAAAACCTAAAAGAGAATTATGGATTCAATCAACTGGTCCCTGAATGCTATTGACACCCTTTTCTCAACGAGAAGTCTGGGCTCGGGAGAGCCTGAGTTTCCTGGAGGTACTTTCCCTGCCAGATACACGATGGACGGGTGGCAGCAATGGAGAATCGTGTGTCTGGCGGGACTGTCGATGGAAGACGCTGAAGATATCTACCTATTCTGAACCATAGTAACAGGGTTCTGGCTTATCGGAGCTGGCTTGGCCCTGGCTTATCGAAGAATTAAGAAAGTGGAACCAGCTGTTCAAACCCCCACAAGGCTGACACTGGGATTGAAACCAGTGAGAGACCAGTGTCGGACTGTTAAAAACAGCTTGAAAGTCTCATGAGTTGTTCGCACTAAAGAAGAAAAAAGCACCATCATAATGCGGCTATCCCTTCAGTGCCAGCTGTGGGCTCAAGTCTGGAGCTGAACAACAACACCCTGATAACGACTGTGCTTAGACTGTTCTTCCCATCCCATGCAAGGCCACCTGGGTTGGCTGGAGGACTGTTTACTTAGGCTGGCAGGGCGAAGGACACTGTCTCAGCTGAACTCTGGACACACATACACTGATAGGCACTCACTCATCCCCCCTCCCTTTCCAAACGCCTTCGATGTTTGTTCCCTCCTGGAGAACATGGCGAGTCTGGGCCCACGCGGGAATGGTTGCGCTGGGCAGGATGGCTGCTGTGTTTGCCTCGGATTACTCCTCATACCCTACCCAACCCTGTTGCTGGTCACGTGCTCTATAATGTTGTGCTGTGGACATTTATGTGCTTTTTGTGAAGAGGAGTTTTTTTGCGTCCTGTTCTCATGCTGTCCTCCCAGGAGCTCAGCATGGGTAGAGGTCTCTTTTTCAAATCAAATTCAAATCAAATTCAAATTCAAATTTTATTTGTCACGTACACAGTCATACACAGTACGATATGTAGTGAAATGCTTGGACAACTGCTCGTGACCTAAAGAAAACAAAAAAGGAAAAGGCTATGAATAAGATAGGAAATAAATATGAAAAATTAAAAAGGGTAAATTTAACTAGGAAGGAATAAAATATAAATTAAGGTTAAAAATGAAATAACTGTACAACACAAATTAGAATGAAGGGTAAATTTAACTGGGAAAGAATAAGATAAAATATATAAATTAAAGTTGAAAATAAAATAACTGTACAACAAAATACACAATATCGAACTATATAAGAATGTATGAAGAAATATAAATATAAATAAATATATACACAATAACAGCAGCTGTACAAGTATTAACTGGAAATGAAGAATATAGTGACCAGTGTTGTGCAATCCACATTATGTCTTGTGCAGTGCAAATATGCTTAAAGTGATTTAAGTGATGAAGTGAAAACAATGTCCAGAATGTCCAGTGTGTGTAAGAACCATATGTGTGGGTCAGTACTGTGTGGTGGTGTGATTGAGAGACCATATCGCCTGCGGGAAGAAGCTCCTCCTCAGTCTCTCTGTGTTGGTCTTCAGGGAGCGGAATCGCTTTCCTGACCTCAGCAGAGAGAACAGTCTGTTGTTGGGATGGCTGAGGTCCTTCACCATCTTCCTGGCCTTGGTCCAGCACCGCCTGCTGTAGATTGAGTGCAGGTCAGGGAGCTGTTGTACTTTCCCATTGTAGTGTACATTTCTGTACTGCAACCGATCTCCAACCTGTATCCCCATGTGATGTCTGTGTTGTGTGTGTAAGGTCGGGGGGGGGGGGGGGGGTCCCATTTCACTGCAGGCCAACCTGCATGTGCTGAATAAAGCCTTGATTGATTGATTGATTGATTGATTGATTGATTGATTGATTGATTGATTGAAACTTTTTTCCCCAGTAAAAAGTTTATTGTCAGACTTTATGCGTCATTGCTTTAGCATCACAGACTGGGAAGTCTTCCGGACTGCCGCAAACAACAACACCAACAATTATGCTGAGTATTCTTAAATGCATCAATGACGTCGTACTGCAGGCTGTTGTACAAACTTACCCTAACCAGAAGCCGTGGGTTAACAGAGAGGTCCGCGCAGATCTACAGATGATGCAATAGCAGTTGCACTTCACACCACCTGCGACAGACTGGCGACCTGTCCAGGGGGTACCCCGCCTCTCACCCTATGGCAGCTGGGATAGGCTCCAGCGCCCCCCGCAACCCTGAAAAGCATAAACGGAAGTGAATGGATGGATGGATGGATGGATGAACCCACAACACGATTCATAAAGATTTAAAATCAGTGACCTAAACACATTTAAACATTAAAAACAGTCTTATTATCGTACTGGAAACACTTAAAACATAGATGTTTTAATTTATTTTAAGATTAAAAGTACTTTAAATATAACTATTTAATTTAAATGATCCTGCTGTAGTATAAATAATCAGCTGAAACACGAAGCTGCAGTTCCTGTGACGTCCAGCAGGGGCAGCAGTGAGTCAGCCGCCCATGTTGCAGTAAACAAGCTTACAGCCTGATACACAAACAGGTTGGTCATTTGACCATTTAACCAAATGGGTAAATTTAGCCCGGTAATAGTAGGTGGGTGCTAGGCAACATCAAAATATGTGACCTCGATAAGAACCTTCAGGTGCTTAACATGTATGGGTGTTGCATGTTTGGTTGCCGAATTCCTGATGTGTAGGGGCAGTTCATGTATGCTGGTGATGTAGTATATGCACGATGTTCTGGAAGAGGCAAGTATAATGAGTAGAATGACAGGACTTCGAAGAAGTCACGCAAGGCTGCTTAGTTGTAATAAACTTATAATAACAGTTCTTTTACATTGATTAACAGAATTACTCATTGACTTTATTAAAACATAGAATTTATTGTCTTGACTTTTATTTGCAGTTCAAATGCAAATATTAATAACAAAGAAAGGAATGAAATAAACGTGCCTGTTCTGCCTTTTATAACTTAAACTGAATATTACGGTTGTAAACTGTCCTAGAGCTCCTTCTAGTGGCTGCTTTGTAATATGGGTTTGACTACTTTGGGAAAGAAAAAATGGTGGAAAGTGATGCCGTAATGTTATCGTTCTAAGCTGATACGGACCTTAAAATATTGTTGCCTTGGACAGGATATGTCTGTAAGTATGAGTGACTGTGACAAAGTGGCTAGGACAGAATTCATTTGCCATTCATCACTTGCATATATTGTTATTTTGTGTTCTGTTATCTTACAGTCTATCATAATGCTTTAATGTAAACACAGCACATGTAACCTTGGCTCTACATACTATCCCAGGTCTGTTTGTGGTAGCATTGGTTATATTCATTTCATCTGTGTAAATGTACTTAAAGCTAAATGTCACTTCATCATTAATTGATTTGGATCTTTCATTTGTTTATGTAGTTTGGTTATACTTACCATTGTGTGTTCCTTTGAGCAGGTCCTATTGTCATGGTGCTGGGTCGTTGACCCAGCGTTTTGTGTTTTATGATTATTTTCCTCTGTTCTAGTTATTCTGATTTTGGTATTCTGTGTCCTCCCCCCTTGTGTCCGGTTCGTGTTCTAGATTTCCTGTTTTATTCTGAAGGTCTCTGTCTGTTGTCATTGTGTTCAGCTTGTGTCCTCCAGTCATCATGTGTATTAGGATCAGCTGTTCTTCCCTCCTGTGTGTGATTACCCGATTACCTTGTGTGTGTATATTTAGTGGGTGTCGGTCTGTGTTCGTTGTCGGCTCGTCTGCCTTCGTCTGCATTTCTGTGTTCCATGGTGTTTCGTTCCTGTCTCTGCGTCTCTCTGCCGCGCACCCCTTTTGTATGCTCTCAGTTTTGTTATTTAGTTCTCCCAGTTTTATTTTTCTTCAGTTTTGTCATGCCTCACTGCTTGCTTGCCACTATCCCACCTTGTAAATAAACATCACACTCTTCATCAGTCAGCTGCCTGCATTTTGGGTCCTTTTCATTCCACAACACGACTGCTGCCCCAGCCATGACAGTACGAGCCGACCAAACATGGACCCAGCAGCATCCGCACCTTCCCAGGAGTTTCGGGAGGAATTAACTGACTCTGTTTCAAATCAAATTCAAATTCAAATTTTATTTGTCACGTACACAGTCATACACAGTACGATATGTAGTGAAATGCTTGGACAACTGCTCGTGACCTAAAGAAAACAAAAAAGGAAAAGGCTATGAATAAGATAGGAAATAAATATGAAAAATTAAAAAGGGTAAATTTAACTAAGAAGGAATAAAATATAAATTAAGGTTAAAAATGAAATAACTGTACAACACAAATTAGAATGAAGGGTAAATTTAACTGGGAAGGAATAAGATAAAATATATAAATTAAAGTTGAAAATAAAATAACTGTACAACAAAATACATAATATAGAACTATATAAGAATGTATGAAGAAATCTAAATATAAATAAATATATACACAATCACAGCAGCTGTACAAGTATTAACCGGAAATGAAGAATATAGTGACCAGTGTTGTGCAAAAACAATGTCCAGAAAGTCCAGTGTGTGTGTAAGAACCATATGTGTGGGTCAGTACTGTGTGGTGGTGTGATTGAGAGACCGTATCGCCTGCGGGAAGAAGCTCCTCCTCAGTCTCTCTGTGTTGGTCTTCAGGGAGCGGAATCGCTTTCCTGACCTCAGCAGAGAGAACAGTCTGTTGTTGGGATGGCTGAGGTCCTTCACGATCTTCCTGGCCTTGGTCCGGCACCGCCTGCTGTAGATTGAGTGCAGGTCAGGGAGCTCGGAGCGGATGGTGCGCTCAGCTGACCGCACAACCCTCTGTAGAGCTCGTCTGTCCTGCATGGTGCTGTTCCCGAACCAGGTTAAGATGTTTCCCGCCAGGATGCTCTCTATGGTGCACGAGTAAAAGTTCCTGAGCACCTTGGAGGGCAGTTGGAAGTCTCTCAAGCGTCTGAGGTGGTAGAGACGCTGTCGGGCCTTTTTCACCACGGTGTTGATGTGACAGGACCATGACAGGTCCTGCGTAATGTGAACTCCGAGGTATTTGAAGCTGTCCACTCTCTCCACTGGGCACTCGTTGATGACGGGGGTCTGGTAGTTCCTCTCCTGCTTAGTGCTGAAGTCCACTATCAGCTCCTTTGTCTTACTGACGTTTAGAAGGAGGTTGTTCCTCTGGCACCAGTTCTCCAGATTCCTAATCTCCTTCAGGTAGGCCGTCTCGTTGTTATCAGAGATCAGGCCCACCACGACGGTGTTGTCAGCAAACTTGATTATGGTGGTGGAGCTGGTAGTGGCCACACAGTCATATGTGTACAAAGAGTACAGCAGGGGGCTCAGAACACACCCCTGGGGGGCTCCAGTGCTGAGAGTGGTGGAGGCTGAGACATGTCCGCCCATCCTTACTGCCTGTGGTCTGCCAGTTAGGAAGTTGGAGATCCACTGACACATAGATGAGCTGAGTCCCAGATGCTCCAGCTTGGTGGTGAGTGTGGAGGGAATTATGGTGTTAAATGCAGAGCTGTAGTCTATGAAGAGCATTTTAACATAATTCCCCCTTCTAGTGTCCAAGTGAGTGAGTGATGTGTGGAGGAGATGAGAGATGGCATCGTCTGTGGAACGATTTGGACGGTAAGCGAACTGTAGTGGGTCCAGTGTGTCTGGTAGTGAAGAAATGATGAAGTCTCTGACCAGGCGTTCAAAGCACTTCATCACTACTGAGGTGAGGGCTACAGGGCGATAGTCATTGAGAGAAGCAGGGTGGGGTTTCTTCGGGACAGGAACAATGATGGACTCTTTGAAGCATGTGGGGATCACCGACTGAGATAAAGAGATGTTGAATATCTCAGTGAACACAGGAGCTAGCTGGTATGCGCAGTCTCTTAGGATACGACCTGGGATGGCGTCTGGTCCTGCTGCTTTCCTGGTGTTCACTCTCTTGAAGGCTCTCCTTACTTCATGCTCGGAGATGACGAGCACGTTTCCGGTGCTGGCAGTATCTTCCTGTCTGCAGCCGTTAGCGCCGCCAACACTAGCATTGTTGGAGACCTTAGCTGCAGCCTCGAAGCGAGCATAGAAAGTGTTCAGCTCGTCTGCCAGAGTCACGGCCGCGTTCGTCATACCGGTTGTTGGTGCTTTATAGTCCGTTATTGTCCTTAGTCCCCGCCACAGGCTCCTAGAGTCACTCTGTTGGAGTTGTGACTCTAGTTTCCTCCCGTAGCGCTGCTTCGCCTCTTTCACCGCCCTCCGCACGTTATATGACGCGGGTTTGTACGGGTCCATGTCCCCCGTCATGAGTCCCGTGTTGTAGGCAGCGGTGCGGGATCTCAGAGCGTTGCGGATGGTTTTATCCACCCACGGCTTCTGGTTGGGAAACGTTGTGATAGTCTTTGTCTCCACGGTATCATCCGCTAGTTTCCCGATGAATCCCACAACCGCTTCCGTAAACACGTTGACGTCATCGTCGGAGCTGTTTCTGAACATGCCCCAGTCTGCGTCATCGAGTGCGTCCTGTAACGCGGCCACCGATTGGTTGGTTAACCTGTGGCTCGAACGTGAGGGAGAGGAATTTCACCACGCTGTAGAAGCCAGGCTACAGCAATTACTCTCTGCTCACCCCTGGCTACTGGACTCTCTTCACCCGCTCGCACAGGACTTCATTCTGAACGAACTCCATCTTCACCCTCCAGCTGCTACCGCTTCCCGACCCAGCCCAGCGGTGAATGTTTTGCATTGCCCGCCGGGGAATTTGCGGCCCGGCCTGCCGGGGAATCTGTGGCTGGCCCGCCAGATGTGGAATTACCCGGCCGGTCGGAGCTATCCCCGAGAAGGAAGCGACATTCACGCCGCCGACGTCCATCGCCACAGCCGGGTCCCGAGACTTCTGAGTTGCCGGGTGTGGTGAGTGGAAAAGACACTCTTTCTGTTTCGCCAGACCTTGTGACTGCTTATACCGGGGCTGTGTTTTTTGAGTTAGCTGCCCAGCTAGAAGCTCAGTTAGCTGCCCAGCCAGAAGCCCAGCCGTCACCTCCATCACATTCAGCCTCACTACCCATAGCCCAGTTACAGTCACAGCCAGACTTATTACAAACTATGTTACAGTCCATTGCCCAGTCAATAGCTCAGTTGGTAGAGGAATCATCAGCCTTATCGTCAGCTCAGTCTCCAACTTCACCACCATTATTTTCCCAACCTTTTCTTCAGTCGCCCTCAGCTCAGCTACCTATTCAGCCATCATCTTCACCTACTCCTCCGGTACAGCAAGCTATGTCTATTCAACCCATACAGAACTGTTCTACAACCTCTAATCCTAAGCAGAGAGACAAACCACACATTATTGTTATCAGTCCTCAAAAGCTGGCCATTTCAGAGACTGTGACACACTTCAGGCCCCCCCCCAGAGGCTGAGTTTCAGCCCTCAGCCCACTCTGGACCCCTGGAGGCTAAGAACCCAGCTGAGGACTGCACCCGGCTGTCGCTGCCTGAGCAGGGTCAGTGCTCCGCGCAGCTGCAGTCAGCCATGTGTGTGCCAGGGGCCCCTGTGCCTGCTGGTTCAGTGACTGTTTCCGCTGGGGGTTCTAGAGAGCCCGGCCAGCCCGTCCTCGTCTCTGCTGGAGGGTCCGAGGGACCGCTCCAGCCTCCTGTCTCTGCTGGAAGGTCCGAGGGACCACTCCGGCCTCCTGTCTCTGCTGGAGGGCCCGAGGGACCGCTCCGGCCTCCTGTCTCCGCTGGAGGGTCCGAAGGACCGCTCCGGCCTCCTGTCTCTGCTGGAGGGCCCGAGGAGCCCATCCAGCAACCTGCTTCTTCACCTGCTTCACCACCTCCGGCTCCTATGCCACTGCCTGCAGCAGCAGCTTCACCCACATCACCTGCAGCAGCAGCTTCACCCACATCGCCTGCAGCAGCAGCTTCACCCATGCCTGCAGCAGCAGCTTCACCCACGCCTGCAGCAGCAGCTTCACCCACGCCTGCAGCAGCAGCTTCACCTTCATCATCATTGTCGCCTGGTCCAGATTCAGCTTCGTCTTCAGCGTCGCCTGCAGCAGCCTTCGAGCCTTCATCCTCGCCTGCAGCAGCTTCCGAGCCGTCATCCTCGCCTGCAGCAGCTTCCGAGCCTTCATCCTCGCCTGCAGCAGCTTCCGAGCCGTCATCCTCGCCTGCAGCAGCCTCCTCATTCGCTTCATCAGCGTCGCCTGCAGCAGTCTCCTCATCAGCTTCACCCACGCCGTCGCCTGGTCCAGCTTCAGCTTCACCCACGCCATCACCTGGTCCAGCTTCAGCTCCGGCTTCATCCTCGCCTGGTCCAGCCTCCGAGTCAGCCTCGTCCTCGTCTGGTCCTGACTCCGAGTCAGCTTCGTCCTCGTCTGGTCCTGACTCCGAGTCAGCCTCGTCCTCGTCTGGTCCTGACTCCGAGTCAGCTTCGTCCTCGTCTGGTCCTGACTCCGAGTCAGCCTCGTCCTCATCTGGTCCTGCCTCCGAGTCAGCTTCGCCGTCGCCTGGTCCAGCTTCAGCTTCACCCACGCCGTCACCTGGTCCAGCTTCAGCTCCGGCTTCATCCTCGCCTGGTCCAGCCTCCGAGTCAGCCTCGTCCTCGTCTGGTCCTGACTCCGAGTCAGCTTCGTCCTCGTCTGGTCCTGACTCCGAGTCAGCCTCGTCCTCGTCTGGTCCTGACTCCGAGTCAGCCTCGTCCTCGTCTGGTCCTGCCTCCGAGTCAGCTTCGTCCTCGTCTGGTCCTGACTCCGAGTCAGCCTCGTCCTCATCTGGTCCTGCCTCCGAGTCAGCTTCGCCGTCGCCTGGTCCAGCTTCGGCCACGTCTGGTCCAGCTTCAGCCACGTCTGGGCCAGCCTCCGCTTCCACTTCAGCCTCTGCCTTGCCTGGTGCAGCGGGGGCCACGCAGCCTTTGGGTCCCAACCTGCCGCCTCGACGTCGGCGGTCATCTGCCAGGCTGCTTGTTGGGCGTCATCGCCACTATGGACGACCTCCCAAACGCCGCCGCTACCTTCCACACGGTCGGCTGCCTGAACTGTTTCCCCGTCGCCGCTGTTGCCGTCCGCATGGGTGGCCGCCTGAAATGTTTCCCCCGTCTCCGCCGCTACCTTCCACACGGTCGGCTGCCTGAACTGTTTCCCCGTCGCCGCTGTTGCCGTCCGCATGGGTGGTTGCCTGAAATGTTTCCACGTCGACGCCACTGCCTTCCACATGGTCGGCCCCCGGAGATGAACTGTTCTAGACTCCTGAGTTGTCAGCCTCTGGGCCGGCCTCCTGAACTATGTTTTGGGACCCTGTTCAGGGATTTCAGTGTGTGTGTGTTGTGTTTTGGACAATTCATTTGGATCACTGGAGCTTGTTTTTTGTTTGGTTTTGGTCCCTCCGTCCTGGACCCCCCGCCGCCCGCCCTGGGTTGGTCGTCTCTTTTTGTTTTGGGCTGTCTGGAGCCAGCCTTTGGAGGGGGGGTACTGTCATGGTGCTGGGTCATTGACCCAGCGTTTTGTGTTTTATGATTATTTTCCTCTGTTCTAGTTATTCTGATTTTGGTATTCTGTGTCCTCCCCCCTTGTGTCCGGTTCGTGTTCTAGATTTCCTGTTTTATTCTGAAGGTCTCTGTCTGTTGTCATTGTGTTCAGCTTGTGTCCTCCAGTCATCATGTGTATTAGGATCAGCTGTTCATGAAGTGATTAATGCTCTTCCTCGCATGAGGATGTGTAGGGCCAGTAGAATCGGAGGACCTGTCCTTAACAGGGTCCAAAGCTAAATTAAAATCCCCTCCATTTTCTCCCTCCAATGTAGAGAGTAATAGAAACAGGTCCTCAAAGAATTTGAGGTTGTCCTCATTAGGACCGTACACGAAGACTAAATTGAAGTTAGACTTTAAGAAAGTGCCTTGTACTATTATATCTACCTGTTACATCTCTGATAATATTAGTCATCTCAAAAGGGATGTTCTTATTTATAAGAATCAAAGTCCCTCGTGAATGTGAGCTATAAGGTCCTGCCACCTTCTAGTCATTACCTGTATGTTAGTCGAAAGGGGAAAGATTATATTTGTCTGCATCCTCCTCAGTCTAGTCAATACCTGTTTCACCTTACTCACGTTATTTAAACCCCTACCGTTCCAGGATGTTATCTTAATATTCATAGATTGGGACATAATTATAGATAGTAAGTCGACTGCAGTAGATTAAAGCTAAAAATAGCCATTCTTGGGAGGGTGAATTAGTAATAATAATAAATTTTAAAAAAGAGGAGAGAAAAAATATAAATATCAAAAAGAAAAAAAGAAAGAAAGAAAAACAAATGAAAAGAAATAAAAAAAAAAACATTATCCTTACCCCTGTATAACCCACAACTAGAACATTAACCCTTAAACAATTAAACCTTTAACCTCTAGCAACATTTAAAGAAAGTTCCCCTCTCCTTCTCTTAACACTCCAACCTATGTCAATAGCAGCTACTCACTAACTTATTAGAAAAACACTGGAATAGGATAAGAATATGGTCGCTCCTTAAACTCTTCTGTAAACATCAGACATCAGCAAAACTGAGGTGTTGTAAAGTGTGGAGAGTTTCCTGTTGTTTTGTTTTCACCCTGCTGTGAGTCTGTTAAGTCTTTATTTAGATGCATATGGCTGCAATCACAGCATTGTAAGGTGGTGAAAGATGTACCCTTAGGCCCCCTCCGCGATTCCCTTTTCATGTAAATGGCCTCTTTGACTCCGCCCTCAAACCAGCGTTCCTGGTTGTTTGGTTTCCCCGGTGTATATATCCAGGTGTGGCAGGTGCATCCGCCTCCTCTGCACGGCACCGCAGGCCACGCCGCGCCACACCTGGTAATCCTCCTGGCACATAACAGCGTACACTATGTCACTCTATTTGTGTCGGGGGACCCAATCGTTGGGGTGGACCAATTGTTGGCACAGCGTGTTTTTGGGTTTAAAAGCCACAGAGACGCAGTGTTTAGAAAAAATGTGTCTCAACTGTTCTGATTCTCCTGACACGTACTGGATCACTACAGGTTTTCTGAAAACTGTTACTCATGGCCATTGATCAGTGGTCTTTGATCAATGGTCATGAGAATTTGCATAATTATGATTAAGGAACTGACCTCACAGCCCTTTGTTCCATCAGTGGGCTGGTTTCAGTCATTATGCAAATGTACTATTTATACGATTGGGGAAACCTGTAGTCAGCTGAGACTGAAGAATTCACTTGGATGATGACGAAACATTTCTCCCACAAAACGCTACGTCCAGATGAACAGAATCAACTTTTGGAGATTTACTTACCTGGATGATTGAGCATGCATCAAGATCTCCCTTTTTGTGTGTTCAGTGATGTCGTTTCTTCTTAAATGTTATTTATTTTTGTATCTTAGTCATGTCTCATGGACATTTGGACTTCTGCCCATAGGTTCGCAGATAGAAGTGGTCCAGGTACCCATCTGAAATCTAAAGGGATCCAAACCTGAGCACCAAAACTGTTCACATCTCCCTCTTCACATACTGACTTCATGGCATCCCTAAACAGCTGAACACGTATCTGTCCAGACTGGCACCTGGAAAGTATTTTATTTGATCCAGGTTTGCACAGTTGAAACATCTGTTTCATATCTCAGCTGCTGTGCCGGATTTTTGTATTTTTACTTTATTTATATAGTGTAAAATCATAACAACGGTCAGCCCACGGTGCTTTATATTGTAAGGTAAAGACCCTACAACAATACAGAGAAACTCCAACTATCAGACAAGACAACGATGGGACGCAAAAACTCAATTTTGACAGGAAGAAACCTCCTTCAGAGCATGGTGTGGTAAACAGGTAAACTCTGAAGTGTTTCAGTGCAACTCACACCGGGTCGTTTTTTAATCTATCTGAAGTTGGTTAGTTCACTCCAATCACAGCTGCAGAGCTTTCTTCTTCTTCTCCTTCTGTGGATTCCTAGTTTCTGCTGTGACATATATAAAAGACAAAGGTGCAGAGTGACAGCTAGCTGAGGGTTATAAACCAGCCCGTGACCCTGTTTCTGATGATTCCTGATGGGGCCAGTCTATTTCCTGCTGACAGTTTGTTGCTCTGGCCTCAGTCAGCTGTTTCTGTCCTCTGTCAGTGTCTAATTAAAGACTCACCGTGATCAGCACACCTATCACAGCCATATTCACGTCATATGAACGTTGGCATCCTCGAAAGCCAACGTTCACATTTTGGACAGAGAGGACAGTGAAAGAAGACATTTACGTCCACTGTGAGCGACCATCTTTGAACAGAGGCGGTGGTTTACGACACCAACTCTCTGCCATCTATAATCCAGTTTTGAGTTCCCTTCCCAGATGCCTTAACGCCCACTCACATCCTGGGCCATCTGACCTCAGGAAATCACATGATAGGGTGGGGCCAGGTTTCACAATGAGCTCACCTGAAACCCTGGCTGATTGGGACCCACACCCGCTTTCACACCTTGGCTCATGTGATCAGGTAGAGGATCATCAGGGGGTCCTTTGTCCCTCGTTGGGGGGAAACTCCCACTGGGTTTAAATCTGGGACTCTCCACCAGTTGACCCTTAGAACTGAAGAAGCTTCTCAGATGAGAGGTGAAAGGTCTTCAAGCAACTCAAAGAAGTCCAGACGCTTTTCTTTCCAAGCTCCTTAGACTACGATGACCTGGATGACTGAGAACCTTCACAGACATATAAAAGTGAGAAAACACAAACACACAGAGAAGGACTGACCTTTGACCCCAAACCTGTGTGTGTCTGTGTGTGTTTGTGTAAAAATCCTTAGATTTTTTTTATGTAAAGTTTACATCTACTAAGACGCCAAGCTGTTTAAACAAACTTGTCAACATTTCTGACCCCACAGAGCAGACGGTTTCAGTGTAGAGGGTATCGGGCTGATCGCTGCTGGACTCTGTCCACTTTGGTCAAACTCGTTGTTTTTAAATGTCCTATACAAATAAACCTGACCTGAGAGTTTCAGCATGTTTGAGCCTCCGTACAACCATCACACCAAACACGTGTGACATCTGCGTGTCAGTGCAGCGTGTGGGGCAGGTGTGGGCTCAGCACAGGTGTGCTTTAAACCCTCCCCCAGCTGTGGTGACCTCACAGCTGTGTCAGCTGCTGGGTGCAGGGAAACATCGCCCTCTGCTGGACGTCCTGCTCACCATCTGAAACAGGAAGTCCAGCAAATGTCGTTGATTTTTAAGACTTTGATGTTTCCACGGGGACCGGGAGAACTATTGATCAGATTATTGATTTCTCCAGAATAAAGCTTCACTTCCTGTTTAATAAGTCTGAACAGCACAGAGTGGCTAAAGAGGAACTTTGCAGGTGTGGACTCTCAAACGTCATCAGTGGTCTGATCATTGATCCGTGTATTGATCAGAGGCTGGTTTCTTCCTGTCGTCAGAGAAACATCAGCCTGCAGCTGGATGGAGACGTGTGTTTAATGTGCAGCTTGACCTGTTTGGAGCTCACACATCGCCCACCCTTCATCATCATCATCCTCAGACTACCCTCAGACATGTGATGACCTCACAGAGGGTGAGGTCATCATTCTCAGTCAGCTAAGTGTCCAAGCCGAGCTCCTGTGGGTTAGACACTTGAGCTGCTCGCTGATCAGGTGGTCAGGTGAGCACGCTGACATCATGTCCACTGTGTTATCCTGCTCAGACACCAAGGGAGCCTTTGGGAGCAGAGGTCACATGATGGACTGGTTGCCAGGATACCAAATCAATATGGGTCCTCAGGAAGTACAAACTGAAATCCAACCTGGTGCTGACCTCCTACCACTCGTCCAATGAGAGCCTGCTAACAAACTGCATCACAGTATGGTACGGCAGCTGCACTAAGGCAGACAGAGGGAGACTTCAGAGTGTCATCAAGGCAGCACAGAATATCATCAGCTGCCCTCTCCCCTCCCTGATGGACATTTATTCCTCCCACTGCCTCAGCAGAGCAACAAACATCATCAAGGACAGCTCCCACCCTGGTTTCAACATGTTCAGCTTGCTTCCCTCAGGGAAGCGTTACAGGTGCATTAGCACAAAGACCCCCAGACTCAAGAACAGTTTCTTCCACCCATAACCACCCTGAGCTCACACATGCACTGACATCATAGTTCTACCCCCCATTCCAAGAATTCCCTCTATAACCCACCACTGTGCAATAACCCAAACTGTACATACTATTTATTTACGTATTTGTTTTCTTTTTTATGCAATTGTACATTTGCACATTTTGTATATTTTTTCTGTAAATACTGGCCATATGTATATAGTGCTGCAGAAGCTGTGCACATCAGGGTCTCTCCAAAGATCCTCAGGATTTTCTATACAGGCGCTGTGGAGAGCATCCTCACACAGAACATGACATCGTGGTTTGGGAACAGCTGTGTGAAGGACCAAAAAGCTCTCCAGAGAGTGATCCGTACAGCAGAACGCTGCTGCAGGATTGCTCTCCCCCCGCTTCAGGACACCTATACCAGGAGATGCCGGACTAGAGCAGCGCAGATACTGAAGGACCCGTCCCATCCTGGCAACAAACTGTTCCAACTTCTGCAATCTGGTAGAAGGTTCCGCATCTTCCGGGCAAGGACAGAGAGACTCAAGAGGAGCTTCTATCCCCAAGCCATCCGTGCCCTAAACACACACACCCGCCCTCTCACATCATCTATAATTGACTGAGACAGGACTCTCTTCCAGACACTAAACCAAGGCACAATGTGCATTTCAATTCCTTTAACTTTAAATATGTTTATATTGTCTATCCTGTAAAATAGTCAGGTATCTATTCATATTAATGTACAGAATTCACCTGCTTGCTGCTACTACTGCACATTCACCCAGTGTATATACTATATATATATATATATATATATATATATATATATATATATATATATATATATACTAACGGAGTTGCAGAAAGGTGCGACGAATAAGGTGCCTAAGAAATACAGCAAGCTGTCCATACCTGAGGCCTTGGAAACTGCCAAGCAAAGACTCACAGCCTTGGCCAGCCGCTTGAGGAGGTACACCAGAGAGATAGAAGGCAGGAGAATAAACCAGCTGTTCTCCACAGAACCAGCAAAGGTGTACTCTCAGTGGCAAGGGAACAATAAGAGAACAGCACCACCAAGGCTGGAGACGGAGCAATACTGGAAGAGCATATGGGAGAAGGATGCAACCCATAACGGCAATGCTCAGTGGCTAGAGGATCTGAGGGCAGACCACAGCGACCTCCCTGAACAGGGTCCAGTAACCATCACAGTGGCAGATATCCAAGAAAGGGTCTCCAGTATGAAGAGTTGGACAGCACCAGGGCCCGACATGGTTCACGCCTACTGGCTGAAGAAGCTAACTGCACTCCACGAGCGTCTGGCAGCACAAATGAACCAGCTGCTAGTTAACGAGAGACACCCGGAATGGCTAACTGAAGGCTGGACGGTCCTGATCCCCAAGGACCCCAAGAAGGGACCGGTCCCCTCCAACTACCGACCAATAACCTGCCTCAGTACTACATGGAAGCTCCTGTCAGGCATCATATCGGCTAAGATGAACAGGCACATGGGTCAATACATGAGCGGGACACAGAAAGGAATTGGCAAGAATACCAGAGGCGCAAAACACCAGCTACTGGTAGACAGAACAATCAGCCGAGACTGCAAGACCAGACTGACCAACCTGTGCACTGCCTGGATTGATTACAAGAAGGCCTATGACTCAATGCCCCACAGCTGGATACTGGAATGCCTAGAATTGTACAAGATCAATGGGACCCTAAGAGCCTTCATCAGGAACTCAATGGGGATGTGGCGTACAACACTAGAGGCCAACTCCAAGCCCATAGCACAAGTCACCATCAAGTGCGGGATCTACCAAGGAGATGCTCTGTCCCCACTGCTGTTCTGCATAGGCCTGAACCCCCTCAGTGAGATCATTAACAAGACTGGCTACGGATACCGACTACGGAACGGAGCAGTTGTCAGCCACCTCCTGTACATGGATGACATCAAGCTGTATGCCAAGAGTGAACGAGACATCGATTCACTGATCCACACTACCAGGCTATACAGCAATGACATTGGAATGTCGTTCGGACTGGAGAAGTGTAGTCGGATGGTAACAAAGAGAGGGAAGGTAGTCAGAACTGAGGGGATTGAACTACCAGAAGGCAACATTGCAGACATAGAGGACAGTTACAAGTACTTGGGGATCCCGCAGGCGAATGGGAACCATGAAGAGGCCGCTAGAAAAGCTGCAACCACCAAGTACCTGCAGAGGGTCAGGCAAGTCCTGAGGAGTCAGCTGAATGGTAAGAACAAGATCCGGGCCATCAACACGTACGCCCTGCCCGTGATCAGGTACCCTGCTGGGGTAATAGGCTGGCCAAAGGAGGAGATAGAAGCCACTGACATAAAGACAAGAAAGCTCCTTACCATGCATGGAGGGTTTCACCCCAAGTCCAGCACCCTGAGGCTGTACGCTAAGCGGAAGGAAGGGGGCCGGGGACTGGTGAGTGTCAGCACCACAGTCCAGGATGAGACAACGAACATCCAAGAATACATTGGGAAGATGGCCCCAACTGACCGAGTGCTCAGTGAATACCTCAGGCAGCAGAAACCCAAGAAAGAGGAGGGAGACAAGGAACCATCATGGAAGGACAGAGCCCTGCACGGTATGTACCACCGGCAGATAGAGGAGGTGGCTGATATCCAGAAATCCTACCAGTGGCTGGACAAAGCTGGACTGAAAGACAGCACAGAGGCACTAATAATGGCAGCACAAGAACAAGCTCTGAGCACAAGATCCATAGAGGCTGGGGTCTATCACACCAGGCAAGACCCCAGGTGCAGGCTGTGTAAAGATGCCCCAGAGACAATCCAGCACATAACAGCAGGGTGCAAGATGCTAGCAGGCAAGGCATACATGGAACGCCATAACCAAGTGGCCGGCATAGTGTACAGGAACATCTGTGCGGAGTATAACCTGGAAGTCCCGAGGTCAAAATGGGAGATGCCCCCAAGGGTGGTGGAGAATGACCGAGCTAAGATCCTGTGGGACTTCCAGATACAGACGGACAAAATGGTGGTGGCTAACCAACCGGACATAGTGGTGGTAGACAAACAGAAGAAGACGGCCGTAGTGATCGATGTAGCGGTTCCGAATGACAGCAATATCAGGAAGAAGGAACACGAGAAGCTGGAGAAATACCAAGGGCTCAGAGAAGAGCTCGAGAGGATGTGGAGGGTGAAGGTAACGGTGGTCCCCGTGGTAATCGGAGCACTAGGTGCGGTGACTCCCAAGATAGGCGAGTGGCTCCAGCAGATCCCGGGAACAACATCGGAGATCTCTGTCCAGAAGAGCGCAGTCCTGGGAACAGCTAAGATACTGCGCAGGACCCTCAAGCTCCCAGGCCTCTGGTAGAGGACCCGAGCTTGAAGGATAAACCGCCCGCAGGGGCGTGCTGGGTGTTTGTTTTATAATGTTCTTCCTCTACACCCCCCCCCCATTTTTGCACATGTCGAGGAGCGTGTCAGGCTACATTTCACTGTGTGTTATACTTGTATAACTATGCATGTGACAAATAAAGAACCTTGAACCCTTGAACATCACCCCCCCCCCCCTCAGAGGTCAAAGGTCACACAGCTGTGGAGGCCATGCTCTCAGCCTCTTCTCAACCACAGCAGTCCCAATCGTAAGCTCGCCCACAGCCAGAAGAAACATCTGTAAATATCTGTATTGCTGTGAGCCAATCAGCTCAACTCAGACCTGCCGTCCACAACACAGATTCAAAGCGTCACTGAGCGCACTCAGACAGACTGCACCTGCTGCACCAGGAGTTCCTGTCCTGTCCTTTGGTCACCGCGTGCCAGAGGACCCCACTCATCCTGACAAAGAGCCTGAAACATCTGGAGACATCTGAAACATCTGGAGACATCTGAAACATCTGGTTCACTGAGTGTAACGCTGAGCGTGGCCAGCAGAGGGAGCTGTTTACTCAGACTGCCTGTGTTTAACACATACACACACAGGGAGGATCCACAGAAGCTCTGTTCAGGCTGACCTTTGACCTCCATGCTGCCAGCAGCTGAAGGGATTTTATGATGAAGAAACTCACTAAAGTGATGTTTCTGTGTTTACAAAATTAAAGACCGAGCTTATCTGATGGGGCCTGCATTCCTCCACAATAAAAGCCTGTGTTTACATACCTGAGGAAGCAGCTGCAGCTCAGACTCATCAGGGAATACCTCCTCCTCCTACTCCTCCTCCTGCTCCTCCTCCTCCTCTGTTAAACTCCAGCATGAGAATAAATATTCTTGTTTTCATCACAAACATGTTTTAAGTCTTTCAAATTTTTATTGTTATATATCTTATATAAAATAAAATATTTTCATTCTGAAATCAGTCTTAGAAATTTTGTTTCTTCTTGAAATATTTTTGATTTCTTGTATTTTCTGTTATTTAAAAAATGACCTGCAGAGTTTATAATTCATATTTTTATTCGTGTGTCTGCTGTGGTTTATCTCTGTTACGAAAATAAGAAAATTATGTTTTAAATCTGTGATCAAAAATAATGTGTGTGTGTGTGTGTGTGTGTGTGTGTGTGTGGAATGTGCTGATCTGCTGAAGGTAAACACACAAGGTCAAAGGTCAACGGTAGTCACTTCTTCTGTCTTTTTCTTCTGTGGTGGCAAAATGCAGCAGGTCAAAGGTTAGAGCGTCACACACACACACACAGTCATATTTGAGCTTCTTTCTTGAAGCTGCTGCTTTTAATACTCATGTTGTTATGATCACCGGTAATCAGTGATCAATAAAGCAAACCCCACTGAGCATGCTCAGTTGGAGCCTCTGTGCCTGCTCTGATTGGTTCCTTTAACATGAGGAGTTCCTGATGACCGTCCCTGCTCACAGAAGTCCATTCAAAAAAAGATTGATTTAAGACCAGAAGACAACAAACACAGTCCAGCTACTATTAACACAAACACACACACACTGTGAGGTTGCTTACTGACGTCACAGATTCCACAGGCTGACCTAAAAATCCTCAGACTGAGAGACAAATGATCTGCATCAGAGTGAGTGCAGACAGGAGGAGGTCTGGGGGACTCCGAGGGGCTGTGAGGGGGTCTGAGGAGGTATGAAGAGGCCTGGGGGGGCTCTGAGGGGGTCTAGGAGGTCCTAAAGGATCCTCCAGCCCTGAGCTGCCTCTGTAAGTCTGATGGTGACTCAGTGTGTGAGCATGAAGCAGAGTGAGGGTTTGAGGAGTCTGGTTTTTCAGATGTTCCAGGGGTCTTTTAAGGGTTTTGAAACTCCTTGGCTCATCCTGGATCAGACTATAGAGGTCCTTAAAGGCATGAAGAGGTCTGAAAGCTCACCTGTTGAGCATGCTACAATTTCCTAATGTTGTAAACCTCAACATCTGGCAATAAACCCATTCTGATTCTGATTCTGATGCTCAGAGCCATCGCCATGATGACTCGGGTCCCTCTCAGGCTTGTTGAAACTCCTCCTGCTTCTCCTCCCCTTCTTTCAGTGGTTGCCATGGCGTCCGGCACGGTATCCGCAGAGAGGCCCGGCAGCGTTTTAAGCTTTCTGTGATTATTTAAAGAGTTCGCCTCCTCTCACCCGCTGAGCACACTCAGTCTCTGTGACCTCAGCACTCCCTTTGTTTGGAGGTGAGACCTGCTCTCATTACTTCACTCAAATCCTCAGATAATCTGCAGATCAGCCGCTCACAGAAGTCCATTCACAAAACGCTCGATTTAAGCCAGAGCCCGCTGCGCATGAACAGCTCCTCCTCACCTCACGAGGATGTTTCCTGAGAGGTAAAAATGATACGGATTTCAAAAAATGGTTTCCTGACGCACGCTGAGAGGTCCTGGAAGGACGTTTTAAAGTGTTTTAGGTCCACAGTTGGGTCAGAAGCTCCTCCCACTTTTTCTCAAACAGGTGTGGATGTACCTGCCCTCAGAATCAGGCTTTGACCTCACGCAGGTTGTGAGCCTCTGATTGGCCCACGCGTCTTCATGGTTACAGTTACATAATTTCCTGTTGCTTTAGTGTCTTTCAGGGTTTTTTTTTACTTTCTTCTGGTCTTTGATGTTTTTAAAAGAAAATCCTTTTTAAAGAAGAGATTCTGGCAAACTGTCAGGCGTCTCAGGAGGGGAAAGCGGTGCTCTACCTGCACTGTGTATAGTGCTGGCGAGGACCTCCGTAATCCCACTGACACGTCTTCCGAGGAGGAAGCAGAGTCTGGGGATGAGGGGGATGACCCGCCAATTTCTGAGGGCGAGGTCACTGAGGCAGTTAGACAACTCCTTGGTGGCAGAGCCCCTGGTGTGGATGAGGTCCACCCCGAGTTCCTGAAGGCTCTGGACGTTGTAAGGGCTGTCCTGGTTGACACGCCTCTACAATGTTGAGATCAGGGGCAGTACCTGTGGACTGGCAGACCGGGGTGGTGGTCCCTATCTTTAAGAAGGGGGACCGGAGGGTGTGTTCCAACTACAGGGGGATCACACTCCTCAGCCTCCCTGGGAAAGTCTATGACAGGGTGCTGGAAAGGAGAGTTCATAATAATAATAATAATAATAACTTTATTTATAAAGCGCTTTCAAACAAAGTGCTGTAGAACTAAAGAGATAAATAAAATAAAAGCGATACATAGCAATACAGGTAAAAGACACAATACAAGTTAAAAACAATAAAAATGTAAAAACTAAAAGCCATAGAATTAAGACATGTAGGATAGGGTGAACAAATGTGTCTTCAACTTAGTTTTAAAAACCTCCACAGAGCATGCCGAATATCTTGAGGGAGGTTGTTCCACAGAAACGGGGCACGAAAAGTAAAAGCTCTCCAACTGTCTTTTTTCTGGCTCTAGGAACCTTTAGAAGGCCAGAGTCCTGAGATCGGAGAGCACGAGATGGAACATAAAGATGTGAAAGGTCGGAGAGGTATGAAGGTGCCAGTCCGTTTAATTAGAATTAGAATTAGAATTAGAATTCAACTTTATTGTCATTGCACATGCACAGGTACAGGGCAACGAAATGCAGTTTGCATCCATCCAGAAGTGCTTTAGTGATATAGATATATTAGCAATAGTATAGATATGTGAGTATATTACAGAAATGGGTCTATTATGGTATGTTATAATGTACACGGTATGAAGTATGTTGTGAATATTCTATAACTATAGGTATGTACAGGCTGTAGTGAGTACAAGCTATGAACAGGCTATGAACAGGATATAAATATGAAAAACTATACAGAATATGAAATAAATAACTTTACAGAATCTGAGATATACAGCTATACAGAAATGGGAACTGTGCAAGTTGTAAACAGTTGTAGGATTAAAAATTATCGTATGTACAGAATGATTATTTACACAGAGCTATACAGTAGTGCAGTTAAGATAAGTGAGATATAATTCCTACAGAGGCTATATAAAGTGCTGGTGGTTGTGAGTGGTGGTTCAGGCCATGTTATTATTGTGTGTTTGAGGGTACAGTTGTCCATTGTGGGTGTGTGTATGTTCAGTCCATGAGTTTAATGTGGGTCAGATGTCAGGAGGCAGAGTTCAGGAGTCTGACAGCTGTGGGGAGGAAGCTGTTCCGGTACCTGGTGGTCTTAGTCCGGAGGCTCCTGTAGCGCCTCCCAGAGGGCAGGAGGGTGAAGAGTCCATGTGATGGGTGACTGGGATCTCTGATGATTTTCCCAGCCCTTTTCAGACACCGCTTCCTGTAGATGTCTTTTATGGCAGGAAGTGGTGCTCCGGCGATGCGCTGGGCAGTTTTCACAACCCTCTGCAACGCCTTCCGGTCCGAGGTAGAGCAGTTCCCGTACCAGACTGTTATACAGTTGGTCAGGATGCTCTCGATGGTGCAACGATAGAAGTTCACCAGGATGTCTGAGGACAGGTGGTTCTTCCTCAGAGTCCTCAAGAAGAAGAGGCGCTGGTGAGCCTTCTTGACCAGCTTGGAGCAGTTGGTCGTCCAGGTGAGATCCTCGGAGATGTGGACTCCCAGGAACTTGAAGCTGCTCACACGCTCCACAGCCTTCCCCTTAATGTGGATGGGTGGATGTAGGTCAGCATTCCTCCTGTAGTCCACGATGAGCTCCTTGGTCTTCTCGGTGTTAAGCAGCAGGTTGTTTCTGTCGCACCACTCAGCCTTGAGTGGTGCAACAGAAACTTAAAGCCTTGTAGGTGAGCAGCAGGACCTTAAAATCTGCTCGACCCTGACAAGGTAGCCAATGCAGAGATCTCAGAACAGGGTAATGTGCTCAAATTTCCCAGTTCTTGCTAAAATGCGAGCAGCTGCATTTTGCACCATCTGTAGACCTCTGAAACTTTTCTTTGGTAGCCCATACTATTGTTTGAGTACTTACGATTGTTTTTTTTTGTACTTTTTATATTTTACATTTATATTTATTATTGAAACTTGCACCAAGGGAGTGGCACTCCAATTTCGTTGTACTCTGTACAATGACAATAAAGGCTATTCTATTCAGAAAGAAAAGCATTGCAATAATCAATACAGGAAGACACAAAAGCATGGACAAGAACCTCTGCAGTGTCGCTTGACAAAACTTGTCTGATTCTGGCGATGTTCCTCAAATGATAAAAGGCGGTCTTTGTTATCTCTTTTACATGAGATTCAAAGGAGAGCACCATGTCTAACCACACACCCAAGTTTTTTACCTTGTTCCTGCAATTTATGACACTGTCATCAATTCTCAAGATGAAATTTTGGGACAAGTGCTGAAATTTGTGTGGCTCAATGACCATCAACTCTGTCTTATCATTATTTAGGAGCAAGAAATTATCCGATAACCAGCCCCTAATTGCAGATAGACAAGATTATAGTTTAGAGACTTCAGCACAATTTCCAATGGTTAAAGGAACATAAAGCTGCAGGTCATCAGCGTAACAATGAAAGGTTACATTAAAAGAACGTAAAAGAACACCGAGAGGCAGCAGGTACATAGAAAACTGCAATGGTCCAAGTACGGAGCCCTGAGGGACCCCATGCCTCACTGCACAGGTCTCAGAGAGATCATTTTTCAAACTAACAGTCTGAGACCTCCCAGACAGGTGAGATCTCAGCCACGATAAAACATTTCCTGTAACTCCAATAAAATGTTCAAGCCTATCCAATAAAATGCAGTGATCCACAGTGCCAAACGCAGCACTTAGATCCAGCAGTAATAAAACTGAAGTGGGATCATTGTCTGCATTAACCAGCAGATCATTTACCACTTTGACTAAAGCTGTTTCTGTGGAGTGATTTGGTCTAAAAGCAGACTGACATGGTTCAAACAGATTGCTTGTTGGCAAATGCTCAGTGAGCTGCTTAAAAACCACTTTTTCAAAGATTTTTAGATAAAAAAAGACAGATGTGAGATGGGTCTATAGATTGCAACCATATCAACATCCAGTCCAGGCTTTTTCAAGATCGGCACTACCACAGCTGATTTAAAACATTCAGGAAAGACTCCGGTCGTCACTGAAGTATTTAAAAGAAACAGAATGTAAGGTCCTAATACTGACCACAGTTCCTTTATAGCCCAGGCTGGTAGAGGATCCAAAGAACAGGTTGTACATCGAGCTGCTTTTACAACCTTAGTTAATCCAGACAGAGAAATAACCTCGAAGTCAGAGAACAGTTTATCAGCACCAACAGGCAAAGCAGCTGAGTAGTCTAATGAACAGCTTGAGGAGGGAGTGATCTGATTTCTAAGTGTTTCAGCCCTGTCTCTGAAGAACTTAAGAAAGTCATGAGCTATCAAATTAGAACAGCAGAGAGTTGACTTACTCTCTCTAAGTTGCGACACTGTGTTGAAAAGGAGTTTTGAGTTTTGCTTATGACTCATGATGAGATTTCAGAAATAATTTGCTTTCGCTGCTGACATCACTGATGGAAGTGAAGACAATGAGTCCTTCCAAGCCTGGAGAAATACTTCTAGTCTGGAAGATCTCCAGTGACCCTTTGCTTTTCTACAATTTCTTCTCAAGTTCAAGAGCTCCTCATTTAACCAAGACATAGGGTTCCTTTTTTGACATTTCAACTTCCTACGGGAGCAACAGAGTCCAGTAGTTCAAGAAGTGTATTATTAAGGTTCACAGTCAAGGTGTCTACACATAACTCCTGGGTAAAAATAGGGTCCAACACATCAGGTAGATGTAATTTAACTCCAAGCAATGCTTCGAGGCTAATATAACTATGATCCCCTCTCAGAAGCTGGAGATTTAGGGATTAAAATATAAAATAAAATTGCTGGGTGGTTTAGAATAGGTAAAACACAACTTTCAGCCATTGATACATTCAGCCCGTAGCCCAAGACAAGGTCTAGGGTGTGTCCCTTACGTGTTGGCCCAGACACAAATTGTGTGAAGTTTAAGGAATCAGTTACATTTAAGAAATCTTTGACTCGGGGTTTATCCTCACAACAGAGATGAATCTTAAAGTCCCCCACTATAAGAATCATTTCATAGTGAGTGATAATGTCAAGAAGTCTGAAAATTACGAAATAAACAAGTCATTATATTTAAATGGATGATAGATGACTATAATTAGAACCATGGGACAGCCTAAAGTCAGGAGTTGGGACTCAAATCAGGTAAAAGCACCAGGACTTTGTATGGGTTTGCATTTAAAACTGTCACGAGCCTGGGTCTTATGACCCAGTGTTTTGAGTTTAGTTTATTTGGATGTTTATATGATTAAGCTCATGAGGTTTTCTAGTTCTTTGTTATTAGATTCCCCTTATGTCTTCCAACCCCTGTTAAGTCTCCCTTGCCCTTCATGTGTTTCATGTCTGTTATGTTGTCAAGTTCATGTAGTCATGTCTGCGTTTCATTATGTTTCCCATTTTATTTTCTAAGAGGTTCTGTGTTTTGTTTTACTCTGTCCTTGTGGCGTTGTTATGTCCACGTCTATTGTGCCTTTCTGTCCCATGTTTCAGGTCCCTATGTTCTGTCTTCTCAGTTGCTGTTAAGTTTGCAGTCAGTGTGTTTCCTGTTTTACTTTGAAGGTCCCTGTCTCATGTGAGTGATTCTAGTTTTGCTTCCCTTGTCTCGTCCAGCCTGATTACTCCCAGCTGTGCTCTCCTTCTGTGTCTCATTCCCTCGTTATCCCTCTGTGTATTTAAGCCCTGTGTTTCTCTTTGTCACTGTTGTAGTTTCCCTCATGGCTGTGGTTCCTTGTGTGTCAGTTTATCCATGTCCCAGTTTAGTTTAGTTTTCCATGCCATTCTGCAATAAAGCAGCTTTTTCAGTTTAATTTTGTTGTCGTGGGTTTTGTGTTTGGGTCCTTCTCCTGCCTGTACACAGCTGAAACATGACAAATACAGTCTTTGATGATAGAGACTACCCCGCCTCCCCTCCCAGACAACCTGGGGGAGCTGAAGAAGCTGGCATCGGTGGGGCAAAGTTCCAGCAAGGGTGCCACTTCACCAGCGCAGCCATGTCTCAGTTAGGAGCATGACATCCAGCTTATGAGTGCCAAAAAAGTCCCAAAGAACATGAGCTTTATTTGATACAGATCTTGCGTTTAAGAGAGCTAATTTAACTCTCTGTCCATCTGTAGTAGCAGGCAGTAAGTGTAGGTTGTTCATATTTGCTCCATCTCCCCTCGTATCCTGCTGGCATGGCGACCAATAAAGCAGCCTCGGGTGAGGGTGCTCCGATGACGTCGGGTAAACAGGAAGAAGGCAGCGCTGTTTGAGGCCAAAATAAAGTCCTAAACAGCCAGGGTCACCGATGGTAAGGACCCGCTGCATCCAAGTTCTGACCTGAACACGCTTCGCAGAGCGCATGCCGCGCATTCATCCACTTCTCCAGCGCTTCCATTTCGAAGGATTCCAGGGGGGATCACGGCGATGCAGTTCCTCCGGTACAGACACAGGGGGCGGGAGTCCTCCACATCGCTCGCTAACGTTGGGGAGCTTCAGTAGTGAGTCACGGATATTAAGCAGCGTCTGTCACTCATATACCAACAGGGAGTGAGTTTTTAAAACTTGCAGGGACACCACTAAGAACATAAAACATAAACATTGCCGAACCGAGAGTCGGCATCCCATGACATCCGGCGCCATCTTCTTCCAAACAGTCGAACCTCAGATTCAGGAGGTCCTGGTCGCGGAACACTGGACCAGCTCTTTATCCTCTCGAGGATACTTGAGGGTGCATGGTAGTTTGCCCAACCAGTCTACATGTGTTTTGTGGACTCGGAGAAGGCATTCGACCGTGTCCCTCGGGGTGTCCTGTGGGAGGTGTTGCGGGAGTATGGGGTGTCTGGCCCATTGCTACGGGCCATTCGATCCCTATACAACCGTTGTAAGAGCTTGGTTCGCATTGCCGGCAAAAAGTCGGACTCGTTCCCGGTGGGTGATGGGCTCCGCCAGGGCTGCCCTTTGTCTCCGGTTCTGTTCATAATTTTTATGGACAGGATTTCTAGGCGCAGCCAAGTGGCGGAGGGCTTTCGCTTTGGTGGCCTCAGAATCTCATCTCTGCTTTTTGCGGATGATGTGGTTCTGTTGGCTTCATCGGGTGAGGGCCTCCAGCTCGCACTGGAACGGTTCGCAGCCGAGTGTGAAGCAGCGGGAATGAGGATCAGCACCTCCAAATCTGAGGCCATGGTTCTCAGCCGGAAAAGGGTGGAGTGCCCACTCCGGGTCGGGGATGAGTTCCTGCCCCAAGTGGAGGAGTTCAAGTATCTCGGGGTCTTGTTCGCGAGTGATGGGAGAAGGGAGCCGGAGATCGACAGATGGATTGGTGCTGCAGCTGCAGTAATGCAGACGCTGCACCGGTCCGTTGTGGTGAAGAGGGAGCTGAGTGTAAAAGCGAAGCTCTCAATTTACCGGTCGATCTACGCCCTGATAAATATCGCAATTCTTTGATCTTTGGGCTGAAGTAATGCCACTGTTTTGCACATGTCTCACTCTGTATATTTTATTTTATTTATTTTATATATTTTATTTATTGTTTACTCTATTTAATTTGTAAAATATGTGTACACACACACACACACACACACACACACACACACACACACGTAGAAAAATATTTAGTATACACATCCAGAAATGCATATACTATTATATATTGTACATATATTTATTAGTTTCAGATGTAGCCATTCTTGTATTTTGTTTACATTATTGTATTTTGTATTCTGCTCTACAAGGGCCTGTGTTACGCCCCAAGTCTGGGCGTGTTGAGACGCACAAAAGATTCTGAGGAGAGAGAACCAAGTACCCGCCCTAGTTCCCAAAACAAACCACGAACCCGGTTATGACCAGAGATAGGCGCATTACTGTAATCCGATTACTTTTTTCAAGTAACGAGTAAAGTAAGGGATTACTATTGCAAAAATGGTAATTAGATTACCATTACTTTCCCGTATGAAACGCTGCGTTACTGCGTTACTAAAACCGTGATTTTTTTGCGAGAATGTCTCATGACAGTGACGTAAGCGAGCACGACGTTCGTGACAACAGCTGTGTGCAGATCAACAATGGATCATATATCGAGTGCAGAGAGAGTATGAGCGTGCAGCGTTTAAAGCGTGGAAGTACTGACCTTACTTTGAGTTTGATTCCATAAAAAGTGACAAAAACATTAGTGTCCGCTGTGCGTGGGAAGAAAACTTCTTTTTACAGCGAAAAAACCCCTAAACTTCCAAGCAAGCACCGAGTAGCTACGACGTGATGGGAAACTCACAGAGAAACTCGCGGATTCTTCCACTGACCGCGGCACACCTGCACCAGGGTAACCCTCCGCCTACCCCACTCCTGCTTTACAGGTGAAAATAGAGCAACAGGAGCGCTGAGTCTTTGACTTTATTTATTTTCTGCTGTGTTTTACTTGCATCTATTTGAAAGACTGAGTGTAAACACACACAAAAAATATATTTTATGTGCTGGAATGTGCAGAAAATAGGTTTAAATATTAAACAAATTTCTTCCAGTCACAGAATGTTGCATATAATTAAATTTTTGCTTGATGCATAAAGTTAAAAGGTTAAAACTGATAAAAACAAGTTTTAAAAAGAGACTTTTCCATTTGATTACATTTTGTACGATGGATTATGTAGAAAAAGTAGAATTGGGCTGAAAGATCTATCGCTTTATCACCTATTCAGGTTGTAAATCGTGTTTTTAAAAAGTAACTAAGTAACTAATTACTTTTGAAAATAAGTAATCAGTAAAATAACGGGATTATTTTTTGGGGGAAGTAATCAGTAATTAGTTACTGATTACTTTTTCAAGTAACTTGACCAACACTGGTTATGAGTAAAAAAAAAGGGTGATTTTATTGAGTGACAAGAAGCACAACCCCAGGGTGAACCCAAGCCAAAATAATAAACAAAACCAACCAAGTCCTGTCAGTGAAAACTAACTAAATCCTAAGAAAAAACAAAACAAACAAATGACAATAGCCCCCTTGCTTCCTAGCCCAGAAACAGGAGAAAAAGTGGCTCACCCCTTCAGCTTAAACACACGCCTTTGGCGGCTCTCAAAGAGCACGCATACACATATAAAGGATTACACAACGAATTTGGAAGCCAGGACCAGGTATGAGTCTGCTGTCAAATCGGTTCACTGTCGCACTCACTCGCTTCTCTCTCCCGGAAGCTGTCAGAGCGGCTTTAAACCCTGGTCACATGGTCATGCTTATCCAATCTGCAGCCCGTTGCTCTTCCTGAGAGGAATAACCTGCAGAGACTCTTAAACATAGTAAAAAACACAAAACAGCAGCTACACAAACATCTTATGGCCTCAGGCCGTGACAGCCTGATTTCCACTTACGAGGACATTACACTGCCACTGTTCTAACGAAATTTAAAGAGAATGTCCTAATATGTGTGGATATCAAGATCATTCTTTGTTTTTACATTCACCAGGTCCCAATTAGCCCAAATAGCAAAGAGAAATTAAAAATGTATGTCATGAAAGAGTCATCCTCACTCCTCTTAGAAATGAGCTCATTTACAATATAAAAGGTTTGTCATTAAAAACAGCTTTCAGTGCACATGTCTGTGTGCATGTTTCCATGTGAGTGCAGCGTGTTTTCCACATGCCTTGACACGCTTCTTGTGTATTTGTAATATTTCTGGTAGCAGCTGTTTATCATTCCAGGCTGGAGTGTGTGTGTGTGTGGTGGAGGTTTCCAGTAACTACTGGTGACTCAGGACTGGAACAGTCGGTTTTCATGGTAAACGGGCTGGTTCTCAGAACTCTTTTCCACTCTATCTGAGCACTCAAAGCATTTTATACAACTAACACATTCACCCACTCACACAAGCACATTTTTCTAAACTGTTTAGTGCTTACTGTCATTGGAGAGTGTCTTGCCCAAGGATATTTGGCATGCAAACTGGTGGAGCCTGGGATCGAACTGCCAACCTTCCAGTTAGTGGCTGTAGCTCAGGTGGTGCTCTACCACCTGAGCTACAGCCACTCCGCTTTTTGTGGAGCGTTTAGTTGGAGCATCACAAGAACTTTGTTTTGGCTACAATAGGAGTTTCACATTCACCGCCAAAGCAGCAGCCCCCACACCATGCAGGTTGAATCATTCCAGCCCCTCTGTGATGCTGCTTTCCCTTCGCCAGCTACGGGAGTAAAAGTTGTTCAGTCTCCCGCCTGTCTCCATGTCCATCCCGCAGCAGACAAGTGCTGCATTTTCCTCACCGCAACCGGTGGCTGCTTCCAGCCATAGCAGCGCCAGGCTCCACGACCACGGCTTCCAGGAGGAGGCGACGTCCACGTCGCCACCACAGCTTACAGCAGCATGAGCTATGAAGAGACTGTTCATGTTCATGAAGTGAATAAGACTGAGAATTTACCCGCCAAGTCTCCCTCGGACTGTCACAGTATGCAGCACTGTATGAATTTGTGAAGAGGACCCAAAATGCAGACATCAAGGAAAGTGTAACAAAACTTGAATGTTAACAAAAAGTGAGCTGTTTAATAGGCGGATAAAAAACATTACAAAACAAAAGGCACACGGACACTGGAGGAAAGCTAACAGAACTAAACTGGGAAAACTGAATGCTGACCACAAAATACAAAGAGCAAAACCTTAAACGTAGAAAATCCTGGCAACATGGAGACGTGAAAACATGATGACCACAACAACAAACACACAAACATGAACCACACACACACTCATCTTCATCTCCATCTTTATTACAGAGTGAACCTGAAGCAGAAACAAGCAGGAACGAGCAGGAGATCATACAGGAAACAGGAGCTTTTTTACACAGTTTGGTTCTAGTGCAGGAGCTGTAATACAGAAATGAAGCACATCGTCACAGTCTGGTAACCTGACAGCAGACAGATTAAATATGCTGATAATGAACAAAAAAAAAAAACAACCTTTGTTTCTTTCTGAGTTTCAAAATAAAGTTTCCTGGAAAGAGCATGTGGATATTTGGCAAAAACATTACAGAAAACAAGAATTTCTGCCAGAGACAGAAAGTTCTTCCTAATATTTTGTTGTTAATGTGATGTTTGTGCGTCATTCGCCAGTTTGAACCCAGAATTTCCTGTTAATAGTTTCCAGCTTGTTGGACAGAAACGCGTCCACAGATTTCAGGGTCGTCTCTGAAGGTGAAAAATGTTTTTCTCCATCATGTTTCCACCTCCAATTCATATAAAGTGGAAAAAAACAACTTTTTTTTTACTGCCTTCAGGTGATCCTGTGAGTTTCAGGTTCTTCAGGTCATCTCTCAGGCGAGTTTCAGCCCTCAGCTCTGACTGTCAGGACAAACAACTACATGACTGAAGGTTTGTGGATGCTCACTCTACATAATCCAGTGTTCCTCTGACCTGTGAACTTCGGTTAGGTGGTGAAGGATCTGAGCCAGGCTCAGCGAGTAGCTGTTCCTGACACTGACCTGCTGATGTTTGAGCCTTCATTCATTTTCTATGTAAGAGAGTTATAATACATCTAGGAGGTCATGGCTTTCACATTCAGTGCATTATGTTGGAGTATTTAATACACAGAGTGTGTCAGAAACAGGTGAAACCTCAGTGAGTTAAAGCAGCTGATCGGAGCAGCGCTGACACGTTTAGTCATGCTGTCCACAAACCTTAGTGCTGTCTTTGTTTTGATTACTTAGAAACAGCAGAGCATGAAGAAAAGTCTTTTTTTATAGATACAAATGATTACCTGATGGCCAGAACGTCTTTCTGTCACCAGTCGATCCAATAACATACGACGTGTCAGATAGGTGTTAGGATGCATTCCCGAGTCCTAAAAAGCTTCTAATGACGCAAAAAGCATTCCCAAGAGACATTGGCCATTAGGTCAATAACCCATCCAGGAATCACAGCTGGTGCGGTTCACCTGGCTCAAGCTGGAAAAGACTGCAGCTAGCACTAGCAGATGGAGGAACCGACTGCAGGTCCTGAACGAGTTGAGCCAGCCCAGTCCATTAAAACTGCTAAAGCACGTACACCCTAACCTGGTGCAGGTCTGAAGGCATACTCGTCGTTGCTGTAGTAGTTCCTCTGGATGAAGTTAGGTGTGCCACCAACAGGGGTAGGTGGAAGTTATTTACAAGTCTTTGAATGAGTCCTGGAGGGCTCTGAAGTTCACATCGGGCTGTCCGTGGTCATTGCTGAATACTCGGTTTCTGAGACATGCGAGGCATCGATGAGCCTGGTGAGCCCGGTCTTGGTGGAGTACTTGAAGATGAAGGCCTTCATGAGGTCATAGCGGTAGTTCCTGTTCAGGGAGTTGTACAGGATGGGGTTGACACAGCAATGGACCAGCGAGAAGCACTGTGTTAGGTGCAGCGACACGTCCAGGAAGTTCTCCAGCCGGCAGCTGAAGGGCAGGAGATTCAGCAGGGACAGGGTGTCCAGCAGGAGGACAGTGTGGAATGGCAGCCAGCACACCAGGAAGACTACAATGTACGTGAGGATGATCCGCCGGCTGACGCGCCGCTCCTGGTCTGAGGTGGGAGGGATGGCCGTTGCAAGGAGTAGGTAGAAGATGGTGATGACAGGGAAGGGGATGGCGAAGCCGAGCGCAAAGAAGCTCAGCTGGATGCCCACCATCCACTCCTTCGGGTTGCTGGGCGGGTACACTGGACGGCAGATGGCGCCATCATAGTGCGCTGACTTCACCGCCTGCAGGAAGTAGGTGTCTGGGATGGAGGCCACCAGCGCCATCATCCAAACCAGAACACAGATCAGCCGGCGCACCACCTTCTTCCTGCGGCTGTCGGGGGTGTCGCCAAACAGCGTGACGGACAAGTAGCGGTCGACACTCATGCAGGCAAGGAAGAAGATGCTGCTGAAGAGGTTAACACTGAAGACCAGGTGAGTAAGTTTACAGACGGATTCTCCAAACGGCCACTGACCGCCCTTCAGCAATGAGGTCACCCAGATCGGCAGCGTGGCCACGACGCACAGGTCAGCTATGGCCAGGTTCAAGATGTACAGGTGTGTCTCATAGCGGTTCATGTCGGATCGCAGGTTGACCCAGACCACCAGGGCATTGGCGGCGAGGCCCACCAGGAAGATGAAGATGTAGAGGACGGAGAGGGTGTGAAGGAAGGCGGTTTGGTTGACGGTGCCCGAACACCTCAGCGCCTCCACGTGGGACAGGTTATGGTCAGCGGAGGTCAGGTTCAGCTCCTCCCACAGCTCAATGAGCTCAGAGAGGTCGTTAGCACTCAGACTCATGGCGACGAGGTTACACCTGGAAAACAGGGAAAGTCAGAAATATTAAATAAAAAACAAAGATGTATTTTTGATAAAAATACATTTAAATTAATGCACTGAATAAATTTCACATAATAAAAATAATAATAAATAATATGAAAATGTCATAATGAATAAATAAACCCCCAAACAACATAATTCATAAAATGTAAAAACTGTGTATTTGACTATGTGAAAGTAAAGTTTTCTGAAAGTATTCAAATTTCAAATTAAAATCTTGATGTCCATTCAGCCCACGGACCTCAGGCTTGTTTATAAGAGCAGTGTTTCCCACCAAACTCCATTCAAACATTCTTTAATTTAAGAATTTTCTTTGCGCTCCCAAATAAAGATTAAAGCGGACAAAGCTGAACGGGAGGTCGTATCAGGCGTATTGATTACAAGCAGGTTCAGGACTCCTGCTCACAAACTGTGGCTCTCCGTCAACTCGACCACACAACGAGAACACCAGCAGCTGGACAGACAGACGGAAGTCAGAGCAGGTCAAACATCCAGACTTCATTAACAAATTGAAGTGACTGAACCAACAATAACGTCAGTGTGTGATCAATAACATGTGAATGAGCTGAGAGGTCTGAAGGTTTTACTGCTGCATTCTTTTTCCTGCTCCCGCTTGAGCAGAAAAAAGATAACCACGTCTTCCTGTTTTAACCCTCGGGAAATTCATCAGGTGCAAAATCACTAACTGAAGATCGATAAGTTTGATTTGGCAGTGAACACAGATTTAACACAGGAAATAATAAAAGACTAATATTGGAAACAAGACACATGCTGATTATTTGCATCAATAATCTGTTCTTCTGCTGCGAGTGAAACTCTCACCAAACTCCATTAAAAAATTCTCAGATTTAAGGGTTCTTTGACTTTTGGATGTTTGGGAGGGAATAAAACCTATAAGATATCAGCTTATTCCTGACAAAATGTTAGTGAAAATCAAAAACCTGTCATATTTTATTAGTTAAAAAGTCATTATGAATAAATGGTCTTAAACGTCTCATTCTTCTGCCTCTAAAACTCCTACATCATAACATCGAAAGCTTTACTTTCTCATTTTAGTTCATTTTAATCAGATCAACATTACTATGAATAATTCTTCCTGTGGATTCAGAGCATATTTTAAGATTAAAACTGATCTTTATGAGTCCACGTTTGTTTTGAGAACATTAAAACCAGAGAAGAAGAAGAAAACTGAGCCCTCAGACAGCAGACGGAGGATGAAAAGGAGGAGGAGTGTTTTATTGCTGCTGCACATAAAAACTCTGTAGGGTGCTTTAGACTGAAAGGTCATGACCTTCAAAATCAAATTTTACCGCAGCGCTGTGACAAAGAGTCAATTAGCTCGCCAATAAAACTCTAATCGGTGTCTTTTAGACAGAAAGTCTCAGATTTTACCAAAAAAAAAGCATCTAAGAGCTGAGCTCAGCACCAGTCCCCACACACACACACACACACACACACACACACACACACACACACACACACAGCTGATAATTATAATGCAGACAGCGGGCCTCGGTAGGCTTTAATGCATTACAGTAAATATGAGCTCTTTATCATGTGACTTACACACAGGTGTGCATACAGTAAGCACCAGCTTTGATGCTTTAAAAGAGTGGAAGCCAACAAGGCTCAGCGCAGCTGTTTGAAACATCTGGATGAACCTCCAGCCACAGACACACTGTTACATCTGTAATAAGTGACAGCGTGTCTGTGTAATAAAGCAACGTGGGTCACACCTGTGTTTACCTGCCGGGCTCGTGCTGAGTCCTCATACATACAGTCAGCACGGAGCTCCATTCAAAGGAAATCCAGGTCCCTGAACGCAGGGTGAGCCACCAGTCAGAGGGCCATAAATTGGCCTCAGCGCCCTCAGAGCCAGAGTCCGTTCAAAAATCCCCTACGGTTCGTTTGGAGTTTGAGGCATTTCAGCATGAAGTGTGAGGCCTGAGCGCTCGCACCGCCCCCTTTGTAACTCGGCTCAGGCGCCGTGGACACAGCTTTGCACGGACCCACTCTTTAACCCTTTAATCCCCGGATCTTCCTACTCGAATTTGCGTGTCATCCTTGCGCAGGGGCCATGCTAATCTTCTCTGTATCGTATCCAATTTAGCGTACGCGCTTGCCAAAGCAAGCACGATCTTCCTACTGCAGGCGCAGATCTCACTAAGATCCACGACAGTTCACGTGCCTGCGCGCTGAAATCATCTCACCTGCAGGCACGTGCACGCTACAAAAACAGCTCATGTTGGCGCGTGCACACGTTAGCTACCTGTGTGCACGCGCGCTGAGCTGACTGAGTACTGCGGGTTAAAAATGCGTTAAAACGTCCGCTAAGTAAAGTTTGCTGGTAAACACAAACTGCCTAATGCAAACACGAGTGTTCGCAAACGGACAAGCTGCGTGCCGAAGGCACGGCGCGACTCCAGCGGCTCGTGGGAACTTTCAGCCGTCCGCATGCATGAGACCGTGCACGTGCCCGCACAACTAAACTTAAATAGGACATTTTTTAAACCGAGTCTGGCTAAGCCGCTGCAGAAATAAGCTTTTCCGATCAGCTTTAGTGGAGCACAAACTGGAGCAATAACGAACTCCATTTGAAAAAACGCCTGATTTAAGAATTGTTTGCTCGATGGTGAAAAGTAAAGTAGAGATATTTAAGAAGACTGATGACAGGCTTCCTGTCGGCGCAGAGTCCGCTCTGCTTCATTGCCCGTTCATCTCTGAGTCACACCTGATGCTATAAACAGCTTTTACCTGTATCCCTAACCTGTAAAAACATCTCTTTTCCCAGCGGACCCTGGAGCAGACATCAGCCTGAACGCTGCACAACTTACAGCACAAGAAGGGCGGCTCGGTCCGGATCAGTCCGGATCCACGGCGGGTCAGAGGGCACAGAGTCCGGCAGAGGGTCGCAGGCGGTCTCCCCGGGTCCCCCCACACTGCGGTTTAAATGAGAGAAGAAGAAACGCCCACAGAGGCAGCCCCACTCTGCGTGATTTATTACAGCTTCAGCTGCGGAACAATGAAACTGCGGAGGCGTGAGAGAAAGCGCCAAAAACAAAGAGGAACGGAGGAAAGGAAGAAGGAACGCCACTAAACTTAAATAGTACATTTTTTAAACCGAGTCTGGCTAAACGTGACAGCCGCTGCAGAAATAAGCATCAGGAAGAAATAAAACATCCACTATTAAAACTGGTCAAATAAAATATAACAAAATAAATAAATTCATTACAAATAAATGCATAACAATCTTGTTTTTATTAAAAGTGAGGTTAAATTTCATAAAACATGTTTAAAATTGAATACTATCCAAGAACTACATGGTAATATTAAAAAATAAAATAGATATGATTGTATTCTTTCAGTATCATCAATAATTTACCGCATATTTATTCGTCTTTTATTTTCACATGTTAAATGAACCTCATTAATAAAGCTCTGATGGCGTCTGTAGCTTGGACCATCAGTCACAGAGGCCTGTGGGCTTCAAGTCAAGTCAAGTCAAGTCAAGTTTATTTATAGAGCACATTTAAAAACAACCAAGGCTGACCAAAGTGCTGTACAGTAAATACAGATAAAATACAATAGAACACAATTTCGTAATAACACCTCGCTGATAAAAATAAAATAAAAATATATAAAACAAATAAATTAAACCTTTCTAAAAGCCAATGAAAAGAGGTGAGTTTTAAGAGCAGTTTTAAAAGTTTCTAGGCTTTTGGAGAATCTGACGTGAGGAGGTAAACTGTTCCACAGTCTGGGTGCAGCCACAGCAAACGCCCTCTCTCCCTTTGTCTTTAATTTATACCTGGGAACATCTAAAAGCATCAGGTCGGCTGACCTCAAAGATCTCCTGGGGCAATAAGTACTAAGGAGTTCTGACAGGTAAGAAAGTGCAGTGCCATTTAAAACCTTAAAAGCCAGCAATAAGATTTTAAAATCAATCCTAAAGGCAACTGGGAGCCAGTGGAGAGAGCAGAGAACCGGAGTGATGTGGTCTCTTTTTTTTGAACCGGTCAACAGGCGAGCGGCAGCGTTCTGCACCAGTTGAAGGCGATGTAGACAGGAACGATCTAGGCCAGCATAGAGGGAATTGCAGTAGTCTAGCCGTGAAGTAATAAAAGCATGGACCACTCTTTCTAGATCGTTCCTGCAAAGGTAAGACTTGACTTTGGCTAAAATCCGCAAATGATAAAAAGATCCCTTAACTACAGAGCTGATTTGTTTATCAAGTTTAAAAGCATTGTCAAAAATAACACCAAGACTCTTAATGGAAGAAGTGCAATCGGAGGCTTCGAACCTCTCAGCAGTCCCCCCTCTGCTGTGTTGGCTCAAACCTGAAGGCCTTCCCTGATAAACACGTCTGCACGCAGCAGGTGTTTCTCTAAAACCTGTTCACTCCTGTCAGCACTAGCCTTTCCAGATGTGCCAGCTGTCAGCACCATCAGCAGCATCTAACACTGATCCCTGCACACAGAGATTCCTCCAGATTTTCTGTCTGTGGATGAAATGACATTCTACAGATGATGAAACTGAAACTGTTCTATCTAAGATGCTCTTCTTATACCCAATCACAGTATGGACCTGCTACCAAATAACCTTTTCAGCTGCTAAATGTTTCTACAGCTGTTTCTCCTTCGTCCCACCTACTTTTACAAGTTTATGTTGCCTGGTTACAACTTTCTGAGACATTTTTCAGCCACCAAGCTCAGTTTTCTTTGTTCTAATGTGAATAAAATGTTCTCTGTTATTCATGTTTGAAACGTTTCACAACTTTTTCAGGACTGAGTTGAAAAACATCAAATTAAACCAGGTTCTGTGTGAACCACAGTGTGGAGTGATGTGGGTCAGAATTTCAAAGTAAAGTCCAGACTGTATTTTAAAGATGGCTATCACTCATAGACTCTGAGCTGTACTCAGACACATCCAAATAAAGTCCAAGAACTTCACCAAAACGGAGCTTCAGACATTCAGGCTGTTATTGTGAAGGAGCTAACACTGTTGCAGCTTTAAAAGTGAAGGATTTTAAAATAAAACCACAGGCCCTGGTGTGCTGTGGTGTTAAAGGCATCTGAGGCAGGTTTGAGTGTAAACTCTACAAACAGGAAGCCAAACAATGAACACAGCTGAGTATTTGAATTCACAAACTTTATTCATAAAAATAGTGGGCTTCCTCCTCCTCGTCTTCCTCCGCTCCCTCAGAGGAACAAACACCGAGGATTCCCACAGACGAGGAGGAGGAAGGGGGGGCTCCCGGGCCTGCTGGTCACTGTGGCAACAGGCCGAGGTCTTCAGGTATCCAGATTCCAGGGCTCAGTTTGACCACAGGAGCTTAGCGAGCCCTGTCTGACCTTTGACCTGCAGCACACTGCTCATGTCAGCAGCAGCAGTTTGACCAAACACAGCCAATTAACTGTAGCTATAGACAGCAGCAGGAAGGTCATGCCCCCAATAATCAATGATCAATAATCATCAGTCATCATGAAAATAAATACAAATATTTACAGAAAGAAGAAGAAGTAAAACATTTAAAAACATAAAACAGATAACAATAAAGAAATAATAGAAAAATAATTATTTATAAATGTATAATGAATCAAATAACGTAAAGTAAAACAAATAAATAAAAAATAACTGACAAAAAGTCAATAAAACCACGAGAAAAACACAAAATAAATATAAATATTCAGGAACTTTAAAAATAAATAAAACAAACACAGAAAACAGAATAAATAAAATGACAATTAAAATAAGATGATAATAAAAATACTTTACTACTATGATTAATAAGAACAACAATAACAATAATAATTTTAGTCATGATGATGATGATGATGCTGTGCGAGGTCGCCTCAGGCTGTCTCGGATGTTTTTTGTTTATTATTGTGATTTTATCGTCCAGCTGCACGCCGTCCTTTGCAGGAAATTGACGTCTCCCAACAGGAAGTGCTCATTCAGCTGCACCTGGGGCACTTCCTGCCTTGTCCTGAGAAAATGAAGCTTCACACACACACACACACACACACACACACACACACACACACACACACACACACACACCTGGTCCTCTGAGTGTGTGTGAGACAGGAAGTGGAACAGAAGTGCACACAGAGCTGCCACAGACTCACCTGACCTCACCTGTTTGCCTCTGACCCACCAAGATGCTAACAAATACTTATTATACCACTACTAGTACTCAGTACCAGTACTTCACACAGTGCTAACAGCACCACAGGTACTACTGCTGCTGCTGATCACCACTTGCACTCGTGTATATATCATGTATATATCTATCTATCTACTTAGCACTTTTAATTCTTATTCTCATTTTTATTTTCATGTCTATTTAAGCTTAATTTATAACAGTATTTATAACAGTATGTTTGCACTGCTTTATTACCTATTCAGGTTGTAAATTACGTTTTTAAAAAGTAACTACCGTATTTCCCGGACTACAAAGCGCACCTAAATATTAGCCGCACAAGCTAAAATCAGGGGAAAATCCTGTTTTGTACATACATTAGCCGCACCTGACCAAAAGCCGCAGGTGTTTCAATGTTGACTTATCATATGTAAGAGAATATGCACAAAGGGAATTGTCAGGAAAGAGATGGCTGTTTGGAGACATCACTTTTATTAATATTTTGAAAAACAAGTTATGGGTACATATTTGCACATGTAGTACATAACAATAACCTACAGCACACCAGAACAATAGATTCGGCCTACCTTTTAGGCTCAGGTGCAGTGACGCAGCTTTAACAAGAAGAAAAGTCAGTCATTCACCACCATCTTTCTCTTCTTCCTACGCACTAAAACCACCAAAGTCCTCTTCTCCAGTGTCGGATACAAACAGGCTCATGATGGCTTCGTCATCCACTCTTCTTCTCTCCTTCGTTGTCACTTTCAAAACCAAAGAAATCCTCATTGTCAGTGTCAGAGTCGAACACCCTCAGAAGGGCCGTGGCGGTGTCCTCCTCTCCATCATGCAGCAGTCCAGCCCTTCAAAATCCGTTGGTGATCGTGGATGTTTTCACACTTTTCCACGCTGTCAGAATCTACCGGTGGAGTTGGGCATAACTTGCTTTTTGGGCATAACTTGCAAGTTTATCGCCGCTCATCATCCACGACTCCCGCTGAACGCGTAGCGCTACTTTGAAGTTTGTTTTTCGCGCTACTTCGTACGGCACTACGTTGCCTGGCGGACGGACATGTGACTAACATACCACTCTTGAACCCCGATCCTTCCGCCAGGCAACGTAGTGCCGTACAACAGCGGAACACACAAAACAAATCGTTTTACGATATGACAAAAATCACGGACAATCCATAGAAAAGCCGCACCTGACTAAAAGCCGCAGGGTTCAAAGCTTGTGCAAAAAGTAGCGGCTTATAGCCCGACATTTACGGTAAGTACTTTTGAAAGCAAGTAATCAGAAAAGTAATGGGATTACTTTTGGGGCAGTAATCAGTGATTAGTTACTGATTACTTTTTTCAAGTAACTTGACCAACACTGCCCGTGAAAGTAGAAAAGCTCTATATAAGAATCGGTCCATTTACCATTTCATTGAGAGGAACTACAGTTAAAACTCACCAGTCACAGAGTGTCCCTGACTGCACACTGAGAGGTGAGACAGGCAGACCGCCATTACTGTGTCAGAGAGGCATCTCAGTGGATCGGACTCACGGAGCTCTGTGGGTGGTGTGGATGCCACCCAAGTGGGATACATTCATCCTCTCAGGGCTCCTCACTGTGTCAGCTCAGGATCTGTGGGACGGAGAACAGTCGTGTTTCAGGTCCAGACACATCCTGAAGGAGAGTGATTTAATCAGAGAGTCAGATGAGGAGAACAGAGGAGGAGTTCAGAGCCCTGCTCCAGTAAACAGCTTCCACAAACTCAGAGTCAACAGTCAACAATCAACATAAACGAACTCTGGTTGATGTTGATTGTTGACTTTCTCCTGTGGAGACCTCTGTGTGGTAGGACTGTTTCATTTTCTCATACATGTTTCAGTGATTCCACTGACTCCCTCCTCTCATGCTGACAGGGTGTCTCGGTCCTGTTAGACACTTTGTTTTCTTCACTCTGCTGATTTTTCTCCACCAGACTGTGAGTCATTTTTCATGCTGGCCTCTATGCTGAGGAATGCTCATGTGAGTTTATCTCAGACATCACAGTCAGAGTTCATGTCACAGCAGTTCCATAGTTCAGCGAAGCACACGGAGACACGAGGCAGCCACCCCCCGTTTAAGACAACAAGATTACAAGCAGCTGTGGATCAGAGGACTTGGAGGACTCGAAAGACTGCGGTCGACCTCAGCAGTCTTCAGGAAACCAGGTCTCGGTGTCACTGCGGTAAGTCTCTGATGATTCTCTATCGGTCCGTTAGCATCAGACTGTGAACCAGGACAGAAATATTAACCATGAAAGCCTGAAATTTTCAATTATTAAATGTATCCTTTGGGACAGATGCATGAAAAATGTTGGAGTACTGAAAGCGTCCAGCACTCTTGCAAAGTCCCAGGTGTGAGCAAACGCACTAATAAAAAACTTCATACTGTAGAAGATACCTAGTGAAATCATTTTGAAATATTTATATTTCTCAGTGGTGCAAAAATAAAGAATACTTTGTTTACTCGGATACTTTGTTACTTTGTTGGATGGAGCAAATATGACCATCTGTACCACAGAGATCATCAGCACATAGTCTGATCCCAGATTCCAGATGACACTCTGACTCTGAAAATAATCTTGGTAAATAAGTGCATGTGTGTACATATTTGTGCATATCCTTCATGTTTTATTTGGGAATATTAATGAATTGTAGCTCATTGAATTATCACGAATGTGGATTTTTTATGAATATGCCTCTGATATGTTTTAATGTCTCTCACATTACAGCTCCGCATTCACTTTGATGCTGAGAGCAGAGAAAATGTCAGATCTTTATCTTTGTTCCTTATCAGATATATTTATGCTCCAACATACGCCCCTCTGACTCCGCCCCTCGTCTGTCGCTTCCTGGTTCACACAGCTGATGATCACATGAGAGCGCTTCACTCTGCAGCAGACCATCTTCATCTATGACGCTCTTATCTTCAGTCTGTCAACGGTGTGGGACAAAGATGCCACCATCGTGGTTTGATCTGTTCCTCTGATTGGATCACAGAAGTTCATTCCTGTTATGTTTCAGGCTCAGACTGTGATCCTCCAATCACAGCACTCTGATATGACGATGTGATCTTCACTGTGGCGTGCTTCTGTCACCGCTCTTCTTTCTTCCTAGCTCCTTACTGCCGTTCCTGCCCCCCTTTCTGTCATGTCAGGACTCAGGATCACTGCTGGGAGTCTCTGATCATTCAGCTCTCATTTTGAACAGCAGCAAACCAAGCTCAGTGCTCACTGAGACCACAGACTGCTGACACTTTACCATAAACAACACTCCAGCTGTCAAACATGAGAGGCTAAAGTGAACTTTATCAGAAAACCACTCAGATCTGAAGTTTCACTTCCAGAAATGAAGCAGCAGTAAAACAGTAATGCTGAGGACAATCAGCATGGACATGTTTGATCAAAGAGTCCCTGAAACATCATAGACAGATGTTCACGTTAAACGTTATAAATGAAGGGTTGGAGTGGCGACCTTTGGCTTTGTGGATATGTTACCTTCCTGATGAAGCCCTTTCTGTTATTGTTGATGTGAACAGTCACATTATCCCAGCACACAGTCAATATTCATCATAATGAATCCAGATCAGGCTTTCCAAACATCACAGGACAGATCCAGAACAGGCGCAGCAAAAATAGGTACACCGTTTGCTTTACTTGAACACATTTCATTGATCTTAAACTGAAAGCAGGTTAAACCACTCTTCTCCTGACATATCTGAGGGTTTCTTCTGCGATAACCTAATTATTATGGAGACCGGGATCTCTCTTTCCAGACTATGGTTCCAGTTAACATACTACCAAAGCTTCTCGGGTAATTCAAATTTGAGAGGTTTGCAGATTCCTGCTGTTTCTGGATTGTTTTTCCGCCTCGTGTCAGATTATTTAAATCTTTGAATTTTCATTTGCTGGGAACGTCTAGCAGAAGCCCCAGTCCGCGAGGTCTTCAACACACACCTCCGGCAGAGCTTCAATAGCATTCCGAGGGAGACTGGGGACATTGAGTCTGAATGGACCATGTTGTGGTTGCTCCATTTTCCTTTTGTTTTGCTTTGTTCATTTGTCTCTTTTAATTCTATTTTTTTGTACATTTTCAAAATGTTCAAAATAAAGATTCAATCAATCAATCAAACCATGTTCAGCGTCTCCATTGCCGAAGCTGCTGCATTGAGCTGCAGCTGGAAGGTGGTTGGTGCCTGTCGTGGTGGTAACACCCGAACCAAATGGTGGACACCAGAGGTGAAGGGAGCCACCAGGCTGAAGAAGGAGTCCTATTGGGCTTAGCTAGCCTGTGGGACTTTGGAGGCAGCTGACAGGTACCGACAGGCCTAGCAGAATGCGGCTCGGGCAGTGGCTGAAGCAAAAACTCAGGTGTGGGAGGAGTTCAGAGAGGCCATGGAAAAAGACTTTCAGACTGCCTCGAAGAGATTCTGGCAAACCGTCAGGAGTCTCAGGAGGGGAAAGCGGTGCTCTACCTGCACTGTGTATAGTTGGCTGAGAGCTGCTGACTTTGACTGAGAAAATTGCGGTGGAAGGAATACTTCGAGGACCTCTTTAATCCCACTGACAATCCCACCTCATCCGAGGAGGAAGCAGAGTCTGGGGATGATGGGGATGACCCGCCAATTCCCGGCCCCGGATAAAGCTGTCATGGTCCTGGGTCGTGTGACCCAGTGTGTTATGCTTAGCCTATTTTGATGTTTATTATTTTAGGTTCTCTAAGGTAGTCCAGCCATTTGTATATATCACCCCTGCATTACGTCTCCCTTGCCCTTCGTGTGTTTATGTCTGTGTGTCTTGTACTGTCAAGTTCATGCTGTCAGTTATGTCACCTCCCCCTGTACTATGTCTCCCCGGGTCATGTCTCATGTTTCCTGTTTTACTTTGAAGGCCTGCATTCACTGTCAGTGTATTCAGTTTTACTCCTCCTGTCCTGTCGTTAAGTTCATGTGTGTCAGCTGCGTTCCCATGTGTGGTCACTTCCCCTGATCATCCCTCATGTGTATTTAGTCTCTGTGTTTCATACAGTCTGCGTCGCGTCGTCCGTGTTCCCACCCTCCGTGTTTCCATGCCTGGTCTGTTGTCTTCCAAGCCATAGCCTCACCATCGTTTGTTCCCAGTTCAGGTTTCTGTTTAGCCACGTTATCCCTGCTGTATTTGTACACCTTGTTTTCAGCCATATTAAAGGCTCGCCTTCTCTTAAAGCTCACTCCCGTCTGCTCACTCGTGTACGCACCTGGGTCCATTACACGCATTCTCCACTCGGTCCGTCACAGCGGACCGTGACAAAAGCGGAAGAAGATGGATGGATGGATGGAATTTTCATTTGCTGATGTGGGAGCAGGAGGAGGTCGGGGGTCCATGTTATTAGCTAAAGTCATTTTAATGTCTTCAGGCACTGATGTTCCACAGCCCGGGGTAGGCAAGAACTAAAAACATAAAAAAGAAAAAGATAAGGACTTAGTAACAATAACTGAAGGGACACTGGATTATATGGATGGATGGATGGATGGAGCGACCATGGTTCAGGGGGTTGGGAAGCTCATCTTGTAACCGGAAGGTTGCTTGTCCGATTCCCAGCTCTGTCTGTCCTGGTCATTGTGTCCTTCACCCAACCGCCTACTGGTGTTGGCCGGAGGGGCCGATGGCGCGATATGGCAGCCTCTCTTCTGCCAGTCTGCCCCAGCGCAGCTGTGGCTACAACTGTGATTTGCCTCCACCACTCTCACATTCCACCAGTGTGTGAATGTGAGAGTGAATGAATAGTGGTGCTGTAAAGCACTTTGAGTGTCTAGAAAAGCACTATATGAATGCAGTCCATTATTATGAATTGAGGGATGTATAGACCAGTTTCAGGCCTCAATGGTGTTCACTTAAAAGTATCTGAACTCTCTTGGTGTGTGAATGCCATTAAAATAAAAACCCCTGTGGGCTTACTTTGTGTTTGGATAATGGTGCTGGTGGAACATGCTGTCTAACATGTCACTCCAAAATCTCCCACAGGTGTTCAGCTGAGATCAGCACTTCATCTTCCTGCTCATCAGAGCATTCAGCAGTTCTACCGACATCCACCTCTGCATTAGAGTTCCCACTGGATCATCCTTAGGTTTATGTTGTAAGGATGGATGGACCTGTAGAGGAGAAGAAGATGGGATCTGCAGGTAGGAGATAAGTTTGTCTCAGTACATGTTAATGAGGCAGAAACACATGCAGTCCAAGCTACCCAGTCATAGCTGTTGTTGTTTCCATGGAGAACCTGCTGCTCTTCATCACTCAGACCCTTAATGTCAGGGTGGCCGGACTGGAGATGCGCTAACTCCATAGAGGGTGTCACACGGTTTTCTCATAGAAACTCTGAGAAGAAAAAAAATCTGATCTGGATTAAAAGAGATATTCATTCAATTCAATTCTGTCCAAATTTATTTATAAAGCGCCAAGTCACACAGTCGCCTCAAAGCACTTTATATTATAAGGCAGATCCTACAACAATACATACAGAGGAAAAACCCAACAATCATATGACCCCTATGAGCAAGCACAATGGGAAGGAAAAACTCCCTTTTAACAGGAAGAAACCTCCAGCAGAACCAGGCTCAGGGAGGGGCGGGGCCATCTGCTGTGATTGGTTGGGGTGAGAGAAGGAAGACAGGATACAGACATGCTGTGGAAGAGAGACAGAGGTTAATAACAGATATGATTCAATGCAGAGAGGTCTGTTAATACATAGTGAGAAGAAGAAACACCCAGTGCATCATGGGAATCCCCCAGCAGCCTACATCTATTGCAGCATAACTAAGGGAGGATTCAGGGTCACCTGGTCCAGCCCTAACTATATGCTTTAGCAAAAAGGAAAGTTTGAAGCCTAATCTTGAAAGTAGAGATAGTGTCTGTCTCCTGAATCCAAACTGGAAGCTGGTTCCACAGAAGAGGGGCCTGAAAACTGAAGGCTCTGCCTCCCATTCTACTTTTAAATACTCTAGGAACAATAATATGTATATCCATATTGTTGTGCTGTGCACTGAACTAGTGATGGTAAATTTGATTCTTTTTACTGAATCGAGTGTTAATGAGTCACTCACCAAAGTGAATCGGATTTTTTGAGTCATTTGATTCACTGAGTCAGTTGACCAGAGAGTGCGAAAATTTTACATTTTCACTCAAACTTAATTTGTTTCCCTTTTCATGTAAATCCCACTGCTAAGACGAATGATTAAAAAAAAAGAACACACCTATTTTATAGAGAAAAAAAGAGCAAAAACATTTCTAAAATTAAACAATTGTCATGGTCCTGGGTCGTTGACCCAGCGTTTTGTGTTTTGTGATTATTTCCCTCTGTTCTAGTTATTCTGTGTCCTCCCCCCTTGTGTCCGGTTCGGGTTCTAGATTTCCTGTTTTGTTCTGAAAGTCTGTGTCTGTTGTCATTGTGTTCAGCTTGTGTCCTCCAGTCATCATGTGTATTCAGATCAGCTGTTCTTCCCTCCTGTGTGTGATTACCTGATTACCTTGTGTGTGTATATTTAGTGGGTGTCGGTCTGTGTTCGTTGTCGGCTCGTCTGCATTCATCCGTGTGTCTCTGCGTTCTATGGTGTTCCTGTCTCTGCGTCTCTCTGCCCTGCACCCTTTTGGTATGGTCCCAGGTTTGTCACTTAGTTTCTCCCAGTTTAGGTTTTCGTTTGTAATTACTCATGCTTCATTGCCTGTTTTTGCCACTACCACCCTGTAAATAAACGTCACTCGTATCATCAGTTTGCTTTCTACTTGAGCTCTCAGCTAAGGCGGTCGCACTTTTCTCCTCTCCTCCTCACCCTTATCTTCCCTGCTTAGCCTCTATGTCCTTGTCTTGTCTTGTGTGCATTTACTTTCCCTGGAACAGTCTCTCACTGTCGTTCTCTAAAACCTAAAAGAGAATTATGGATTTGATCAACTGGTCTCTGAGTGCTATTGACACCCTTTTCCCAACGAGAAGTCTGGGCTCGGGAGAGCCTGAGTGCCCTGGAGGGACTTTCCCTGCCGGTTACACGATGGACGGGTGGCAGAACTGGAGGACCGTGTGCCTGGCGGGACTGTCGATCGAGGACGCTGAAGATATCTACCTATTCGGAACCATGATAACAGGGTTCATGCTGATCGGCGTTGGCTTAGCCCTGGTTTATCAGAGAAATAAGAGAGCGGAACCGGCTGTTCAAACCCCCACAAGGCTGCCCGCTGGATTCGAAGCGACGGGACGAGGCGCGACCTCTCACAACGAACGTAATATGGTCAACACCTTGGAGACGCTTACAGCTGCTGTGAAGGCTCAAAACAACACCATTGAGCGTATGAGGGGAAACATCAGAGAAAGGCCTGCTCAAAATGACACCCTTGAGCGACAGTTGGAAAACATCGCGGAACGGATCACTGCAGTTGTGAGGTCTCAGAATCAAAAGACTGACAACACCATGGAACAGAAGTTTGATACCATCATGGGGAGGCTCGCGGCTCTCCAACGGGAGATCGAGGGACCAGTGTCAGAGGGCTAAATTCGAGCTGCTCACAAAGGAGAAATCAACAATATTCAACATTTGGACACCACGGCGCCAGCTGCTAGGCCCAAGGCTGGAGCCCACCAAAACAACTCCCTGATAACGACTGTGTGATGACTATTCTTCCCGTCCCATGAAGGCCACCTGGGTTGGCTGGCAGACTGTTTACTTAGCCTGATAGAGCGAAGGACACTGTCTCTGCTGAACTATGGACACGCACACACATACACTTACACTGATAGGCACTCACTCATCCCCCCTCCCTTTCCAACGCCTTCGATGCTTGTTTCCGGCGAGGGAACACGGCGGGTCTGTGTGCCGCGCTGGAATGATAGCGCTGTGCAGGGTGGCTGCTGTGTTTCTTCGGATTACTCCTCACCCCCCACCCACCCCTGTGGCTTGTCATGTCTTCACAATGTTGTGCTGTGGACATTTATGTGCTTTTTTGTGCAAAGGAGTTTTTTTGTTTCCTGTTCTCATGCTGTCCTACCATGGAAGCACAGCATGAGTAGGGGTCTCTTTTTTCCTCTTGTACTTTCCCCACTGTAGTGTACATTTCAATGTTTTTTCCTGATTCTACCAATCTCCGACCTGTATCCCCATGTAATGTTTGTGCTATATGTGTAAGGTCGGGGGGGGGGGGGGGTCCCATTTCACTGCAGGGCAACCTGCATGTGACGAATAAAGCTTTGATTGATTGATTGATTGATTGCTGCATCTTGGGTCCTCCTTTTCCTCCACTCCACACGGCTCACTCCGCCAGCCGTGACAGTACGAGCCGACCAGACATGGACCCAGCGGCATCCGCACCTCCCGAGGAGCTTCAGGAGGAACTAATTGACTCTGTTTCCAGGTTGGTTAACCTATGGCTCGAGCATGAGGGGGAAGAGTGTCTCCGCGCTGTAGAAGCCAGGCTACAGCAGCTCATCTCTGCTCACTCCTGGCTGCTGGACTCTCTTCACCCGCTCGCACAGGACTTCATACTCAACGAACTGCACCTTCACCCACCAGCCGCTACCGCTTCCCAACTCAGCCCGGCGGCGAAGATTTTGCCCGGCCCGCCGGAGGTTTTGCCCGCCGGAGGTTTTGCCCGCCGGAGGTTTTGCCCGGCCCGCCGGAGGTTTTGCCCGGCCAGCCGGAGGCTTTGCCCGGGAGGAAGCGACGATCGCGCCGTCGGCGCATCACCCCACAGCCGAAGACTAGGACTTTGGAACTGCCAGCTGTGGTGAGTGAAAAGGACCCTTTTTCTGTTTTGGACTGTGTGTCTGTTTATTCCGGGGCTGTGTTTTTTGAGTCGGCTGCCCTGCCGGTAGCTCAGTTAGCTGCCCAGCAGCCACTAGCTCAGTTAGCCGCTCAGCCATCATCTTCACCAACTCCTCCTGTACAACAGGTTAAGTCCATCCAACCTGAAAAGAACTATTTTTCACCTGTTCATGTCAAGCAGAGAGACACACCACATAACGCAGTAATCAGTCCCCAACAGAATAGAATAGAATAGAATTCAACTTTATTGTCATTGCACATGCACAGGTACAGGGCAACGAAATGCAGTTTGCATCCATCCAGAAGTGCTTAGTGATATAGATATATTACAATATATATTAGCAATAATATAGATATGTAAGTATATTACAGAAATGGGTCTATTATGTTATAATGTACACGGTATGAAGTATGTTGTGAATATTCTATAACTATAAGTATGTACAGGCTGTAGTGAGTACAAGCTATGTACAGGATATGGACAGAATATAAATATGAAAAACTATACAGAATATGAAATAAATAACTTTACAGGAATCTGAGATATACAGCTATACAGAAATGGGAACTATGCAAGTTGTAAACAGTTGTAGGGTTAAAAATTATCGTATGTACAGAATGATTGTTTACACAGGGCTATACAGTAGTGCAGTTAAGGTAAGTGAGGGTGTGGATAATTTCTACAGAGGCTATATAAAGTGCTAGTGGTTGTGAGTGGTGGTTCACTCCATGTTATTATTGTGTGTTTGAGGGTACAGTTGTCCATTGTGTGTGTGTGTGTGTGTGTATGTTCAGTCCATGAGTTAACGTGGGTCAGATGTCAGGAGGCAGAGTTCAGGAGTCTGACAGCTGTGGGGAAGAAGCTGTTCCGGTACCTGGTGGTCTTAGTCCGGAGGCTCCTGTAGCGCCTCCCAGAGGGCAGGAGGGTGAAGAGTCCATGTGATGGGTGACTGGGGTCTCTGATGATTTTCCCAGCCCTTTTCAGACACCGCTTCCTGTAGATGTCTTTTGTGGCAGGAAGTGGTGCTCCGGCGATGCGCTGGGCAGTTTTCACGACCCTCTGCAACGCCTTCCGGTCCGAGGCAGAGCAGTTCCCGTACCAGACTGTTATACAGTTGGTCAGGATGCTCTCGATGGTGCAGCGATAGAAGTTCACCAGGATGTCTGAGGACAGGTGGTTCTTCCTCAGAGTCCTCAAGAAGAAGAGGCGCTGGTGAGCCTTCTTGACCAGCTTGGAGCAGTTGGTCGTCCAGGTGAGATCCTCGGAGATGTGGACTCCCAGGAACTTGAAGCTGCTCACACGCTCCACAGCCGTCCCCTTAATGTGGATGGGTGGATGTGGGTCAGCATTCCTCCTGTAGTCCACGATGAGCTCCTTGGTCTTCTCGGTGTTAAGCAGCAGGTTGTTTGTGTCGCACCACTCAGCCAGACGATCCACCTCCTCCCTGTAGGCGGCCTCATCGTTGTCACTGATGAGGCCAATCACCGTGGTGTCATCTGCAAACTTAATTAACAGCTGGCCAGTACAGAGACTGTGACGCACTCCAGGGCCTCCCCAGAGGCTGGGTTCCAGCCCCTGATCGACTCTGGACCCCTGGAAGTTAAGAAGCCAGCTGAGGACTGCATCCGGCTGTCGCTGCCTGAGCTGAGTCAATGCTCCGTGCAGCTGCAGTCTGCCTTGTGTTTGCCAGAGGCCCGTGCGCCTGCTGGTTCTGACCCGTTCCTGCCAGAGGCCCGTGCGCCTGCTGGTTCTGACCCGTTCCTGCCGGAGGCCCGTGCGCCTGCTGGTTCTGACCCGTGCCTGCCAGAGGCCCGCGCGCCTGCTGGTTCTGACCCGTGCCTGCCAGAGGCCCGTGCGCCTGCTGGTTCTGAACTGTGCCTGCCAGAGGCCCGCACGCCTGCTGGTTCTGACCCGTGCCTGCCAGAGGCCCGCGCGCCTGCTGGTTCTGAACTGTGCCTGCCAGAGGCCCGTGCGCCTGCTGGTTCTGAACTGTGCCTGCCAGAGGCCCGCGCGCCTACTGGTTCTGACCTGTATGTTCCAGGGGCCCCGGTGCCCACTGGTCCAGAGACTGTTTTCGCTGGGGGGCCCGAGGAGCCCGTCCAGCCTCCTGCTTCGCCTCCTGGGGGGGCCCAAGGAGCCCGTGGAGCCCGTCCAGCCCCAAGACTCGTCAGCTGGAGGGCCCGAGGAGCCTGTCCAGCCCCAAGACTCGTCAGCTGGAGGGCCCGAGGAGCCCGTCCAGCCCCCTGCTGCAACATCATCATCTGCCTCGCCTGGCCCGGCTGCAGCATCATCATCTGCCTCGCCTGGCCCGGCTGCAGCATCATCATCTGCCTCGCCTGGCCCGGCTTCGGCATCAGCTTCAGCTTTGCCTGGCCCGGCTTCGGCATCGGCTTCAGCTTCGCCTGGCCCGGCTTCGGCATCGGCTTCAGCTTCGCCTGGTCCAGCCTCTGCTTCGGCCTCGCCTGGTCCAGCCTCTGCTTCGGCCTCGTCTGGTGCTGCGACGGCCACGCCACCTTCGGGTCCCGAACTACCGCCTCGACATCGGCGGTCATCTGCCAGGCCGCTGGTGGAGCGTCATCGTCAATATGGACGACCTCCTAGATGCCGCCGCTGCCTTCCGCGCGGTCGGCCTCCAGACTTGTGTCATCGCCGCCGTTGCTGTCTGCACGGTCGGCCGCCTGAACGGTTTCCTCGTCGCCGTCGTTGCTGTCCGCATGGTCGGCCGCCTGAACGGTTTCCCCATCGCCGCCGCTGCCGTGTGCACGGTCGGCCCCCTGAACTGCCTCCGCTCCGCCACCGCTGCCTTCCGCTCGGTCGGCTTTCGGAGCTGTGTCGCCGACGTGGCCGGCCTCAGAAGATGAACTGTCCTGGACTTCTGAGTTGTCAGCCTCCGGGCCGGCCTCCTGAACTGTGTTTTGTTCTCGTGCTCCAGCATGTGTGTTTTTGTTTTGGACAATTCCCTCGGTTCGCTGGAGCTTGTTTTGTTCGGTGTTGGTCCCTCCGCCCTGGGTTGGTCGTCTGTTTTTGTTTTGGGCTGTCTGGAGCCAGCCCTTGGAGGGGGGGGTACTGTCATGGTCCTGGGTCGTTGACCCAGCGTTTTGTGTTTTGTGATTATTTCCCTCTGTTCTAGTTATTCTGTGTCCTCCCCCCTTGTGTCCGGTTCGGGTTCTAGATTTCCTGTTTTGTTCTGAAAGTCTGTGTCTGTTGTCATTGTGTTCAACTTGTGTCCTCCAGTCATCATGTGTATTCAGATCAGCTGTTCTTCCCTCCTGTGTGTGATTACCTGATTACCTTGTGTGTGTATATTTAGTGGGTGACAACTGTGTTCGTTGTCGGTTCGTCTGCATTCATCCGTGTGTCTCTGCGTTCTATGGTGTTCCTGTCTCTGCGTCTCTCTGCCCTGCACCCTTTTGGTATGGTCCCAGGTTTGTCACTTAGTTTCTCCCAGTTTAGGTTTCCCTTTGTAATTACTCATGCTTCATTGCCTGTTTTTGCCACTACCACCCTGTAAATAAACGTCACTCATATCATCAGTTTGCTGCATCTTGGGTCCTCCTTTTCCTCCACTCCACACGGCTCACTCCACCAGCCGTGACAACAATTTCCTATCAAAATTGCTTAATAAACATTTATTTTGTTTATTTGTATTTTATTAGTATTTTCCTTAAGTGTGTTAAATATATATTTTCTCATCTAAATGTCCACTGCGCTGTGAGCCAGGGGGCGGTAATGCGCCTTAACATTGGTTGCCAACCAAGAAGAAGAAGAAGCTGTGAGCCAGGAGGGAGGGGGTGAGTGAGTGATTCGTTCGCTCGCTCTATGGCTGTGTCCCAATTCAGGGTCTGCACGCTTGAAGTACGCGCACTACGCGTACTACGTACGGTGCGTACTATAAGTACGAGAAGTGCGGAAGTGAGAGGCTTGTGAAATGGGACGGTATACGCTTCGTCACGCTGTTCAGGTTGCCTAGTAACCATGATACTAACCGCGAGACACGTTACATACAGCTTTGATTGACAGAAATGAAGGAGAAAAATGTTTTGTTGGTCATTCATTTTTGTCATGACATCACTTTAGTTGAGTATCTGAGGCTGAGACCACGGGACTGTGAAACATGATTGTTGGGGTTCATTTCTGTGCTGAACAGTCATTTAAGATTAGTTAGTAAATAACAATTAGTTAATGTTGTTCATGAGACTAAAGTCATCTCACTGTGGTATTGTAAATATAATATGGCCAATATTATAGGGCTTTGGAGCGTGATGTCACGGGGGTGGGCGTGGAAAGGATTTTGGCCCGATCCGCCATTTTGGGGGTCTAGCGCAAGTGAAAAGGGAGCGAAGGCACACACAACAGCCATGGTTCGTATTTGCCGTGTGGTCGGCTGCAATGTTCGATCACACGACCGGCAAGAGAATAAGCTTGAAAATTGTTTATCTTTTCATTCTTTCCCAACCTGGAAGCAACACGAGGCAGCTTGTGTATCGATGTTAGCAAACGAAGGCGTCTAGCCTGGATAGCAGCTGTGAGACGAGCTGACGTGCAGTTCTCTCCCATCTCCAGATATCTGTTGGTGCTCCAGACATTTTCATTCCAATAAGTTCTAAATATGTTCATATCACTCTTTATAGCCTATTAGTTTTATTTTCGATGCGCTCTGAGGTCATAGCAAATTAGAACAAACATCCTACTGAGTGATTTTGCAGAACTACCTTCTATGTTTCACGGAGACATGGCTGACCCCCACCGTGCCGGACCAGGCCGTAACTCCGTCGGATTCATTCTTTGTGCTCCGCGTGGACAGAATGGCAGAGTCGAACAAAACCAAAGGTGGAGGAGTGTGTTTCATGGTAAACAGAAAGTGGTGTGATGCCAGGAGCATTTCTACTCCAGCGGCTGCTCGCCACATCTGGAGTTCCTGAGCATTAAGTGCCGCCCTTTCTAGCTGCCCCGTGAGTTCACCTCGGTCATCGCCACGGCGGTCTACATCCCACCCCAAGCGGACACAGGTATGGCTTTGTCCGAATTACATGATGTGCTGAGCTCGCTTCAAAACAAGGACCCGGGCGCAGCCCTCATTGTAGCAGGAGACTTTAACAAAGCGAACCTCAGACAAGTCATGCCAAACTTTTACCAGCATGTCTCGTGTCCAACGAGAGGGGATCGGATTTTGGATCACTGCTACACGCCATACAAGCAGGGCTACAAAGCTGTCTCACACCCAGCTTTTGGGAAGTCTGACCACAACGCCATCTTCCTCATCCCCCAGTATAAACAAAGCATACGGAGGGAAGAAGTAACCACGAGGGAGGTAAAACGGTGGACTGCCCAATCAGAAGCTACGCTACAGGACGCACTCAACGATGTCGACTGGGACATGTTCAGAGCATGCGCAGTCGACATCAACGAGTTTACGGAAGTAGCAGTATGCTTCGTCAATATGCTAGCGGAGGAGATTATCCCCACTGCGAGAGTCACCACATTCCCAAACCAGAAACCGTGGATGGACAGATCGATCCGCACTGCAGTGAACGCCAGGACCGCCTCCTACAACGCGGGTCTCGCCACTGGCGATATGAGCGCCTACAAAGCGGCCTCATACGGCGTGCGGCGCGCGGTGAGAGATGCCAAACGCCGGTACCGGGAACGTGTGGAGTCCCGCTTCCACCAGGGCGACACACGGAGTATGTGGCACGGACTACGCACCATTACGGACTACAAAACCAGGGACACTGCGCTGATCAACGCTGACTCTGCATTCACCAACGAGCTGAATCGGTTCTACGCCCGTTTCGAGGTTAGCCAGGCGGCTAATGCTATCTACCGCCTGACTACCGAGGACAGTGACGTCATCAGCGAGAGACCGGTGACCAGCATCGCGGAGCATGACGTCCGAGCGGCACTGAGGAGAGTGAACACAAGGAAAGCGGCGGGGCCAGACGGCATCACCGGCCGTCTGCTGCGCTGCTGTGCTGACCAGCTAGCAGGTGTGTTCACTTACATCTTCAACGAGTCCCTGGCGAAGTCTGTGGTCCCCACATGCTTCAAAAGATCCACCATCATCCCTGTGCCCAAGAACAGCAAACCCTCATCCCTGAACGATTACCAGCCAGTTGCACTGACCTCGGTAGTAATGAAGGTGTTTGAGAGGCTGCTGAAGAACATCATCTCCTCCTCCATCCCAGACACCACAGATCCGCTGCAGTTTGCCTACAGATCCAACAGATCCACAGAGGATGCCATCGCCCACGTCCTACACACCACTCTCAGCCACGTGGACAAGAAACAGGGTAACTATGTGCGAATGCTGTTTGTTGATTACAGTTCAGCGTTTAACACAATAGTGCCCTGCAGACTGTTCACAAAGCTGAGGGATCTGGGACTTAACAGCCGTCTGTGTGCATGGGTGTTGGACTTCCTCACTGGCAGAACTCAGGTGGTGAGGGTGGGTAGTAGTAGTAGTAGTATAGTATTTATTTATTGTCACTGTCAAGAACAATGAAATTGCGTTTGGGGCTTCCATACAACCCAAAAAAAGAAGAAAATAATAAATACCCCTTAAAACCCAAGTGTACATATTTAACCCAGTGTGACTCCAATGCAATAAGACAATCCTTAGCAATAATGTTCGTAGAAATTCAGACAAAGACCTGAGAAACATGACAAAATACAACAATGCAACCCATTCAATATTATTGTACTGTGAGATATGATATCAGATATGATAGTTATCTATTTAAGAAAGAGGGGGGGGGGGGGGCAGGAGGGGGAAGAGAATAAAGATATGATGCACCAATGCAGACCAGTTCATTGCTATTAAGAAGTTGGATATGGTTATTGTCCGTGAGAGGGGGGCAGAGAGTTCAGGAGCCTCACAGCCTGTGGATACAGGCTGTTGGCCAGTCTGGATGTTCTGGCCTGTATAGACCTGTACCTTCTCCCTGAGGGCAGCAGATGGAAAAGGTGGCGCGCAGGGTGATGTTGGTCCCGCAGGATACTGTGCACCCTCCTCAGACAGCGAGTGGGGAAGATATTACTGATCTCTGGCAGACTTGTTCCAATAATTCTGCCAGCTTCTTTCACCACCCGCTGGAGTGCTTGCTGATCGACCTTGGTGCAGCTGGGGAACCACACTAGAAATCCATACGTCAGAACGCTGCTGATGGCACAGTTGTAGAAGTTCAACATCAGAGATCTGGGAATGTGTGCGCTCCGCAGTCTCCTCAGGTAGTAGAGGCGCTGTTGGGCCTTCCGTGCAACTGAGGTGATATGGTTGCCCCAGGACAGGTCCTCGGTCACAGTTACCCCCAAGAATTTAAAACTGCTCACCCTCTCCACCGCCTCACTGCCAATGAAGAGAGGCAGATGGTTGTTATGACCCCTCTTCCGGAAATCTACAATGATCTCCTTGGTCTTTTTGGTGTTTAAGACCAAGTTAGTAGATGCGTCTCTAACAGCATCACCATCAACAGACGAGCACCTCAGGGATGTGTCCTCTCGCCACTGCTCTACTCCCTCTACACTTCAGACTGTGTGGCCACCCATGGCTCCAACACCATTGTGAAGTTTGCTGACGACACAGTGGTGTTGGGTGCCATCTCCAACAACGATGAGACGGCCTACATGGATGAAGTGAAGAATCTGGCATCATGGTGCCAGGACAACCACCTCCAGCTGAACGTCAGCAAGACCAAGGAGCTGGTGGTGGACTTCAGAAGAGGTCAGCACAGAGACTACAAGCCCATTATCATCAATGGAGCTCCAGTGGAGAGGGTGCAGTCCTTCAAGTATCTTGGTGTCCACATCTCCTCAGGCCTGACATGGGCTGCCCACATTCAGGCCCAGACCAAAAAGGCTAGGCAGCGCCTGTATCACCTACGACAACTGAGGAAGTTCAGGGTCTCTCCAAAGATCCTCAGGATTTTCTATGCAGGCGCTGTGGAGAGCATCCTCACACAGAACATGACATCGTGGTTTGGGAACAGCTGTGTGAAGGACCAAAAAGCTCTCCAGAGAGTGATCCGTACAGCAGAACGCTGCTGCAGGATTGCTCTCCCCCCGCTTCAGGACACCTACACCAGGAGATGCCGGACTAGAGCAGCGCAGATACTGAAGGACCCGTCCCATCCTGGCAACAAACTGTTCCAACTTCTGCAATCTGGTAGAAGGTTCCGCATCTTCCGGGCAAGGACAGAGAGACTCAAGAGGAGCTTCTATCCCCAAGCCATCCGTGCCCTAAACACACACACCCGCCCTCTCACATCATCTATAATTGACTGAGACAGGACTCTTCCAGACACTCTAAACCAAGGCACAATGTACATTTCAATTCCTTTAATTTTAAATATGTTTATGTTGTCTATCCTGTAAAATAGTCAGATGTCCATTCATATTAATGTACAGAATTCACCTGCTTGCTGCTACTACTGCACATTCACCCAATGTATATATATATATATATATATATATATATATATATATATATATATATATATATATATATATATCTGTCACTACAGATGGTCTGTTTATGTTTTGATCAAGAGCCTTTTTTTGGGCAGCTGAAGAGGAGAAGTCTATCTTATGGCCAACCTCTGGCTGTATCTTGGTCATATTACTCAGCAAAACCCAGTATGCAGGTTCATCTGTAACAGTCCTTGTGCCACAGATCAGCACTGTTGCTTCTACATAACAGAAGAGCAGTGACGTGGCTGCAGGTCCCCACGACTCCGTCCATGCAGGTGCAGCGGGCGTCTTCAACCTTTCCTGTGATGCTCACAGTGACCCATGGCTGCAATGCTGGTTCATTCAGTCTTTGAGAGTGCAGGACCTGAAACACACACAGACAAAGTTCATTTAAAGACAAGAACTATGAGCCAAGGCCGACACAAATGTGTTTAATCTACTTTATCATAAATGTAACAAAGTGTTTAGAAAGTTAGCACATACGTGTAATTTTTCATTTCTTTATGTGTCCATCTATAGAACGCTGCACGTTATAGTGTAAATCTGCCTGTTCTCTGTCAGAAACCTGCCTGCAGAAAATGAACCTAAAGTATGTAATGCAAGGATGTAATCACTTTCAAGATGGAGAAAGCATAAAGTGACAATTAGGAATCACTTAATATGATAAGGAGATTCTGCAGGTCATTAATCAATGTATAAAACTAAACTAAAATGTATTTTTAGTGACACAGGATACAAACATGGAAGCAAGATGTATAATTAGGATTATTTATAATAAATATGAATAAATTAGTGCAATTTCTTTAACCATAAAGAATAACTAAATCCTTCAGGACAGTGTCTCATCAATGCACTGAACTCACTATGTTATTCACCTAACAGCCTCCACATGTTCTCACTGTAATTTCCCCTCATGAATGAATTTATGCTGCACTAATCTGAATGTTTGCAAGGAAATCAAACGCATTTCACTCGCAGTACTCGAGCTGACTTACCTTTGTTTGAATGACGACTTGTAGGCGCTGACTCCACAGACAAGGTACGAAAATATGTCAGGCTACGTCAATAGCGGTTGGTCTTCAGGGTTTCTACTCCACGGCCGTATTTCATACGGGTCCACATTTCCAATGCAGGCTATTTTCTGCAAGTACCGCCGCTTCGCCTCTGAACGAAATCGGTCTCTATACAGTTCATTCTCTTTTGAGCTGCTTTTAAGCATCTTTCTTGTAGTCGACGTTCCAACACAGTATGTTGTTTCGATTCGTAGACCCCGAAAATGGCGCCCTATAGTACTGTCAGATTATTATGGAAAAAAAAACACCCAGCACGCCCCTGCGGGCGGTTTATCCTTCAAGCTCGGGTCCTCTACCAGAGGCCTGGGAGCTTGAGGGTCCTGCAGTATCTTAGCTGTTCCCAGGACTGCGCTCTTCTGGACAGAGATCTCCGATGTTGTTCCCGGGATCTGCTGGAGCCACTCGCCTAGCTTGGGAGTCACCGCACCTAGTGCTCCGATTACCACGGGGACCACTGTTACCACTGATATATATACAGTATATATATATATATATACAGTATATATATATATATATACAGTATATATATATATATATATATATGTATACACACACATATATATATATATATACACACATATATATACATACACACATATATATACATATATATACATATATCACTGACTTTCAGCTTGTTGTGTTTGTGGCTGACTTTAATTATTAAACATTCGCACATAAATAAGTGACGTCATATTCAGCACTTTTGACAGTTCACTCTTCGGCCGCTCCATCTTATTAGGGAAATTCCATATACATAAATGTAAATTTCAAAACTCAACCCCATCATTTAATTTGTTTTTGATTGAAATTAAACATTACTTAAACTCTCTTAAATTAACTTCCAATAAAAAAGGTTTATCATTGATTGAAATTCATTCAGAAATGTTTAAGGAATGAGCTGTCACAACTTTCAAGTACAAAGTTGTTATGAAGTCTGTCACATTCCCCCCTTTTTTTTTTTTCCTTTATTTATTCATCCTTCTTATTTCATTGTACTGTATATTGTTACTCTTATTTGCCTTGTATGTCTACTGTACAAACTGAACTGTAATGACTGACTGTTCGCTTTATAATTTCAATAAAGTTTGGGGGGAAAAAAACTTCTTCGACTGCTCCCTTCTGCCGTATTTTGCGGCAAAATTCTCCACACCCACCGCCGCGCTATGAATTGTGGGATATATGGGACCACGAAGCGTGCACCGGACCACGCTTGATATTTGGGGAAATCGACGGCGCATTTGGAGTATGCATTTGAAGTACACTTCGAATTGGGACAGCCGTCGTCGCGTGGCGGTGACGTAACCGCACTTAAAATGCGTACTTCAATCGTGCAGACCCTGAATTGGGACACAGCCTATGATTCAGCACAGGAGGGAGGGGGTTAGTGACTCCTGAGTGATTCGTTCGCTCTTTGATTCAGCACAGGAGGGAGGGGGTGAGCGAGTCCTGAGTGATTCGCTTATGCTTACGATTCAGCACAGGAAGCGAGGGGGTGAGTAGCTCAAATGTGTTGTTAGCATGTTAGCAGCGCGATGCTACTCTGAACCGAGGAGCTATTTTCTTCCAGTTCAGAGCAGAAATGCTTTTGTTATGAAACTGGCTGTTGTTTTTCCCCCCACAATTTTAATTATAAGCTAGATATATTTCTACTAATGGAATTAGTTTGCTAATAGCAACAGGGATGAGTCAGTGAGTCAGTTGAGCTTGTGAATCATGATTCACGAGTCAGTAAAGTGATTCTCGAGTATTGAACGATTCGTTCACGAATCGAACATCACTACACTGAACCCTGTGGAACTCCATAATTAACTTCAGTGTGTGAAGAAGACTTTCCATTTACATGCACAAATTGGAGTCTATTAGGTAGATATGATACAAACCACTGTAGTGCAGTACCTGTAATACCTAGAGCGTTCATAAGACCATGAGTTAATGTTTTACTTATATATTTGTATGTATTTAAATCGTGTCTTCTCACGTTCTAGTGACTGGTCTGTCTGTTTTTCTCCTATGAATCTCCTGTGAATCCATCGTGTGTTTTCCCTGCCGTCCACCTTCCTATGCCTCCATTCATCCTCCGTCATGTTCGTGTTCATGTTTGCTGTTTAGTAGTTTAGTTTGTCCCAGTTCAGATTATCTTTAGTCTCGTTTGCCATTTTCACCTTGTGTTTTACTTTTCAATAAACCTCCTTCGCACCTCCATGAGTGCCTGCACTTGGATTGTATAACAGGGTTAGGTTTGTGTATGAGATTTCCTATGCCCCCTGAATGCACCATACAGTGGGGCAAAAAAGTATTTAGTCAGCCACCGATTGTGCAAGTTCCCCCACTTAAAATGATGACAGAGGTCAGTAATTTGCACCAGAGGTACACTTCAACTGTGAGAGACAGAATGTGAAAAAAAAAATCCATGAATCCACATGGTAGGATTTGTAAAGAATTTATTGGTAAATCAGGGTGGAAAATAAGTATTTGGTCAATAACAAAAATACAACTCAATACTTTGTAACATAACCTTTGTTGGCAATAACAGAGGTCAAACGTTTACTATAGGTCTTTACCAGGTTTGCACACACAGTAGCTGGTATTTTGGCCCATTCCTCCATGCAGATCTTCTCGAGAGCAGTGATGTTTTGGGGCTGTCGCTGAGCAACACGGACTTTCAACTCCCGCCACAGATTTTCTATGGGGTTGAGGTCTGGAGACTGGCTAGGCCACTCCAGGACTTTCAAATGCTTCTTACGGAGCCACTCCTTTGTTGCCGTGTGGCGGTGTGTTTTGGATCATTGTCATGTTGGAAGACCCAGCCTCGTTTCATCTTCAAAGTTCTCACTGATGGAAGGAGGTTTTGGCTCAAAATCTCACGATACATGGCCCCATTCATTCTGTCCTTAACACGGATCAGTCGTCCTGTCCCCTTGGCAGAAAAACAGCCCCATAGCATGATGTTTCCACCCCCATGCTTCACAGTAGGTATGGTGTTCTTGGGATGCAACTCAGTATTCTTCTTCCTCCAAACACGACGAGTTGAGTTTATACCAAAAAGTTCTACTTTGGTTTCATCTGACCACATGACATTCTCCCAATCCTCTGCTGTATCATCCATGTGCTCTCTGGCAAACTTCAGACGGGCCTGGACATGCACTGGCTTCAGCAGCGGAACACGTCTGGCACTGCGGGATTTGATTCCCTGCCGTTGTAGTGTGTTACTGATGGTGACCTTTGTTACTTTGGTCCCAGCTCTCTGCAGGTCATTCACCAGGTCCCCCCGTGTGGTTCTGGGATCTTTGCTCACCGTTCTCATGATCATTTTGACCCCACGGGATGAGATCTTGCGTGGAGCCCCAGATCGAGGGAGATTATCAGTGGTCTTGTATGTCTTCCATTTTCTGATGATTGCTCCCACAGTTGATTTTTTCACACCAAGCTGCTTGCCTATTGTAGATTCACTCTTCCCAGTCTGGTGCAGGTCTACAATACTTTTCCTGGTGTCCTTCGAAAGCTCTTTGGTCTTGGCCATGGCGGAGTTTGGAGTCTGACTGTTTGAGGCTGTGGACAGGTGTCTTTTATACAGATGATGAGTTCAAACAGGTGCCATTCATACAGGTAACGAGTGGGGGACAGAAAAGCTTCTTACAGAAGACGTTACAGGTCTGTGAGAGCCAGAGATTTTCCTTGTTTGAGGTGACCAAATACTTATTTTCCACCCTAATTTACGAATAAATTCTTTACAAATCCTACCATGTGGATTCATGGATTTTTTTTCACATTCTGTCTCTCACAGTTGAAGTGTACCTCTGGTGCAAATTACTGAGCTCTGTCATCATTTTAAGTGGGGGAACTTGCACAATCGGTGGCTGACTAAATACTTTTTTTCCCCACTGTAGGTGTGCATGTCCGAAGCTTCAGTTCAGAGACAAACGGCAGCTGAACAACGGACAGTGTGCACGTTCATGAAGTATTTGCTGCCAGCTCAGATTTCTTTAACCCTTCTAAACATGGATCCTCCTTTATTTTTCTCACACGGCTCATCCCTTTTGCCATGACACTAAAAGACACGTTGATGGTTTGGAGGAAGTAATTACTGAAGTTAACTCAGAAAGATCAATTGGAGAAAAAGCATCTAAATGTCATGATCCTAGGCCATGTTGGCCCAGCATTCTTAGTTTTCATGTATTCTTGTATTTTGTTCTTCATTTAGGCCATGGTTCCTGGGTTGCTCTGTTCAGTTGTTCCTTATTTGATTTCCCCTTGTGCCTTTTACCCCCTGTGTGCCCTATGTATCTGTGAGCCCTCGTCTCCCCTCCTTGTGTTTCATTCAATGTTTTACCCAGCCCGTTATGTCTGTGCTCTCTCTCTCTCTCCTCCTGTCTGAACCTCTGTGTACTTCCTGTTTTACTTTGACAGTCTCTCGTCAGTATGCGTCATGTTGTGTTCACTCCTGCCCTGTCTCGTTACGATTATCTGTGTCTGCTGTGTTCCCCGTGTGCTCCCACGTCTCTCGTTAAACCTCTGTTTATTTATGTCTGCGTCTCCCTCTGTTCGGTGTCGCATTCTCCCTCATTCATGGCCGTGTGTTTCTCTGTGTGCTAGTGTGTTGCTTCCCAGTGTAGTTTCTTATCAGTTTGTTTCGCCGTTTCCCTCCAGCAATAAAAGCTGTGTTTTGAGTTCATTCCTGCCTCTGTGAGCTTGCTTTTGGGTCCACTTCCTGCCTGCCACACAGCCGAATCATGACATAAATGAATATCAATGGTACTGAAAGTATGTGTAGATAATGTTACATCTGTGAGATGATTTTGAATTTTTCTCTAAAGGTTAAAATTTTATTTGTGAAGAAGTTCATGAAGTCATTACTAGTTAACGTTAAAGGGATGGTTGGCTCAAAAGAGCTCTGACTGTTTGTCAGCCTGGCTACAGTGCTGAAGAGAAACCTAGGGTTGTTCTTATTTTCTTCAATCAGTGATGAATAGTAAGATGTTCTGGCTTTGCGGAGGGCTTTCTTATAAAGCAGCAAACTATTTCTCCAGGCTAAATGATGATCCTCTAAATTTGTGACACGCCGTTTCCTCTCCAGCTTACGAGTCATCTGCTTTAGGCTACGTGTTTGAGAATTATACCACGGAGTCAGGTACTTCTGATTAGAGGCCTTCGTTTTCACAGGAGCTACAGTATCCAGAGTTGTACATAGTGAGGAGGCAAAATTATTAACAAGATAACTGATCTCTGTTGGAGTAGCGTTCAGGTAGCTGCTCATTGTGAGTTTGAATCTGCTCCATTAATATAACTACAACCTAAAATCCAGCCTTTCACAGAAAGCTCTTTACTCTTGAGACGTTGTCAGAATTTAAACTGTGTGTTTTTCTTCTATATTTTGCTATTGATCAACTATTTTGCTGCCATCCCATATACAATATTTTGGTCTCAGTGGAATTACCATCCCCACCCTAAATGACCATAGCCCCTCCACCCTTATTTATTTATTATATTATATAACTGCCCTTGTATACAGCCCCACAAAGTTTCTGTTTCAATGTTTCTACACATACACCATGTATATAGTTTACTCACATATATGTATAGATGCCAAATATCCTTGGGCAAGATACTAACCCCATGTTTGCCTACTGGTGGTGGTCAGAGGGCCCGGTGGCGCCAGTGTCCGGCAGCCTCGCCTCTGTCAGTGCGCCCCAGGGCAGCTGTGGCTACAATGTAGCTGCCATCACCAGTGTGTGAATGGGTGAATGACTGAATGTAGTGTGAAGCGCTTTGGGGTCCTTAGGGACTAGAAAAGCGCTTTGTGTTCCAGCTACCTAATTTCCCTGTGCAAGATGTCTGTGAAGGTTCTCAGTCATCTAGGTCATCGTAGTCAAAGGAGCTTGCAAAGAAAAGCATCTGGACTTCTTTAAGTTGCTTGAAGACCTTTCACCTCTCATCCGAGAAGCTTCTTCAGTTCTACGGTCAAAGATGGTGGCACAGAAGAAGAACAGAAGAACACAGAAGAGCCACCTCCACAGGACAAGACTCAGCAGTCCATCTGCATCTTAAGGATAAAGGACACTCTTTCGAGGATGCCAATGTTCACATTTTGGACAGAGAGGACAGATGGTTTGAAAGAGGAGTGAAAGAAGCCATCTATGTCCACTGTGAGCGACCATCTTTGAACAGAGGCGGGGTTTACGACACCAACTCTCTGCCATCTATAATCCAGTTTTGAGATCCTTCCCAGACGCCTTAACGCCCACTCACATCCTGGGCCAGCTGACCTCAGGAATTCGCATGATAAGGTGGGGCCAGGTTTCACAATGAACACACCCGAAACCCCTGCTGATTGGGACCCACACCCAGTTTCACACCTTGGCTCAGGCGATTAGAGGATCATCAGGGGGTCCTTTTGTCCCTCTGTGGGGGGAAACTCCCACTAGGTTTATATCTGGGACTCTCCACCATTTGACCTTAGAACTGAAGAAGCTTCTCGGATGAGAGGTGAAACGTCTTCAAGCAACTTAAAGAAGTCCAGACGCTTTTCTTTGCAAGCTCCTTTGACTTCCCTGTGCAAGAAACCGCACAATGATGATAAAAGGTCTAAGGTCTAAAAATAATCAGTCTTTTCTTATTCGGCCCCTCACAGTTGTTCACTTTAACCAGAAAATGCTTGACTCTAAAGTTGCTACGAAGTTTTGAGCAACTGGTCAGGAAGCAGTAAATAAATCACAGGGAAACAAATTTAGGACATGTGGGGAGTTAAGAAATGTTACCAGAGTTCACTCATATTGAAGAGTGAGTGATCAGTGGCTCATATTCAATGTGTGCAGATTTCTGAGTGTGATGCATGTTTATGTCTCCTTCCTGTAGAGGAGAAGCTTGGGAAAATGCGGACAGAGTTTGTGTCGAGGGTGTCAAAAGAAATCCTCATACAGCTCCTCGAGGCCCTGGTTGCAGAAGGTGTGTTTAATGATTTGGAGAAAGAGAGCATTATGGAGAAGAACCGGGTTACAGCAGATAAGGCACGCTGTATCATTGACGCAGTGAAGAAGAAAGGAGACAAAGCCAGCGGCATAATGATCAGACATCTTCAGACCAGAGATCCAACTCTCTCCTCTCAGCTGGGTTTATGCTCCGGTCCATCAGCTAAGCACGGTGAGGTTGATGGCATCTTCTCAATAATCAATCAATAATCTTCTATTAGAGGGATAAGAGCATGCTGCAGTGGTTTGTATCATATCTATTTAATAGACTCCAGTTTGTGCATGTAAATGGAGAGTCCTCTTCACACACTGAGGTTAATTATGGAGTTCCACAGGGTTCAGTGCTAGGACCAATTCTGTTTACATTATACATGCTTCCCTTAGGCAGTATCATTAGAAGACATAGCATACATTTACACTGCTATGCAGATGACACCCAGCTCTATCTGTCCATGAAGCCAGATAACACACACCAATGAGTTAAACTGCAGGAATGTCTTAAAGACATAAAGACCTGGATGGCCGCTAACTTTCTGCTTCTTAATTCAGATCAAACTGAGGTTATTGTACTCGGCCCTGAAAATCTTAGAAATATGGTATCTAACCAGATGCGTACTCTGGATGGCATTACCTTGGCCTCCAGTAACGCTGTGAGGAACCTTGGAGTCATTTTTGACCAAGATATGTCCTTCAACGCACATATTAAACAAATTTGTAATGTATTTGCAACTACTGAAGCTTCGGGACCTTCGGGTCAGGTAGTAATGCTTTTAATGTTTCTGGCCATTGACAGAAACATTAAAACATTAAACCTCTCTTCTTTTATTCATTTAGAGGCTCTTCAGAAGTGTCAGATTAACTTCAAATCAAAACTAAAGAAGAAGTTCCAGTGTGTGTTTGAGGGGATTGCTAAAGCAGGAAACCCAACCCTTCTGAATCAGATCTACACAGAGCTCTACATCACAGAGGGAGGGACTGCAGAGGTCAATGATGAACATGAGGTCAGACAGATTGAAACAGCATCCAGGAAACCAGACAGACCAGAAACAACCATCAGACAAGAAGACATCTTTAAAGCCTCACCTGGAAGAGATGAACCAATCAGAACTGTGCTGACAAAGGGAGTGGCTGGCATTGGGAAAACAGTCTTAACACAGAAATACAGCCTGGACTGGGCTGAAGACAAAGCCAACCAGGACATCCAGTTCATATTTCCATTCACTTTCAGAGAGCTGAATGTGCTGAAAGAGGAAAAGTTCAGCTTGGTGCAACTTGTTCATCACTTCTTTACTGAAACCAAAGAAGCAGGAATCTGCAGCTTTGAAGACTTCCAGGTTGTGTTCATCTTTGATGGTCTGGATGAGTGTCGACTTCCTCTGGACTTCCACAAAACTACAATCCTAACTGACCCTAGAAAGTCCACCTCAGTGGATGTGCTGCTGATAAACCTCATCAGGGGGAAACTGCTTCCCTCTGCTCGCCTCTGGATAACCACACGACCTGCAGCAGCCAATCAGATCCCTCCTGTCTGTGTTGGCATGGTGACAGAGGTCAAAGGGTTCACTGACCCACAGAAGGAAGAGTACTTCAGGAAGAGATTCAGAGATGAGGAGCAGGCCAGCAGGATCATCTCCCACATCAAGACATCACGAAGCCTCCACATCATGTGTCACATCCCAGTCTTCTGCTGGATCACTGCTACAGTTCTGGAGGATGTGCTGGAAACCAGAGAGGGAGGACAGCTGCCCAAGACCCTGACTGAGATGTACATCCACTTCCTGGTGGTTCAGGCCAAAGTGAAGAGGGTCAAGTATGATGGAGGAGCTGAGACAGACCCACACTGGAGTCCAGAGAGCAGAAAGATGATTGAGTCTCTGGGAAAACTGGCTTTTGATCAGCTGCAGAAAGGAAACCTGATCTTCTATGAATCAGACCTGACAGAGTGTGGCATCAATATCAGAGCAGCCTCAGTGTACTCAGGAGTGTTCACACAGATATTTAAAGAGGAGAGAGGACTGTACCAGGACAAGGTGTTCTGCTTCATCCATCTGAGTGTTCAGGAGTTTCTGGCTGCTCTTCATGTCCATCTGACCTTCATCAACTCTGGACTCAATCTGCTGGAAGAAACAACCTCCTGGTGGTTTAAATTATTTAACACACCAAAACTTCAATCTCTCCACCAGACTGCTGCGAACAAGGCCTTACAGAGTCCAAATGGACACCTGGACTTGTTCCTCCGCTTCCTCCTGGGTCTTTCACTGCAGACCAGTCAGACTGTCTTACGAGGTCTGCTGACGCAGACAGGAAGTAGCTCACAGACCAATCAGGAAACAGTCCAGTACATCAAGGAGAAGCTCAGTGAGAATCTGTCTGCAGAGAAAAGTATCAATCTGATCCACTGTCTGAATGAACTGAATGATCGTTCTCTAGTGGAGGAGATCCAACAGTCCCTGAGATCAGGAAGTCTCTCCACAGATAAACTGTCTCCTACTCAGTGGTCAGCTCTGGTCTTCATCTTACTATCATCAGAAAAAGATCTGGATGTGTTTGACCTGAAGAAATACTCTGCTTCAGAGGAGGCTCTTCTGAGGTTGCTGCCAGTGGTCAAAGCCTCCAACAAAGCTCTGTAAGCAAGGACATACTTCTCATTTTATTTTTAAAATACAGTCATTGAGTTTTGTTTTAAATTGATGGTCCATAGCTGCTGCTGATAACATGTTTTAGCTTATAATTTATTTGAGGTATTGTGGGATACGAATGATGAGCTTGATCACATTCTTCACACCTTTATTACCAGTTGTTGTACCTTATACTTTCACGGCTGCAGCTTTCCAGCCCCCAGCCAAATGTAACACGGTTAAAGGACCAGGGCGCCTGACTGCAGCCTCATAGACAATGAGCTATCAGAATAAGTTTCGACTATGGAGCCTGAGGGTGTGAATAAAACACAGGAAATCAAAGTCGAGCTCAAAATATATGTATTATGTTTGTTATGAGGAATATATAGACAGATGTACAAAAAAAAAATGCATATATATCACAAACAAAATAATGTTGACAATACAAGACAGCTTATTGGGTTCCAAAAGGAGGTGGGATGAGGTGTAGTCCAGTATGTGATTTATTTTAGTTCCATGGACCTGTGATAGGTCATGTGTCAACAGTTTGATTCAGTCCATAGGTTCATAATTCCTACCGCAACGTAGCGGTGGTCGGGTGGCTCGCCATCTCGCGCTGATCAGGGCTGATCGCGGGAGAAAAAAGAAACCTGACCGTTGAGTCGATTGTGAGGTAGTGTAAAGGTGAATGAATTGGCCGGGTTATTGCACGCTGTCAACTGGTCTGTAGTGTAAAATTTGTCGATATCTGACAAGTACGCCAACCACAGGGACAACAGCAGCCAGAGGAGCAGGGACATGCAGCTGATTGACCCGGAACTTATACAGGGTTCATTCCCGCCACAATAAAGGGACTGGCGGAAGTGGGGTCAAAAGTTACCGTGGTTACACAAACACACACCAATAACAACAGTATGGACCCAGTTCAATCCGTTTTAAGCCAGCAAGGCGTGATTGCGGATGCCGCTCGGTCTGCCATTTGTCCCACAGCGATGATGAAGCTGATCTGGTGGCCACCGTGTGGACCAGAGGATGCCTGTGTGGCAAGTGGAGGTGGCACAGCAGTCACGGCATGATCCGAGGCTCCCAGGCGGCTTGGCAGGCAGCCGTTACGCAAGACCACACAGAGCCCCAGGTGGAAGGAAGCCTGGTCTAGACAGCACGCCAACCTCAGGCTTGGCAGGGTCCTCGCGCACCCCATCCCGGCTGGGAAGGGCTCTTGTGTGCTCTGACCTTTGGAACCTGCTGAGCAGGTCCCTCACGTGCTCCGACCTCAGCAGCCCTCTTCCGGGGAACAGGCACTTGTGTAGGCATCTGCCGGGCACCAGCCGCTTCCACCCGCGGAGTGGGTAAGAAGCTTTAGTCAGAAGCTGCTGCAGAGCAGGGCCAAACATTCCTACTGGCCAACTACTATAACTACAAATCCTATAGTATAACCAATCAAATTAACCTAAATATTTCCTGACTACAGAAGTTTTCCACCTGATTTGGCATCAAATTCATCTCTTTAATAGATCACGGGGGCAGCACCCTAAGCAAAAAAAACCATTCCTCCCTCTCCCCAGCCACCTCTTCCAGCTTGTCCGGGGGAACACCACGGCGTTACCCAATGTGTCCTGGGTTGCCCAACAACTTATCGGGAGATATCTTTGTCAGATACACGAACCACCACAACTGGCTCCTTTCCATGTGGAGGAGCAGTGGCTCTACTCTGAGCCCCTCCCGGTTGGCTGAACCTCTCACGCTATCTCTAACGGTAAGGTCAGCCACCCTTCAGAGGAAGTTCATTTCTGCCGCTTCTATCTGCACTCTCATTCTTTCAGTCACTACCCACAGCTCGTGACCACAGGTGAGGGTAGGGACGTAGATCCCCTCTGCGAATCACTACCTTATGGTGGTGGAGGAGTTTGTGTGTCCCAGGGATCCCAGGGGCTATTTTGTCCGGGGGCTTCTGCCCCTGGTAGGGTCTCCCATGGCAAATTGGTTGTAGGTAGGTGAGGAACAAAGAGCGATTCAGAAGACCCCTATGAGTAGAACACCAAGAGAACAGTTCACCCTGCCAAGCATCAGGTGGGCGGGCCTTAGTCCATGGGGCCTGGCCCTGCACAGCCCAAAAAAGGTCCCTTTTTTGGGCTGTGCAAGGAACCTGCTGCCCACCACCCGCAGGTGCCGTAGGGGTTGGGTGCATTGTGTGCCGGGTGGCGGGCTGGAGCAGAGGCCCTGGTGGATCAATCATCAGTTACCAAAGCTGGCAATTGGAACATGGAATATCACCTCTCTGGTGGGGAAGGAGCCTGAGTTAGGCATGGGGTTGAGAGGTACCGGCTAGATATAGTTGGGCTCATCTCAACGCATGGCTTGGGCTCTGGAACCAGTCTCCTGGAGAGGGGCTGGACTCAGTTGCCCCTGTCCTAGATAACTCTATAGATATTAGAATTATGAAAGTGACCAGCAGAACTGAATGCCTGTGACTGTAGAAAACATGGATGACGCGACAGCTCCCCCAAAATGAAGCTAAAATGTCTCTATTGCCCCTTGGTGTATGGCTGCAGGGCTGCAGTAAAGGTCATAAACTCCGCCTACTCCATGTTAGCGGATGGGATTGGGGACAGACAAAAGTAAATTAATTCTCATCAGATACATTTTTTCAGATACATTTTTTCCAAAGATTCTTTCTTTTGTTATCAATAGTTCTTATCACGCTGATTTGTGTCCAAGGGGTCTCCTTTCCCATAAGTTTGATTCTATCGCGGTGATGTTAAATTGGCGTGTAACTTCATCATAACAGTTTTAACTGGCAGCTGCAGTCACGGAGAAACTTGCGTATCTCTGTTCAGGAATAGCAGATAGAGTGTAGGCTCTGAGAGAAGGGCCAGAGTTTTTGTTACAAAAACACGAACGACTGTTTTAACCTGACAGCCTGAGGTGTTCTTCAGTAAACTGGACTACCCGACAGAAGGACTCGAGGCCCCACTGCACCTTTTTGGTAAGTTAAACGTGTTTGTAAGCTAATCCATAATTACCGTCCTTAGCTCGGTCCTGAGACCTAGCTAGCTAACATGAGCACTCGGATGTCGGGGAAACTTGTTTTGTAAAATTCGTTTATCTAATCCTTGCAGGTGAATGAATTTATCCTGGATAAAAAAAATCAAGAGAAACGCCCCGGGCTGCTCAGTCATTAATTACCGTTACTGTACTTTTATTACAAGTATTATACTGTAAAAGTGACAGGCTGCACTCTGCTTCAGCTCCTGTGCAGAGCTGATTATTAAATATGTGCAAACAACAGTTTTCAGTCTCTTGCCACATCTGTAAAGACAATAAATACCAAATTTAAAAAAAAAGCTTTTACTTCAGTCACTCCTCATTAATCAGTATTTATGGATTAAACTGTAGAACTGAAAATGTAAGAGAAGAGCTTCAGATCCTGAGTGTGTGAGGACAGAAGGATCAGCTTTATTTCAGATTTGAGAGATAAACTTTATAATTCAGTTTGTGATGGTTCTGTTGTCTTTGTGATTACAGGAGCTGCCCTCAGATTCAGACCTCAGCACCAGATCATCCAACATGTTCACATGTTAACTGCAAAATGAACTGATGAAAACAGTGCAAAGGTTAAAGTACCACATGTGCTGTAGCGAAAGCTGCAGCTTTATTGATAAAGTTAAAGATAAAAAAAGAAAAGGATTAATCACCCATGTAACTGTGTCACTATATATCAGCATTAACAGGACCTCAGTTTGGTGTTTTACAAAGCTGCTGATCTCAAACCTGCACAGCTTCCGTTTTAAACACTTGATGTACTCAGCTGCATGAAGAGCACATTTTTCTGACACAATTAAATAAAACCTGATGAAGGTCAAAGGTTGTCACTTGTATTCAAACTACAACCTTGTGATCTGGAATTCTTTCACAGTTTTTTGCCGATAGTGTGTTATTTACCATAAAGTAATTCAAAGTTATTTATACCAGAGTAACTAGAGAGGATCATATATTTTTAAATATATAACTTTCTACAGGACTGAGTATAATATCTCTATGTAAAAGTCCGGAGCCTCTGGGGAGTATCCGAGTATTTATAACATTACACAAAGCAAAGGTCTCCATCACAGTGTTCATGAAATGCTGGGTTTATCCATCTCCTGGGAGGAGTGCGGAAGATTTCCCTGTGAGGGAGCTGCTGGTGAAGATCATGAGTCCTGCTTGATCAATGCGATGAGCTTCAGTCTTCCTGGTGTTTCTTAAATGATGCCTCTCTCAGTGGGTCAACAGAACTTCTGGAACAGGACAGCTGTGATGAAAGAAAGGGAAGAAGTTTCTCCAAACCTCTGGACCCAGGAAACCCAGCTTAGTCTTCATGGTATCCCTCACTAGTTTCTCCCCAGGGTGAATGTAGCTGTTGATATAATATGGACTCTATTATTAAATGAAAAAAACAAATTAGACTAAACTACTGAAACGTTCTGCTGCTGTTTTTAAAGTTTCCATGTTTCCATGTTACCAGGAAGGGTTCAGAGGGCTCTGAACATTTAAACAGTTTTAGATCTATTACACTCAATCTTAAATGTTAAAATCTTAAAGGACAACGTTACATTTTTTTATATTAACAGTAACTCTGGGCGTGGAGTGTGCAGCTGATCTCATCGCTGTCTAAAAATGGATAACAAAACCTAAGGAGTGCTGAACAGTGTTGGTCAAGTTACTTGAAAAAGGTAATCAATAACTAATTACTGATTACTTCCCCAAAAAAGTAATCCCGTTACTTTACTGATTACTTATTTTCAAAAGTAATTAGTTACTTAGTTACTTTTTAAAACATGATTTATCCCCTAAATAGGTAATAAAGCAATAGATCTTTCAGCCCAATTCTAATTTTTCTGCATAATCCATCATATAAAATGTAATCAAATGAAAAAGTCTTTTTAAAACTACTTGATAGGTTTGAAGCATAAACCTATTCGCTGGAACGTTAAGGACAATTAACTACACAGAAAAAGCAAGACACAAGTAGGCAAAATTCTTTGTGTTACTCATGTATGAGGGAGAGAACCACGACAAGCGCCGTTCCTTCGCTTGACCCCAGTAGCTCTCGTCCGCTCCCCCATAACATTGTTCTTTTATTGAGCTCACATGAATATACATAGTTTCATTAACATAAGAGGTCTACATACATACCAAGAGTACCTTGCCTGTGCGTTGTGTAAGTTTGTGTGTGTGTGGGGTCAAGATGTGACCCTGTGAAGACTCCCCAAAGCTGGTGCCAGGAGTCTAGAGGGTCCATCTAAACAAAAGGCTCTTACACTCAAACAGATATACGTGTGTTTGCTATACCATATATCAGCAAGAGAAGATACGACCTCTCCAAGGAGGTGTGTGATCTATGCCAGAACACTCTGTAGAGGAGTGAACGCACCCCCCTCTTCATGCTACACAGATATGTTACAGAACTCCTAGGATGAGACATTCTTTCAATCTACAAATGATTATATACTTCTAAGCATATATGAGTAAATATTTCTAAGCATAAATGACAATAAACAATATTAGTTTTAATCTTTTAACTTTATGCATCAAGCAAACATTAAATTATATGCAACATTCTCTGACTGGAAAAAATTTGTTTAACATTTAAACCTATTTTCTGCACATTCCACCATATAAAATAAAATCGTTTTTTGTGTTTACACTCACTCTTTCAAATCGATGCACGTAAAACACAGCAGAAAATTAATAAAATCAAAGACTCAGCGGTCCTGTTGCTCTATTTTCACCTGTATAGCAGGAGTGGGGCAGGCGGAGGTTTACCCTGGTGCAGGTGTGCTGCAGTGGTCAGTGGAAGGATATGGCAGTTTCTCTGTGAATTTCACATTCCTGTGGCAGCGTATTTGGTGCTTGCTCGGACCTTTAGGGGTTTTTTTGCTGTAAAAAGAAGTTTTCTTCCCACACAGTGAGCAGCAGACGCTAATGTTTTTTTTTACTTTTTACAGAATCAAACTCAAAGTAAGGTCAGCACCTCCACGCTTTAAATGCTGCACGGTCATACACTCTCCCGCACTCGATATATTATCCATTTGTGATCTGCACGCAGCTGTTGCCACGAACGTTGCACTCGCTTACGTCATTGTCATGAGACACTCTCACAAAAAAATAACAGTTTTAGTAACACAGTAACGCAGCGTGCTTAGGCGAAAGTAACAGTAATCGTTACTTGTAACGGGTTACTTATAATGCGTTACTGCCCATCTCTGGTGCTGAATCATTCAATAATACAGACTATTAGAGTAATAGGTGTGTAGCATCACTAGCAACAAGCCCCCAACACATTGCGTGTGCTAGCGGCTAATTTAGCAAACAACTTAACAACAGAGTGATTTTAGATCTTTTAGAACTATAAGATGATAAGCTGTGTGTCTTTTTCATAATAGTGACATGGTTGTAGTTACCTCAATTGAACGAGTCGTCAGTCGCGGTAAACCCATCAGCAAATAAACTGGGCGTGTTTGCGGTCACGCCCAGGGGGTGTGTGGGCGGGAGCGTTACACAGTCGCTCCACCTGAAGTCACTACCGCGCAGACTCTGGCTCCAAAAATGCAAGATGGCAGCCTCGGCAAGCGCGATATTTTGGCTTAATGTGAGGAGGTGCTGTAGCGTCGTCCATGTTTTCTACAGTCATTGGTGTCACTCTGTACTAGTATAAGTAAATCTAGTAGCTATTCACTGGTTTCCCTTTAGACTTAATAGAGGTCTAATTTAGTTTTCTGTTAGGAAATTTAACTTAAAGTGTTTTATTTGTCCCAGGGCAAAATCTCAGTTAATTATTTTTTTTTAAATTAATTAATTAAAATCTGAACTGTGGTGCAAACTGAGATATTCATCTTGAAATCTAGATTCAACATTAAAATTATTTTTGTTTGATGAAAAATGTCATTGTTTCTTTAGCCTGAACAGGTGTAACCTCTCTGAGAGAAGCTGTGAAGCTCTGTCCATGGTTCTCAGCTCCCACTCCTGTAGTCTGAGAGAGCTGGACCTGAGCAACAATGACCTGCAGGATTCAGGCATGAAGCTTCTTTCTGCTGGACTGCAGACTCCACAGTGTATGTTGGAAATTCTCAGGTTAGGATTTTTTGACTGATGATTCAGAATTATATAAGCTGACAGCTTTTACATGTACCTTTAAAATGTGACAAATGGTCTTTGATTTGATATAAATGATCAATTCTCACAATAAAGATCTGAGGACATACAGTGGGGCAAAAAAGTATTTAGTCAGCCACCGATTGTGCAAGTTCCCCCACTTAAAATGATGACAGAGGTCAGTAATTTGCACCAGAGGTACACTTCAACTGTGAGAGACAGAATGTGAAAAAAAAATCCATGAATCCACATGGTAGGATTTGTAAAGAATTTATTCGTAAATCAGGGTGGAAAATAAGTATTTGGTCAATAACAAAAATACAACTCAATACTTTGTAACATAACCTTTGTTGGCAATAACAGAGGTCAAACATTTACTATAGGTCTTTACCAGGTTTGCACACACAGTAGCTGGTATTTTGGCCCATTCCTCCATGCAGATCTTCTCGAGAGCAGTGATGTTTTGGGGCTGTCGCCGAGCAACATGGACTTTCAACTCCCGCCACAGATTTTCTATGGGGTTGAGGTCTGGAGACTGGCTAGGCCACTCCAGGACTTTCAAATGCTTCTTACGGAGCCACTCCTTTGTTGCCGTGTGGCGGTGTGTTTTGGATCATTGTCATGTTGGAAGACCCAGCCTCGTTTCATCTTCAAAGTTCTCACTGATGGAAGGAGGTTTTGGCTCAAAATCTCACGATACATGGCCCCATTCATTCTGTCCTTAACACGGATCAGTCGTCCTGTCCCCTTGGCAGAAAAACAGCCCCATAGCATGATGTTTCCACCCCCATGCTTCACAGTAGGTATGGTGTTCTTGGGATGCAACTCAGTATTCTTCTTCCTCCAAACACGACGAGTTGAGTTTATACCAAAAAGTTCTACTTTGGTTTCATCTGACCACATGACATTCTCCCAATCCTCTGCTGTATCATCCATGTGCTCTCTGGCAAACTTCAGACGGGCCTGGACATGCACTGGCTTCAGCAGCGGAACACGTCTGGCACTGCGGGATTTGATTCCCTGCCGTTGTAGTGTGTTACTGATGGTGACCTTTGTTACTTTGGTCCCAGCTCTCTGCAGGTCATTCACCAGGTCCCCCCGTGTGGTTCTGGGATCTTTGCTCACCGTTCTCATGATCATTTTGACCCCACGGGATGAGATCTTGCGTGGAGCCCCAGATCGAGGGAGATTATCAGTGGTCTTGTATGTCTTCCATTTTCTGATGATTGCTCCCACAGTTGATTTTTTCACACCAAGCTGCTTGCCTATTGTAGATTCACTCTTCCCAGTCTGGTGCAGGTCTACAATACTTTTCCTGGTGTCCTTCGAAAGCTCTTTGGTCTTGGCCATGGCGGAGTTTGGAGTCTGACTGTTTGAGGCTGTGGACAGGTGTCTTTTATACAGATGATGAGTTCAAACAGGTGCCATTCATACAGGTAACGAGTGGGGGACAGAAAAGCTTCTTACAGAAGATGTTACAGGTCTGTGAGAGCCAGAGATTTTCCTTGTTTGAGGTGACCAAATACTTATTTTCCACCCTAATTTACGAATAAATTCTTTACAAATCCTACCATGTGGATTCATGGATTTTTTTTTTCACATTCTGTCTCTCACAGTTGAAGTGTACCTCTGGTGCAAATTACTGACCTCTGTCATCATTTTAAGTGGGGGAACTTGCACAATCGGTGGCTGACTAAATACTTTTTTGCCCCACTGTATATGATGATGTAAGAAAAAAGTGATATAAAATAAGACTTTTTTTGCTGATACAAAAGGTTAACAAAACATGATGAATCAAGATAACTATATTATTAATAATTATTATTATTACTGAGCTAGAAGAGATGGGTAGAGTCTGGACTTCTCTGCTGCTCCCATGAACCGAACCTGGGTAAGTGGTGGACAATGGACAGATGGATTCTCCTTCTCAAATATATATAAACAAAACCCTCTCACCCCTGCGGACTGTCTATCCTTCAAGCTTGGGTCCCGTTTGGTTCTTTTGCCATCAGAATTATTGTCTGAAGGTCAAGAAAGATACCCAACAGGTTTACTATACCAAGTGGACCATCCCGGCCTTGCCATGTTGGTCCATTTGATTGACCTTTGTTTTTATTGTTTATGTATTTAATTTTATTTTTCAGTTGCTACATATGGAACAGACATGACTATTGGAAAGGAAATGGAGAAAAAAGAGTGGGAGGGAAAGAAAAACAGCGGGGAAGAGGGTGATAAAGGGCACAAAAAAAAGGGGGGGGGGGGCGATACAGCTTAAAAACACTACAAAAGACCAAGAATAAAAGGATTAGATCTGCCTAACTTTCAACACTAGTTACACATCACTATTTACACAACACTTCAATTTATCTCAGGATGGCTAAAACATACATTATTAGATTACTCTTGGCTACATGTAGAATAAGCAATAATCTAGAAATTTCAGATCTACTATTTATCAGCTCAAACATCAAATGACATGAATGCCCCAGGGAGGGGCCACTTGCCCCTACTTTCCTTCCCTCCCCATCCCCAGCTGCCTCCCTCTTCCCGCTCCACCACAATCACCCACACATGCAGGGCCTTGGGGTGCAGGTGTGTCACCAGGGTGCAGGGGAGCCATTCATGCCCTGGGGGACAGGGCTACCTTAGAACACACAGGTACCTAGACCGGGAGTATAGAGTACGTCTGGGGAATGTGATTGTGTGTACAGTGTCTACTTATGTCTGTCTCCACATTGGGTGAGTGCTGAGTATTTGCATATGTGTGCATGGGGGTGGGAATGGATGTTCGTATCTGTGTGTGCCTGTTTGTCTGTGTCTATACAGGGAGTGCAGAATTATTAGGCAAGTTGTATTTTTGAGGAATAATTTTATTATTGAACAACAACCATGTTCTCAATGAACCCAAAAAACTCATTAATATCAAAGCTGAATGTTTTTGGAAGTAGTTTTTAGTTTGTTTTTAGTTTTAGCTATTTTAGGGGGATATCTGTATGTGCAGGTGACTATTACTGTGCATAATTATTAGGCAACTTAACAAAAAACAAATATATACCCATTTCAATTATTTATTTTTACCAGTGAAACCAATATAACATCTCCACATTCACAAATATACATATCTGACATTCAAAAACAAAACAAAAACAAATCAGTGACCAATATAGCCACCTTTCTTTGCAAGGACACTCAAAAGCCTGCCATCCATGGATTCTGTCAGTGTTTTGATCTGTTCGCCATCAATTTAATGTTTCCCTAAAAAGAATGAGTTCTTAGGACCCATTCTTTATTTACTTCCATATGCATATATTTTATACCTGGAGTACCTGGAAAACTCTAATGTAAAATAAAATAAAATACATTAGAATGTATTTATTTATTCACTTCCTGCAGTGTCCCTGGTTGTATGATAACAGAAGAAGGCTGTACCTCTCTGGTCTCAGCTCTCAACTCCAACCCCTCCCATTTGAGAGTGTTAGACCTGAGCTACAATCATCCAGGCATTTCTGGAACACAGCTGCTGTCGGCTGGTCTGAAGGATTCACAATGGAGACTGGACACTCTCAGGTATGGATATTTGTATTGTGAGGTACAGACCATACAATGATACAGACAGGATGAAACCTTTGGCAGAACCAGGTTCAGGAAGGACAACCAGTTGAAGGGGAGGGATCAGTGGAGCCAAATGTCTTTTATAAAAAGCAGTTAACATGAATGGGTAGTCTTAAATAATCACAAGAAAGTGTGACAAAGGGTAAAATGCATAAGGGTCTAGTGCAGTGTAATTTTAGAGATGTTGCACAAATGGAAGAACGCAGTCTTACATATTTGTTTAATATGTGCGTTGAAGGAACTCCATAATTAACCTCAGTGTGTGAAGAGGACTCTCCATTTACATGCACAAACTGGAGTCTATTAGATAGATATGATACAAACCACTGCAGCGCAGTACCTGTAATACCTACAGCATGTTCTAATCGCTCTAATAGGATATTATGGTCGACAGTATCGAACTGAGGTCTAGCAGGACAAGCACAGAGATGAGTCCACTGTCAGAGGCCATAAGAAGATCATTTGTAACCTTCACTAAAGCTGTTTCTGTGCTGTGATGAGCTCTGAAACCTGACTGAAACTCTTCAAATAAGCCTCTGCAGATGATCTGTTAGCTGTTTGACAACTACTCTTTCAAGGATGTTTGATATGAAAGGAAGGTTGGAGATTGGCCTATAATTAGCTAAGACTGCTGGGTCTAGAGATGCTTTTTGAGTAAAGGTTTAACTACAGCCAGCTTGAAGGCCTGTGGTACATAGCTGATTATTAGAGATAGGTTGATCATATTTAAGATCGAAGAATTAATTAATGGCAGGACTTCTTTGAGCAGTTTTGTAGGAATGGGGTCTAAAAGACACGTTGATGGTTTGGAGGAAGTAATTATTGAAGTTAACTCAGAAAGATCAATTGGAGAAAAAGAGTCTAAATGAATATCAATGGTACTAAAAGTAGCTGTAGATAATGTTACATCTGTGATTTGGTTAAATGATGATCCTCTAAATTTGTGACACGCCATTTCCTCTCCAGCTTACGAGTTATCTGCTTTAGGCTACGTGTTTGAGAATTATACCACGGAGTCAGGTACTTCTGATTAGAGACCTTAGTTTTCCAGAGTTCCCCACTTGTTACGTTCCCCTGAGGGGTCTAGGCGGTGAGGGGGAAGTAACAAAAAGTGTCCGGGTCAGAAAAAGGAGTCAAGGAGGCAAAAGGGTTAAATTAAAGAGTTTTATTAAAGTTTCTATTAATACTAACTAAAAGAGATGGACAAGCCGCTATTACCGTTTAAAGAAACAAGCAAAACTCAAGCGTTAGTCAATAAAGTACAAAGTATGTCAAAAAGAGTGCAGCTCACTAGCTGCAAACACTCAGCTCACTAGCTGTAACCACACTAATGGCACTCTGGAGCTACAGTATCCAGAGTCGTACGTAGTGACGAGGTAAAATTATTAACAAGATAATCGACCTCTGTTGGGGTAGCGTTCAGATAGCTGCTCTGCTCTGTGTTGGTACAGGGCATTGAAGATGATAACAGTGGGTGGATTATATTCTTAAACTTAGTTACAGCGCTTTCAGAAAGACATCTACTTTGATAAAGTCTACTCTCCACCGCTGTGTAATCAATTATTGTAAATGTAAATGTTATCAGGAAATGATCAGACGGGAGAGGGTTTTCAGGAAACGCTGTTAAATGTTCAGTTTCTATGCCATATGTTAAAACAAGATCTAGAGTGTGATTAAAGTGGTGGGTGGGTTCTTTTACATTTTGAGAGAAACCAATTGAGTCTAATAACAGATTAAATGCCATGTTGAGGCTGTCATTTTTAGCATCTACATGGATGTTAAAATCACCCACAATAATGATTTTATCTGAGCTGAGCACTAAATGAGATAAAAAGTCTGAGAAATCAGACAGAAACTCTGTGTAAGGCCCAGGTGGACGGCAAAGCTGTGCAAGGAAATCACACATTTCTTTTCTAATACATGTTTCTAATAAATAATCTATGGAATATTCCCTCGTATAGCAGCACCTCTTTAAAAGTAATGACTCAGATGGAAGGATCCTGGTGATCATAAAATATTCTCTCCACTTGAAATGTTCTTCTTAAGATCAACTTACATGCTTACAGAATGGTGGAGCCACTCTGTAATGTCCATGTGTGCATGCTGACTGTGCTGCTCTGACCCCCCTCCTCCTTTCAGGGTGGAGCCTGCTGGAGTCCGATGGTTGAGACCAGGTCTGAGGAAGTGTAAGTGTGTTTTTAATGTGATTCATGAAAACAAAGCAGCACACATTCAACCATCTTCATCATTCTGATGTCAGGAGTCATCATCAAAGTGTCAATCAATGAACAGATGATGGATCAATAACTGCAGCTGGATTGTGTTTGTTCTCTCCATCAGATTCCTGTCAACTCACAATCGACACAAACACAGTACACAAAAACCTCCAACTGTCTGACAACAACAGGAAGGTGACACGTGTGAAGGAGGTTCAGCCATATCCTGAACATCCAGACAGATTTGGTTATCGTCTACAGCTGCTGTGTAGTGATGGTCTGACTGGTCGCTGTTACTGGGAGGTCGAGTGGAGAGGAGAGGTTCGTATAACAGTGAGTTACAGAAGAATCAGAAGGAAAGGAGTCAATAATAACTGTGTGTTTGGAAAGAATGACCACTCCTGGAGTTTATTCTGCTCTGATGATGGTCCTTATTGTGTCTGTCACAATAACATAAAAACATCCATCTCCTCCTCCACATCCTCCTCCTCCTCCTCCGTCTCTAACAGAGCAGCAGTTTATGTGGACTGTCCTGCTGGAACTCTGTCCTTCTACAGAGTCTCCTCTGACACTCTGATCCACCTCCACACCTTCAACACCACATTCACTGAACCTCTTTATCCTGGATTCAGAGTTTATTCTGGTTCCACCGTGAGTCTGTGCTGAGTTTAATCATTTAGTCTAAAGAGTGTCCTCCTGTTAGAGAAACAGGTTGAACAGATTAGGATTCAGATTCAACTTTATTGTCATTACACATGTATAAATACAGGGTAACGAAATAAAGTTTGCATCTAATCAGAAGTGCAAGAGCAGTAAGTGCTCTTGCACTTCTGATTAGATGCAAACTTTATTTTTGATTAGAAGTGCAATAAGAGTAGATTATATACAGGTAAGTGTAGAAAAGGTCGGAATAGTTCTGAACAGATTATGTACAAATAAGTTAAGTCTACAGATGTGTCATGGTCCGGAGTCTGTGACTCCGTGTTTATGTTTAGTCTATTAGTATTCTGTGGTTTTGGTTACCTTGGGTGTTTGTATTCTTCTGTTCATGTTCCTATGTTCTGTGTCCCCCAGTCTGTGTTAAGTTGGTGTGTTATGTCATTGCGTGTATGTGTTTCCTGTTTTATTGTGAAGGTCTGCGTCTTATGTGAGTGTTTTCAGTTTGCCTCCCTAGTCTCGTCACGATAATCACTCCCAGCTGTGTTCCCCACCTGCGTGTAATCTCCCTGTGTTCTCTGGGTGTATTTAAGTTGTGTCTTCTGTCATGGTAGTTGCTGGTTCGTCTGCGTTATTTTCCTCGCCGCCATTCTGTGTTTATTTCCTCCAGCTTCCTGGTCATTCTCCCTGCAAGGTACCCTCGTTAGTGTTCTGGTTTCGTGTTTAGTTTAGTTTTCCCAGTTTAGAGTTATTACCGTTCTGTTTCTCGCCACCCCTTTTGTTGTTCTTATCCGGTTGTAAATAAAGCTCATCCTCCACTTAAGCAGTCTGCATTTTGGGTCCTATTTCATATTCCACAAGATGTTTATATTGCTATACAGAGAGCAAGTATACATATGTGCTACATATATACAGCTGTACCGGTGTGTGGTAAACAGATCTACAGAGTGCTATGAATATAGTACTCTGAACGGACTATAACAGTGAACCATGTATGCACTGTAACAGAGACTACACTATCATGATCATGGTCATTGGGAGGGATAGGGGGGTGTGGGTGGAAAGGTTCAGCGGGGACTGACTTCAGTAGGGTGACAGCTGTGGGGAAGAAGCTCCTCCTAAACCTGCTGGTTTTAGCCTGAAAGGTCCTGTAGCACCTTTTGGAGGGGAGGAGCTGGAAGAGTTTATTGGCAGGATGAGAGGAGTCTCTGAGAATGATGCGTGCTCGGCGTAGACATCTCTTCTTGTGGGCATCCTCAATTGCAGGAAGTGGAGTCCCTGTGATGCGTTAGGCAGTTTTCACCACCCGCTGCAGTGCCTTGCGGTCAGCAACAGAGCAGTTCTCATACCAGACTGTGACACAGTTGGTCAGGATGCTGTCTATCCCATAGCGACGCAATCACGGGTAAGAGGCAAGTGGAACCAAGCTGACTTCTGCTAAATGGGTCAAACTGGGCAGAAAGTCTACAAACACATAACATCCTTACAGAATATGATGTAACACTATAGATCAACTTAGCTCAGAATATATAAAGCATATAAACAATTACAGCAACATGATGCAACAAACACAGCAGCTACTGATCCAAAATACTCAAAGCTTCATAGAACTGAAACCAACATTTATTTTAGCTCCATTCTGCTGCTGATACATACTTTAGGTTTCTGAACATTAAACTTGTTTCTGCCTTTCATGGTGTGTAACCTGAAGGCCCTGAGTACTTTCTCCCACACTGAAAACACTGGGATGATAACATTATTTGAACATTACCTAATAAGACTGATTCAGCACAGACAGTTTTGTTAAACTTTCCTAGCAGTCCTTCACAAACAGGGAACAGTCTGTCTATTCTCTCCATCTGTCAGCTGCTGCTGGCTCTTCCTCCTCCTCTTCCTCACACACTGCTGAGTTTGTCCTGGTGGATCATCAGGGCTGCAAAGCCTCACAGATGATGTGCAGCAGTGGGTCCCTCAGTCTGTCCTCACTCTGGACACTTGCAGTCGTCACACATGGAAATCAAATGTGTGATAAGCTGCAGGATTCAGACACAAGTGTAACTTATAAACACATGTTCATACTTTTATTCCACAATCAGAGAGAAAGAAACAGAGAGAGAGTGCAGGACAGACAGACAGGTGACAGTCTCAGGTGTACACACTGCTACACAACAGCACAGAGAAGCAGGATTTAGTGTTTGTGTTATTACGAGTGTAAACAAGAAGAGTTCCAGATGGTGCAGTGGACACATGTGTGACTGCTGTGGTTAAAGCATCTTTCTTTCAGCTTAACGAGTGAACCGTCAGCTCGTTCAAACACACGTTAAAGTGCGTTTGGCTCGACACCACCAAACAGAGGCAGCAATATAACATAGCTCACATTAACAGTGCAGTGGATCCTGCTTGTGCCGTGATGTTCAGGACTGCAAACCGAGCAGCATCACTGACTTTCAGCTTGTTGTGTTTGTGGATATATGACTGACTTTAATTATCCATGAAATCATCAGAGTCTCTGTGAGATTAAGGTCGACTATTGAACGGCGTAAATTTTAAAGGCTTTAAAACCAAGTTAGTACAAACGTCACTAATGTCACATGACTTTCCCGACATAAATAAGTGACATAATATTCAGTACTTACTTTTGAAAGTTCACTCTTCGGCCGCTCCGCTTCAGCCGTCTGCCGTATTTTTCGGCAAAATTATCCACACCCCCCGCCGCGCTATGAATTGTGGGATATATGGTACCACTAAGCGTGCACCGGCCCACACTTCAAATTTGGGGAAATCGACGGCGCATTTGGAGTATGCATTTGAAGTACACTTCGGATTGGGACAGCCGTCGTTGCGACGCTGTGTATAATAGGTCTCAAAATGCATACTCCAAAGCGTGCGGTTGCTGGATTGGGACACAGCCTCAGAAACACATTATCACTCAGATATTTAACTGAACCGCAGGTGTGATCAGTCCTGTGTGTTTACGGGCTGAAACACAAACCAGAGTCCATTTAAAAAAGTCCATATTTAATGTCCCGTGGGAAAAAATGAGTGGATAATGATGAGCGGGAGAAACTGTCACGGCTTTAAATTTAATCAGGTCTCACATCATTTTCTTTCTTTTTCTTTTTTTTTGTAAATAAAGTAAATACAATTTTATTCAAGATAAGAATAATATTACAGTCCTTTACAATGAAATGCTAAAATAAAGACAGAAAAAAGTCTCCTTTCATCCTCAGCCTTGTATTTTGCACAGCCAGCGGGTCCTGATCACATGACCTCAGGGATCTGCTTTGAGTGCATTGATGTAAGTTCACTGATGTAAACTAATGCTTGTCCATGCTTAGCTCTAGAAGTCAAAAGTGAATCTGGAACCAGGATCTCACAACAGTGTGATTCGAGTATTCATTACCATAGGCACAAATCTCTTTAGGAGACAAAAACATTTGAGTTATTTGTTTTTATTTATATTAAAATAGCATAATAATCTATGCAAGATTTGTAACTTAGAAACATCTTAGGCCTTTAAAGAAACACATAACGTTCACGTAAACGAGAACGAACATCTTGTAGATTTGCTGGAACATAGATAAGTTCGGAGGCGTGGTCCGGCTCCTGAAATTCAGATACTTTATTTTCTTTTTTTCTTTTTTTTTGCTTGCCTGTCCCGTTTGGCTCTTTTGCCATCAGAATTGTTGTCTAAAGGCAAAGAAAGATGCCCAACGGATTTACTTTACCAAATTGACCATCCCAGCCTTGCCGTAATGGTCCATTTGATTTACCTTTTATTGTTTATTTTATTTTCACTTACTGAATACGGGACAGACTTGACTGGGGGAAAGAAGGGGAGAAAGAAAGAGGGAAAGAGAAACAGCTGAGAAGAGGGACGGGGGAGAAGGGCAAAAGACAAAAACCAACAGAACTGGCAGAGAGAGAAAAAATGCATATATCAATCACCTGGATCACCTGCTGAGAAAGAAAAAAGAAAACAAGCAGAAGAGAACAAGAGTAATAGAATAAACAACATCACAATGATATATGGGAATATGACAGTAAATACTAAATGTTAAACATTATTGTGCAGCACATAAGATCAACAGAACACAGTGTGCTTTGAGGTAGGAGCCAAAAAGGGTGTAGTTTGTGGGTGTGATCACCCGTGTGTACACCTGTGAGCATGGACGCGCTTGTTTTTTTTAAAAGGTTCCTTCATGTAATGATCTGCTAGAGGGTGTGGGGGGGCCACAGCCCCGTCCTCCAGGGCATGAAGCAGGTGTGGAGGAGATCAAAACTCCAGACATCCAGAGGCCCCCAGAACACAAGAGACCAAGGAAGACCAACAGAGGGGCAGCCGCGCCACTGTCCCAGAAAGAGCTGAGGAGAGTCCCAGATGAGGGCTCACTCAGCAGCCGCGGAGCAGAAGCCAGGGGGAGTTGCAGTGACGCGCCCGTGAGCTCCGCCGGCAGCCAGCTGTGCCTGAGTGACCGAGCCCCAGGCCGAGAGGCCGGGGGCACCCCACCTCCGAAGTGGCCCGAGCGAGCCCCAGGCTCCAGGCCCGATAAGCGGCCGCCAAGGAGTGAGCCGTTGTGTACCTGGACGCCCATCCCCGGACACAAAGAACCACCAACGCACCGATGTCTGAGGGGGTCCGCCACTGGCAGGGGAAGTGGTGGTAGGGGGAGATAGGCCTCCAAACCTTGGAGGGCCTGAGATGTCCCCAGAGAGGTGGCGCCTGACACCCAACCTGACATATAGACACAGACATACAGGAACACACAGATACAAACATCCATTCCCACCCTCATGCTCTCATATGCACTTACTCCACACTCAACCAACGTGGAGACAGACATAAAGAGACACTGTACACACGATCACACTCCCCAAGCGTACTCTACAAACCGGGTCTAGGTACCCTTGCACCTGGAGGGGGGAACTGCACCCAGACCCAGGTGGTGTTACCCTTCTCCCTGCGGTGGGGGGAGGCAGACCGCCCCGACTCCGCAGCAGCAGGGAGGCCCCATACTCCAGACCGCAGTCGGACGGCCAACTCCTCCTCCTAGCCCCCCCGCTCCAGCAGGTCGCAGAGAACGGGGGTGAGAGAAGACTCCAAACCTCCCTCCACCTGCTCATTGTAGTGTTGATGCATGTGTGTTCTAAGGTGCATTTAAAACCCAGGAGGGCATGGAGCTACCTGCCAGAGAGCAGCAGGTAAGCGCATAGTCCCTCCTGCTAGCCCTCAATGTCTACGTGTATTTAAAATTGAGAGGTGGGCAACGATGCCAGGGGTGGGGTGTACACCCTGATGGTACTTTGGATTCCGTGTATCGTGCCCACCCCCAAGATCCTATATGTATGTGTAATGAGAGTGTGAGTAATGTGAATGTCTAAGTTGTGGGATAAAATTGAGGCAGAGGCAGCCAGAAGGGGACAGAGGGGGAGGGGGGGGGGGGTAGCCTCCTCTGCACCCTGGTGACATACCCCTACTCCAAGGTCCTGCATGTGTGGGTGGTTGTGGTGGAGCGGGAAGAGGGAGGCAGCTGGAGATGGGGAGGGAAGGAAGGGAGGGGCAAGTGACCCCTCCCTGGGGCCAGCTCCCCCGCTGACCCCAGTAGGCACCCCCATACTCCGCGACCCGCCAGGGAAAGGGGGCCCAGGCCCATCCAGACCGGGGCCCAGTGCAGCAGCGCCTCCCGGCCCCACAGAGCCCAGGACAGTCCACCCAACCCCACCACAGAGAAAACTGCACCCACCCCACCATCCACTCATCTTCCAGACTACATAACACCCAGGCTGAGATCTTCCTCCACCTCTCCTGTATCTCCCCCTCCTGCAGAGAGAGCTCCTGAGGAGAGGAAAGCTCCTGCAAGATGTGACAATCTCCCCTCACATCATTTTCTGACCTGATGCAGGTTAAGAACGATGCAGTAAAACCTCAGTGATCGTCTCACAGCAGGTCAAAACTCTGATCTTCATGCTGCTCATCCGTCCTTCCTTTAAAGTCCAAGAGAAAAAAAGGAAACTAGACTTCAGTTCAGCAGTGAATGGACTATACAAACATACAATACACCTGAAATAAGTTCACACTGCACACAAAACAAACCAGATGACTGTGTTCAGTCCACAAGGCTTCGCACAGCAGTTAAACAGTCCTGTAGAAATAAAATGAGCAACTTCCTCTGTTCTAGACTTTCCATCTGCTAGCAGACATCACAACAACCCACCTGAATAAAGAAAACTGGAATTTACACCTCAATGGAGCTCTGGTACCTGGATTCACCATGGCAACAAGTAAATAAGAGCAGAGCTTCCATCGCCCGGTACGTCTGGTATATTGTAGTAAAAGACAACATCGATGTTACAGTCCACAGGTATGAATCATGTGATACCAGCATGTATATCAGACAGAGGATGTTCTCAGTGTGTGAAGACCTGAACCACATTAACATGATCACATGTCCAGAAGATCACATCTTAGGCCTTGTGGTGTTCCTGGTCAGCAGAGGTGAGGACCTACAGAGCTAGGGTTGCCAACCGTCCCTTAAAATACGGAATCGTCCCGTATTTAGAAACAAAAGTACACGTCCCGTATTGAGCTAATAAGGGACGCACTTTGTCCCGTAATACAGTGAGAATCAAAAGTAGTCTATAAATGTTTATGGAATTAACGCTTTGTTTGAAAACATAATTCCCAGCCCCTCTCCTGCTTTGTGACCAATGAGCTGACAGCACACTTATGACAATTCGAGTATGACAATTCAGATTACCGCTCATCTCATTGGTCGAGGAAAGGTCGCTTACGGAGAAAATACCGGAAGACAACAGATGACCACAACAAGAAGCATGGCCAACAGGGAAACAAACGCCGACACTGCGGTGCAAGTCTCGGACGACAGTACACCTAAAGCTGGGCAAACACTGTGCGATTTTTTCAGTCGCGCCATTCAGCTCCTGCTCAAACTGCACGATTGACTCGCAGGGGTTAGACGTTGGTAGGTCACGATGCAGGTCTCACACTATACCGCCCGATGCTCTGATGCGACCTGAGTGCTCACACTGTGCGTCCATAAAATGAAGGTTATAACAGAAAATCTGTCGCTCGCTCTCTCTGTCTCTCACTCACACAGACACACCACCACCATCAACTTTGCTAAATTGCTAATGAAAAACACTCATCAGGCAGCTGTGATTGAGCAGCGATGTAAATCCAACTATTTTCACGGTTGTTGTGGTCGTGATAATTTTGTGAGGCCACATCGAAAAGGCTCGGATGAGCTTTTCAAAGTTCTACAGGTTGTGCCTCCATCGCTTGTGTCCAGATCACACGCTGCACAGCCGTGCTGCTCCGTCTTTTTCACGGCGTTTACGTGTTTGCGCGTGAGCAGTGTGAGCGGCTGTGGTGAGAACCTCACGAGCGATTGATGATCGGGAGCTGGTCGTGAGGTGTTAATCACTTCTCGTTACCCCACGTATACTACACGATGAAGGCCAAAATCGGTCCGATCACTCAAAAATCGGCTCAAAATGGGCCTAAAACCGCACAGTGTGAGCCCAGCGTTAGAGCAGCAATGTTTGTTCGCTCAGAGAAAGGGAAGAATGGGAAAAGGAAAACACCTGGCTGGAAAACGTTAATATGGGCATGTGCAGTGAATATCAGCGCTATGTGGCCAGAAGTGTGATAATATAATTTATTTTGTGTAATAAACGACTGCAAGGATAGATGATTACAACAAATAGATGACTAATACATAAAAGTAATACATAGATGAATAATGATGATGAGTTAAGATGCGTAATCATGGGAACAAGTGGGTTTACAAACAGGAGCAGCTGATTAGCTTTAGAAAAGCTGAAATAATACCTCAGCTGAAGCCAATTGTACTAAATGCACTAAATGTGCACTGTTACAAGAATATTTTTCTTTCTATTGTTTTCTATTATTTTAAGTTAAGCAGGACAGAGTTCTTTTAAAGAAAGATTTACTTATATTCTCAAAAGTTAAGCATGACAGGCTTCTGTTTAAGAAAGAGACCTGTTTTATGTGTTAATGTTGTCATTTTGAGCTAAAAATAAATGGCTAAATGATCATTTGTTTCACATGTGTTCATATCACAAAGAATACACATCTACTTAAATCAAATTCAAGTCAAAGGGTTAAAAAAATAATTTCACACACAAAAAAAGAGCTAGAAAATTCACCACACTGGGAAGGGTGAAGACAACTGGGTCGCCCGGCCCTGGCCACGAGGTGTCCCTTATTTATTTTTCAGGGAGTTGGCAACCCTATACAGAGCAGAAAGCAGAATATTCATGTTTTCTTTTTACAAGGATCGGATTAATTCATGAAGAATGAATTGAAAAACAGAAGGCACAGACAACACTAAAGCTTTAATAATCGGGTTATGTTCACACACACATAAGATTCACATTCCTCAGTGCATCACAGCACCAGGTTAAAATAGACTGTAGTAAAGTAAAATTATAATAATTCTGGTATTCTATGGCAAATGCCAGTCAGGCTCCATGGTGCCGGGCAGTGAGCACAGGGGTCAAACTCCAGCCCTCGAAACTTTTACCTGTTCCTGCTGCAACACACCTGAATAAAATTAGTAGGTCATTTGCAAGACTCTGTAGAACAGGGGTGGGAACTCCAGGCCCCGAGGACTGGTGTCCAGCAGGTTTTAGATAGACCACCTAAGTGATTAGTTCATTACTTCAAGACATGTTGAAATGGTCATTTAGCCCTTTAAATCAGCTGTGTTGGAAGAACAGGACACATCTAAAACCTGCAGGATGCCGACCCTTGGGACCTGGAGTTGGACATACCTGCTATAGAACTTGCCTGCATGCTGAATGGCAGTTCAGTCATTTGATGCATGTCACAGCTTGTCATGGTGCAAAAGGACTACTTTTGACACCACTGCACTAGAGGATGTCGGGCCCTCAGACCACCCTCATGAAGTCTGGTCAGGAGAGACAGAGAGGGAACATCAAACACGAGAAACACAGGAGGCAGTAAAGATGGCAGACATGATGACATAAACCTAAAGATTACATAACAAACCTAAAAGCAGAAAATACAAACACTAAACGTAGAAGAAATACAGTCACGACAACCAGAAAGATCAACATACATAAGTCTGGGTCACAGAGATCCAACTGTGGGTTTCCTGTTTTATCTTCAAGGACACAACAATGACGATTCATGTTGATATTGATGAGACATCCTGTTAACAACTATGTTTATCAGTGTCTGCTGGCACTCACTTTTTAAATAAAGTTTAAATAAATCACCGCCCATGTGTTCCCGGTGAACAGTCACTAGAGGGCAGCAGAGCTCCCTCACACTCACCTGAGACTCAGAAACATGTCATCACTCAGGTATTTACCTGAACCACAGGTGTGATCAGTCCTGTGTGTTTACAGGGAGAAAACAAACCAGGTACCTTAAAAAAAAGTCCATATTTAACATCAGGGAAAGGGAAAGTCTGGAAAGGCCTTCAACTTTGGCTACCAAGGATCTTCCACTGATGGATAAATCCCTTTGAAGCCAAAGATTAAATCTTTGTTATATTGAAGTTATGAGGGACTAAATGTTCAGATAATCTAGCATCTTGGTCTTTTTGAATGATAATACCAAGATATTTAGCCTTATCTTTAACAGGAACACCTGATATAATAGTATCTGTGCAGCATTTAACTGTGAAAAGATCACATTTTGGAATGTTGCGTTGGAGACCAGAGGCTATTGAGAAATTTTTGATGACTTTGAGAGCTTCACCAATTTGAGATTTATCCTTTTAAAAAAGTATTGTGTCATCCGCTAGTTGAGTAATAGATAAAGTTCTGCCAGCAACATTACACTGCTGTTTTTAAAATGAATAGAAAGTCTGCATAGGAAGAAGGAAAAGATATGCCGAAATCGGACAACCTTGACGGATCCCACGGTTGATATCAAATCTCTTCGTTGTACCATACAGGAGTTTGATTGAGCTTTTTGCATCTGCATATAAAGTTTGAATGGATTTTTTAAACATATTTCCAAAACCAAAAATATCAAGTGCGCTGAACATGAATTCATGTTCAATGGAGTTGAAAACTTTATAAAAATCCAAAAAAAGAATGAAACTATTATCTGTGATTAAACCTGAATGACCAAAAATATTAATTATTATGTTGTTTGTTATGTGTCTGCCCAGTCATAAAACCAGAATGTGTTTCATCAATAATATCATTAAGTGCACATTTTAATTTTTTAGCCAGACATAGCAATTATTTTATGATCATTATTGAGCAGTGAAATAGGTCCAAATTTCTATCAAAAGGACGTCTTTTTGAGGCTTGGAAATCAAAGTAATTAGTCCCTGAATCAAGGAAGGAGGGACTTTTTCATTAGCAATGCTTTCAATATATACTTTATGTAAAAGCGTGAGAAGTCCTTTAAAAATAATTTGTAAAATTCACAAGTCCACCCGTCATTCCCTGGACTCTTATTAAGTTGCTGTGATGAGGGCATCAGACATAGTTTTATTATTGTCAATAATTGTTTTAATATTACCTAAGGAATCATAAAAAATGTTCATGACTTCTGTAGAAAAAATTGATTTATTTAAAGTTTTATAAAAAAGTTCACAAGTCTTGGTAATCACTTGAGGGTCTTGTGTGATGACCCATCTGAACACAGTTTAGTCATGGTGCCAAGTGTGTTGTGATGTTTTTCTAATTTGAAAAAATAGCTGGAGTTTTTGTTCTCCCTCTTAGACCCATTTCCTTCTCACAAAGGTACCTTTTGCCTTTTAAATATATATATTTTCTAATTTAATGTAAAATTTGAAGTCTGTTCCTGTTATCTTCAGATAAATTATCAGGTGATCTTGACAAAGCCATAATTTCAGAAGTTATTTCCAACTCTTCTTTTTTTCTATTTTTAACTATTTCAGCTCCTCTTCTCATTAAGAGAGATGTCAATTCAAATTTCATGAACTCCCAATTTTTACTAAAAGCATTTTCAACACATGCCTTTTCCAATACTCATCTATTTTTGTTTTAATTTCCTTTACCAAAGAATCATTCAGTATAAGAGAATTATTTAACTCTCAATATGAATTCACTCTTTTAGACGGTAGTTTTATGATCTGTTAAGGGTGTTGGCAACATTTTTAATATAGAAACATATTTGGATAAAGGATCAGAAATTAACCAATAATCAATACGAGACTGTAAGAAACTTGATCTATTTTTTCATGAAAATTCCTTAATTGTTGGAGTTTTAAGTCTCCAGTTATCAATTAGGTCTCTTTCCTTTATAAAATCCATCATATAATTGCTACTTTCCTGACTTTTACTCGGCCATCTACCTATCATGGTATTGAGTGAATGATTCCAGTCCCCTCCTAATATAATCTTTAGATTAGCAAATTTACTCATTAAAGACTGATTTCTTTTCATTTACTATAAGTATTAGGTCAGTATTCTCCTGTTTGTTATTGTAGCCATAAATGTTTCCCAGTAAAAGGGTCTGATCATCAGCAAAATAAAATGTCCTCTTTCGGATCAGTTTCTGAAGATATATTTTTTCCTTAAACTTATGTTTCAGAATCAGTTCCCGCTGGATGGTTGGTGCCATGAGACATCCATAAATCTTCACCCCATTGGGATTTCCAGAAGTTAGCGTCCTTAGGTTCAGAATGGGATACTTGTATGAGACAAAAGTCAGTATTCAAACGTTTAGCATATAAAAACAGAGCCTTCCTTTTGGTATTGTCCCTTAGTCCTCGAGCATTTAAAGAATTAAAGGATAGAGATGAAACTTTGAAAAGTAAATTAACTTTTTACCCTGAGAAGAGTGTGTAAGCTTCAGAGAGAACAGAACTACTCTGTCTAAAAAAGTGCTTCAAAAACGTTTTTAGCAACAACAGCTTATTATAAGTCTTTAGAACAATAAGGAAAAGAGACCTTGAGGCACATCCGCAAACAGGACTGAAAGGGATTTCAGTGAATTTCTTTTCTGTTCACGAAAGCACGGGCTCCGACGAAGTAGACAATTTCCCCCTCCTTATGTGCTTTCTCCACCTGTGGCCATAAGTGGTTGCATCTCTCTCGGTTCTCAGGAGAGAGATCTTCTTCGAAATGGAGCTTCCTTGTCTTCAGGTAGTCAGATCCCTTCAACGCCTTTCAGGTGATGACTCGAAAGTGTCTCATGGTAAATTGCAAGATTATGGCACTGGGCAATGGCACAGAAGAGGACTCACGTCGTTGTCTGATCCTGTGGACTGAATCAAGTACCTCTGGGAACTTTAAGCAGAAGTCAGCCTGTTTAAGGCTCTGATGTCTATTCTGTATGACTTAAAGCAGTTATGACATGGTCTGATTTTCTCACCCAATAAAGGAATATTTCATATATCAGTCTACTCTTCATTCTATCAGACACAGTTACCACAGCTCGTACATTTTCTTTTTACACATAAAATGGTAAATGGCCTGCATTTGTATAGCGCTTTTCTAGTCCCTAAGGACCCCAAAGCGCTTCACACTACATTCAGTCATTCACCCATTCACACACACATTCACACACTGGCGATGGCAGCTACATTGTAGCCACAGCTGCCCTGAGGCGCACTGACAGAGGCATACACATGTATGTAAGCATTGAGCCAAATTTAGTAATGCCAACATATTAAAAGAACAATATTTGTCTCTCATATATAATACATCTATATATACACTGTCACAGATACTGGTCTTTGAGTGAAGGTATAAGGTGATAGGAAATATAAATAACTTCCAATTTTACAAGCCTCGCACTTCTGGCCTTAGCGGTCTTTGAGTACGCGGCCCTTGTGGACTGTTAAGGCTGCGTACTCTAAGGCTGCAGACCCTGAACTGAGATATAGCCAGTGTTCCTGCAGCTTCCTGAGTCAGGGTCAATAATCATGATGTTCAGCCTGAACAGATCTGCAGCTGAAAAAAACCTTCCCTGTTTTACAGTTTCGATGGAAACTGAGCAGCTTATCCCGCACACATTTAAACAAGTTTTCTGCACTGTCACAGTAAAATAATTGCTACTGATAATATCAATAAAGATGAGGTAGAGCCAGGTGGAGGCGTAGAAAGTTTTATTAAACGTGTAAAATCAACTGTTAAAAAGTTTTTAAATAAAGCAGAAAAAGAAGGAAACTCATCATTAATCATTATCATATCAACATTTACACTATAAAGATTATGAGGCTTTTATTTTGTTAACAGTGACTCAGGCTGTGATGTCACATGTGACATCACATGGTGGCGGCGGCGTCCTCACAGCGTGGTGAACTGGCTCAGAGCTTCTCTCAGCTTATCTGCGATCTGACCAATCAGAGAGCAGATAGGAGACGACATCACAAACCTAAACACGCAACCAGACTCCGCCCACCCCGCCTCCCGCCTGGCGCTCACCTGCTGGTAGAAGGTGACCTGCTGCTCCAGGTAAAGCTGCATCACTCGGTTGTAGTCGTAGATACGGTTGCTATGGAAATGGTTCATCTCAGCTGGAGGAGAGCAGACAGCGGCGAGTTACCCTTGGACATTTTTTTATTTATTACACATACAAACATTAACTTTATACTATTGTGGTATCATTTTATTTACTTTATTATTTAGTTCTTAGATCAGTCGTTCTTGGATTTTTATTTTGGTGGAATTGACATGAACCCAACATTATCATCTCTTCATACACATGTGGTATGTAGGTGGTGGCTGCAGCTCAGGTGGCACAGCAGGTCAGCCACTAATCAGAAGGTCGGTGGTTCGATCCCAGGCTGCCTCCTGGCTGCATGTCAAATATCCTTGGGCAAGATACTAACCCTATGTTTGCCTACTGCTGGTGGTCAGAGGGCCCGGTAGCGCCTGTGTCCGGCAGCCTCGCCTCTGTCAGTGCGCCCCAGGGCGGCTGTGGCTACAATGTAGCTTGCCATCACCTGTGTGTGGATAGGTGGATGACTGAATGTAGTGTAAAGCGCTTTGGGGTCCTTAGGGACTGAATAAAGCACTATACAAATGACATTTACCTTTTTTTTTTTTTTTTTTTTTACATGTGAAACAGAAACAGCTGAAACTATGGCCGGTGATGAGGTAACGCGATGACATCATGAAAAGGCAGCAGGTGACTAAAGCTGAGTGTCTGACGAGACGAGCTGAGCAGGAAACACCCTCACAGGGTTTGTACATGTGACCGTCTACTCTGCTGTCAGACAGAGCAAGACAGTTTTATTTTGAAGGGTTGCATGAAGTCCCTGAATGATCCTGTGATGCTAAAGGTCAGCTGTGTGTCTCTGTCTCCTGAGTGACCGCGGCCCCTTCTCCTTCTTCTGAAGCTCCTCCAGATGTGATGTGTCCTGATGGGGATCTTGGTCTTCGGCTCAGGCCAAAGATTAAAGTTGGGGCTCTGAGTGGGTGGTGGTAACGCCCATTCTGGTCTCCTGCAGCATGTTCCTCAGCAGGATCGTCGTGGTTCTCTCTGAGTTTCTCCTCACTCCTGTTGTCCACACTTGGAGACACTGTGATAACTTTCACTCTTCTCCTCAGGTCTGAAGTGATTTATAAAGTGTCTTTGGATTTGGGACGCTGCTTTCTCAGATCAAACCCTCACAGATGTGTTTATACCAACTGTAAACTGGAGAAATTCCTTGGTTTGGTCTTAATTTAACATCTTTGAGTGTTACAGAGTGAACACAGGTCATTGCACAGCAGGTCCAAGCTGTGAGTCAATGACAAGCTCAGTTCTTCAGGAGGACAAACTGACTGTGGTCATGTTTGTCTCTCTGAAATTATTCTGTCATTGTTTGTAAACAGATTTATGCTTTTTAAATAAAACAAGCATGTTCAGAAACACTGCGCAGAAAATCCATCGCTCTGCTAAAAGCATGACAGCTTTAAATTTCACCAGGGGCTGATAACTTTATCAAAGAGATTACTTTGACCTTTGGGTTTGCTGGGATTTTTGGGTGGTGTGTGTGTGTGTGTGTGTCTGTGTGTGCTGTTACCCTGCAGGGCGTAGCTCATGCAGCTGAGCCGCTGGTTCATGCACTTCCTGTCGCTGTTGTTCATTTTTCCTGCAGAAACCAAACGATCACCTTCCTTCACTTTATCTGCAGCAGCCTGAAACACAAACACACACACACACACAGGTGAGACCACGCCCTCCTCAGCACATCTGGAGCCCCTCCCATTCCCCAATTAATGTTGCTCTGACAGCGATTGAATAAAAACCTCCAAAATAAAAGCCTCAGTTTCCAGCTTCAGTCTGTTTTATTGTCTCATGTTTTCAGACATTCTCTGTGTGCACCTGCAGTTATGTGTAGCAGTACTGTGTGTAGTATAGTCACTACACACAGTAGTTCTGCTGTACCTTGTGTACAGCGATGATGTCTGGAAAACATGCCAGCAACCCTTTGTACTCGCTGTTAGTCTCCAACAGGAAGTGGAGGTCCTTCTGAGGCTGGAAACATCAACACAACAAAGAATGCAGTAAGAGAATAAACAAATATTATTGTAAGACTGAGAAAACACAGTATACTGTGTATTTATACATAGGTGTGTGTGTTTTTACCTGCTGGGCGACGACCTCAGCAATCTCCTCGTAGGTTTTTCCAGCAGCCGTCAGAGCGTCGGTCAACGTCGCCTCGCCTGCATCGCAGACACTTAAAAGTCTGTACTTATACCACATAATAGATGTTTACTGGATATTTACGTATTTCACAATGGAAACCAGCTTTAAGGAAAATGGTTCAGAAAGAACACACTGAGCTCAGAGTCCCTGAATGCACCGCGGGAGAGCTTCAAGTCCTCCGAGAATGTAAACAAAACCGTTGGTTAGTCAATAAAGTTGTTCCTGTTTAAGTGTTGCTGGAGTCCCTGCATTGTGATTATCTTTCCATCCTTCCTCCCTCCTTCCATCCACCCTCCCTCCTTCCATCCACCCTCCTTCCATCCTCCCTCTCTTCCTCCCTCCTTTCTTCTATACTTCCATCCTCCCTCTTTCTATCTTTCCATCCTTCCTCAGTCCTTCCACCCTCCCTCCTTCTTTCCTACCTACTTCTATCCTTCCATCCTCCTTCCTTTCATCCTTCCTCTCTTCCTCCCTCCTTTCTTCTATACTTCCATCCTCCCTGTTTCTATCTTTCTATCCTTCCTCAGTCCTTCCACCGTCAATCCTTCATTCCTACCTACTTCTATCCTTCCATCCTCCTTCCTTTCATCCTTCCTCACTCGTTCCTTCCTCCTTCCTTCCATGCTTCCTCCATCCTTCCACTCTTCTTCCTATCCCTCTATCCTCCCTCCTTCCATCATTCCCTCCTTCCTTCCTCCCTCCCTCCTTTCATCCTCCTTCCATCCTCCCCTCCTGCCTCCTTCCATCCTCCCTCCTTCTATCCTACCCTCCTCCCTCCTTCCATCCTCCCTCCTTCTATCCTACCCTCCTCCCTCCTTCTATCCTACCCTCCTCCCTCCTTCCATCCTTCTATCTTCCATCCTCCCTCCTCCACCCCCACACTCCTCCCTCGCTCACCTGGATATTTGCTGGTGATGAATACAGTTGACAGGTTTCTGAAGGCTTGGCCGATGCGCTCATACTCTTTAGGAAGCGCTGGTTAAAAACAGATGAACACATTACCACCCAATCACAGCTGTAAGTATTCTGTGTACATGTACACGGAATAACTTTAAATGTATGCACTGACGTCCGGTGCAGCGTTTCCAGTGTGCGTGCCCGACGTTCAGCAGCTCTCTGATGCCGTCATCCATGGACTTTGTAAAGCGGCTGTAGTGTTCACACCTCTGTTCACTGCACACACACTCAGAGGTCACACAAAGGTAAAAAGCCACAGGTAAAAACATGTGAAACTGAGCTGCTGTTTGATGGAAGAACAGTGAAAGTACATTTATAATAAGGAACAGTAATGGGCCCAGTACACCGCCCTGTGGCACTCCCAGTGAGCTACAGCTAAAAAAGGGATTGACGCCTGATGACTGGTCATGTGACATTTGACAGACACAAGTTAGACGACCCTAATGAGCGAACCAATCAGAGGTAGCCTGACAGACCAAACCCAGGGTATAGGCCTTTACAAGCAGACTGAGTGACTTACACCTGGATGACATCGAGCTCTGCAGCTTCAGGTTCAACCAAACTGAACATCATTGGACCCACCGTCTCGTCTTTCTCTGCCTTCCTCTTCCCCGCCTTCCACTCCTGAAACAACAACAAACAGCCTTAGCCAATCAGCAAGCAGCATCAGATATCATCACACCTGACTGGCTCAAACATAATCTCCATAAAAGACCATACAAACATTTATAACCTATGGGTGGGGTCTGTTCTGTACCTGAAGCCTTCTGGTTTGTGTTTGTAGTCTTTCATTTGTTTGTGAGTAAACAAAAAGTACATCCCAGAGGCTTAGACAGCAGGTTCTCAGGTTTTCATTCATTCATTCATTTATTTATTCATTTTCAGGCACAACAAATACCTATATTGAACATAAAATACACAAAACAAAAAACAAAAATTGCCTGAAAAAGGAGTGGGACGAAGAAAACTTATTAAATCCCACCCCTATACTCACTCATCAACAAAAAAAACAATAAACTTCCCGCAGCTACGCCCATCATTGCATACAGACCCATCAACAGCTCCGGGCACATACAAGCATCTAAGCGGCAGCTCGCAACCAACAATTAGAGCCTTCATAACTGAATACAGAATATATAAATTATAAATTGCATTACCACAGGTAACAGGTAGTAATAACTACAAGTAACAAACACACATACATATACATACATATATATCTACACACACAAGTACATATATGTACATACATACGCACACTTTATTTATTTTTTTTATTTTTTATTTTGGAATCCATACCAGCAATGGTAAGAGGACAGACATTACAGAGCACACTAAAACCCATCATTGAGTACCTGAAAGATGTAAAGCAGGAGGTGGAGCTTCACCTACCTTCTCATCTCTGTGGGTGAGGAAGAGCTGAAAGACTTCACTCTGAGAGACGATGGGGTGCCGACACATCCGAGTCATCCAGGCCTGCAGACCCTCCATCCTCATCCTAATGAAGTCATCATCAAACCTGCCTACAAGCACGGGTGAGACTGGTAAGGTCAAAGGTGTTTGCTGGGTCATACAGGGTAGCTATGGCGATGGCTCACCTGTCACCTGTTTGTCAGGCAGTGAGGGGATGGGCAGTATGGACCCAAACTTCTCCAGCAGACGCTCATACAGCCAATCAAAGTGCTTGTAGCGATGATTGACAGGGCTGTTGGTTGTCTGGAGGAAGAGGGAGAAGTCAGAGATTGATACCCAGTGATACTGCAAGTACTACTAAGTACTACAGAGTAAGTAAAGTAAGTAAGTAAAATTTTATTTATATAGCACCTTTCAAGATAAAAATCACAAAGTGCTTCACAGAAGCTAAAACCTAAAAATAAAAATCAACCAAAAGCAAGTTTTAAAAAAAAGTGCTACTAAGCTCACATTGGGTGTTATCTGGTACTCGATGAAGCTCTTCAGTCCGTACATTTTGGACTCTTTCTTTGGATCAGCAATCACACAGTCCAGAGGAGACGTCGGGTACAGCCAGACGGGACCTACTTCTCCCATCTGATCGGACGAGGACCAAGAGCCAATCAGAGCAATCAACACCACACATCATTAACCAAGAGAAAAATGTTGGACTCACGTAGACAGGAAGCCTCTCTCTGCTGTCAGCCGGAGGTCGGGCTAACATAAAGACTTCTGGACTCGGACCTTTGGAGAACGAGAACCTAAAGACAAGAAGGCATCACTGTCTTCTACTCGTTTCTACTGATTTCTACTGACATCTACCGAATTATACTGACATCTACTCATTTCTACTGATTTCTACTGACATCTACCAAATTCTGCCAACTTCCACTGACATCTGCTTCCATTAATTTTTAATAATATCTAACAACTACCAACATTCACTCCCTTCCACTGAAATCTACTAGGGTTTACCATCACTACTGACATCTACTGACATCTACTGAACTCAACTGATGTTTAGTAAGCTCTACTGTCTTCTACAGGAATCTACCAACTGCTAACCACTGTGACTGACATCTAATGACTCCTACCAGTGTTTACTTTGCTCTATGGACCGACATCTACTGGACTCTACTTTTAGCTCTACTGTGAGTCGTCTGTTATATTTGCATATTTCAGAAACATATGTACTTATTGAGGGAGATCTTAACACTGGGTCCATGGGCGCTTCGTCCTGAGGCTCCGGCCTCCCCTTCCGGTTGGTTGTTGTCATGGTAACTGCTCACCGACTGGTCATCCCATTCGTCGTCCCACTCGCCGTCATCATCCTGAACAGCTGATAGGGACACTGCTCGACATTCCTGATGTAAAACCTTTTTCCTCACAGTAACACACTATACTTGAAAATGAGCTGAAACAAGCGTATGTTACCGTGCTGTGTGGGATTGTATCCTCGACTGTCCCATCCCTGTGTGTGACTGACAAAAGCCCCGCCCCCCGAGCTCAGGTCGCCGCCTCCTCCAACACCACCAGTGTTTCTGATCTGAAACATGACAACATCTTTAACAAACAGATGTTCCTGCAGACGATACAGACTTTACTGTAGCCATCAGAGCAGGGTGCTACCAATATGGTCGCAAATGCAACCAAATTTTTCAATTGTGCGACTAAAAAAAATCTTGGGTCACACCAGTTTGACCAACTGTTCGAGTACGAACAAAAAAAAGCCTCGGCAACTCTGAAGATCTCCGTGTGGTCAACAACAGACACGCATTATGCCCCTATCGTGGTCTGAACCAATCAGAGATAGTCAGGGGTTTGAAAGTGCAGACGGACAGAGAGGTGAGTAGCTTGAATAAAGCGGTATCGATTAATTAAATCCTGATTGAAATATAAATGTATTCTGGAGCTGAAAGCCGACAGCTCACTGACTCTGATGTGTCGGCGGGTCCGTGCTTTGTGTTTACATCTTTTTTGAGCTAGATTCTGAGGTGCAGGTTTTGTCTCTCTCTAACCAAAATTCGCTGAACCAGCAGCAAAAGAAGATCCAAACTATGCTTCACATTTGATAAATGTCATCATTAATTCCCTCTTACGTTTGCTGTTTTGCTTCCACCACGATAAAGTCACACTTCATGCACAGCTCTCTCTCTCTGTCTGTACTTTAAGTACAGTTTCCCATCTAAAAGTCTCTCCTTTCTGCATTATTCATTCGCTTATTGCCCACCAGTCTACCGTTGTTTACAGCGCTGTCGGCCACTCTTTTTTTTTTTTTTAACTTAAATGACCTTGGACAAGAAAGCTTAATTTCTGCTGTTCAATACTGATCTTAGAAATATGGTATCTAACCAGATTCTTACTATCTTAATGACCTTGTAGTACCATATCACCCTATTAGAGCGCTCCGCTCTCGCTCTGCAGGCCTACTTGTTGTTCCTAGAGTATTTAAAAGTAGAATGGGAGGCAGAGCCTTCAGTTTTCAGGCCCCTCTTCTGTGGAACCAGCTTCCAGTTTGGATTCAGGAGACAGACACTGTCTCTACTTTTAAGATTAGGCTTCAAACTTTCCTCTTTGCTAAAGCATATAGTTAGGGCTGGACCAGGTGACCCTGGATCCTCCCTTAGTTATGCTGCAATAGATGTAGGCTGCCGGGGATTCCCATGATGCACTGAGTTTTTCCTTTCAAGTCACCTTTCTCGCTCACTATGTGTTAACAGACCTCTCTGCACTGAATCATATCTGTTATTAACCTCTGTCTCTCTTCCACAGCATGTCTTTATCCTGTCTTCCTTCTCTCACCCCAACTCGTCGCAGCAGATGGCCCCGCCCCTCCCTGAGCCTTGTTCTGCCGGAGGTTTCTTCCTGTTAAAAGGGAGTTTTTCCTTCCCACTGTCGCCAAAGTGCTGCTCATATGATTGTTGGGTTTTTCTCTGTATCTATAATTGTACGATCTACTGTACAATATAAAGCGCCTTGAGGCGACTGTTGTTGTGATTTGGTGCTATATAAATAAAACTGAATTGAATTGAATAAGAAAAGATGAAAAGAACTATTGATACATGTTTTGTTAAGGCCTGATCCGTCTGAAATTCATAGCCAGTGCTCTGAAATGGAGCCATCAATCTTTGAACGCTGAAAAAGCACACAGTGTATCCAGAAAACACATTATATGCTGCAATAAATGCACTGCCCAAGTGTCCCCTCTCCCCACTGCCTTTCAGCAGCAGGCAGCAGCAAACAGGTCGTCAGAGGAGCCGATGTGATGATTAGGTTTAACATTGCCTACAATATTACCAAAGAGTGCCGAAGCACTTCAAGCACAAGCACTTTTTCTAACAAGCACTAACTTATCTTTCTGGTAGAACTGTGCTCCAAATAAAGAACTTTGTGTTGACAAGATTGTTAGTTAATCGTTTACAAATCAATATTGTCTGTATGGACAGCAATTTCCGCCCCCAAAAAAGTGCACATGTAAAACTGCGGTGTTAAGTGATGCGGTTGAAAAATTTGGGTGCGCCTAACTTTTGTGCTGGTGCGCCTAAGAAAAAAAGTCAGGCACACCAGTGCAACCGTGGCAAAAAGTTATTCTAGAGCGCTGCAGAGGTTACACTGTGTGGTCCAGTGGTCTCCATGGTGGGTTTATCACTCTGTGCTGTGATTTTCAGTATCTCTGTGAAGTGTTTGTGCCTTTGTGAACTTGAAATCAAATAAAGATGAAATATCCTCGGTTTTAGTCTCTGTCGGTTTGGTAAAATAAATGATTGCAGTTTGCCCAATGAAGCCCTGATGGACGTATTTATTGATGTTTGGACGTCTATCAGCCTGTGAGTCAGCTGCTTGTTTTCACTGAAATACTGATTTTCTGGCCTCTGTTCTGGAATCTCACTGAAACTGAGCTGAATTCAAACAAACAGTCAAATAATAATAAAAACTAAACTCAAAGGTAAGTGTTGGACAGAGTGTGTGACACTGATGAAGGTGAAATTCGCTGATCTGTGCCTCTTTGTGTTGACACGACATGAAATAATGTCACAGCGCTCACCTGTAAATATCCCTCAGGTACAAGGCCGGTTTGTCCGCTGGAGTTCTGGGCCTGGATCCAGCCTCCACCCACAGTCTGAAGAACAGGGACACGTGAGGGGGTGGAGCCGTGTTTCCTTTGCAGTGTGTGCAGTGTAAACACCTGTGTTTACCTGGTCTGTCACAGTGATGGTCTCCCCCTCTCTCACCGACAGCTCGTTGTTTCCTGGCTCCGCTGTGAAGTCGTACAGAACCAGAGCCTGGAGAGCGCACACACACATGCACACACACGCACACACACACAAACACACACGCACAAACACACATGCACACAAGCATGCACACAAGCATGCACACACACACACACACACACACAAACACACGCACGCGTGCGCGCACACACACGCACACACACGCACAGAGCTCAGACTGGTACAAACTAAAGTTTAGGGGCAGTCAGAGGAACCAGCTCTGGTTTGGGCTCAGAGGAAACGTCTGGATGTCAGTGAAACTACAAACTCTCGAACCTGACTTCCTGTTGGACCACAGTACTTCCTGACATCCACATATCAGGAACTTCCAGGCTTTCTGGGTTTTTCTTTCCAGAGAAGCTCACACAGAGACATTTCCATGTGCAGCGATGAAACGTCGTCTCCTGCCTCCACACGTTTATTCATGAACACAAATATGATTTCTGCTTGTCGCATTGACAAACACGTCTGCAGAGCCGAACAGTCACAAAATAATTTGAAGTTATATTTGAGTTCAGGACTAACGCTGATGCAGGAGCGCTACGTCGTTGCAAGTCAGTCATATAAAAGTTTACTCTGTGGAGACTGTCACAAACTCTCTCACTGATTAGAGTAATTGTGATTGTTATATTACAACTTCTTTCTACTTACAGTAGAAATGATCATGTGAGTTTTCCATTGCCACGCCCCCACCTGAGGACAACGACGGTCCCCATCACCCTCAGGTCTGTTTCACTCCAACACACCATCACTTCCTGCAGCACCACCCACGCCCACAGCTCAGTCTCTGCCCCAAGCGTGATGGTGGAGGCTGCAGACCTGTCACCACGTCTCCCTCATTGTTAAACTGTTACCATGGTTTCATCCCTCGCATCACTGATCCCCGATCAGGACGCCGTCCTTCAGTGAAACCATCAGAGTAAACATGAGATGTCTGATTGATTTATTCATCCAGGCTCTCATTCCCACCACACCAGCAAAGGTGCAACAGACACAACAGGTAACGAGACATCAAGTACAAACAAGTACAGATGTGTCAATTTGATTATTCCTGGAAACACCAGCAGCACATTTGAAATCCTGATTTTGTCCGATTCCCAGGGCGATCATTTGGATGATGCTGTGAATGCGAAGGCCGTGTTGGTTGTTACACATATAAACACGAAGGTAAGAGGAAAGCAGGCCAAGCAGGGCTTCATAGACAAGTACCAGCCAATGGGAACATCCGCAGCAACACGCAGAGAACAGTGAGCCACGTGATTTCCACAGCCAGTAATAAACCTGAAGCGTGGACAACATCCAGGTGTTTGGGTGATGGGCAGGTACATTCATATCATGAAGCGCTTAGAGTCAAGTTTAAAAACAATCTGAGGTCTTTATGAGCTTCAGCTCTCCGTCTGCAGCACAGCTGATATCTCACACCCAGGCATGCCAGCGTTATTTTAAATAAATCAATAAGCGATGAGTTCTCTGACTGTCAGACAGTAGCGGTTTTAGATACGGGCGACACGGGCGGTTGCCCGGGACGGCATCACGGGCATCAGCAAAAAATAAAAAATAAAAAAATTGCTCGTACTCGTGCTGCCCCGACATCAGCCAGCGCATATTGGGAATGGTACAGGGACCGATCGGTTTTCTATCGCCCATTTGCTGGGAGTAAGGGCGCCCTCCGTTAGCGAGGTGCGCCTGCTGCTTGCGGCGCAGAGAGGAGAGGGCGGCGCGACGCAGCGGGGGATTCACTGGCTGGCTGGAGCAGCATCTAATAACCAACTCGCAATAAAACAAAATAAAAACAAAACAACAAACACGAAAACACCAGACATCATGATACAGACTTATAATTTGCACCGATGTTTTTTCAAAATTCTATACGCGAAAAGTGAGCGCGAGCCCTCGGTGCACCTGCTCGCTGCTGAAGTCAAAGTAAACTTTATTGTCATCTCCGCTACATACAGTCCAGTATATAGAGAGACGAGACGACGAGGCTCCAGTTACAGCAGTGCAAGTAAACAAACAATAAATATAAGAAGAGTAAGACAATAAATATACACTTTAGGACTCGGGGTAAAGGGATCAATAACAATTTAAAATTTATAATTTACAGTTTGATGATTTAAAGTCTCACACACAACCCGTCGAAAGGGGAGGAAGACCTGCTACTTCCAAATAGAGCACATTTCATTCATAATGTTGTAAATTATGTATTCATGATTTGAATCCTGGATTGTGCGAAATCTCAGAAATAAACCTTAGACAAAGTGAATCTGTGAACTAAGGTGTAGGTCTGTTAGATCATGTTGTGGTGATCCTCGATATGGGGGATTTGTGTTCATACCGGAGTGCAAAATTAAAACCAATGTAAGGTGGACAAGAAAAGTTCAAAGCCATCAGGAGCTCAGTTTAGAAAAAATAAAAAAGAAGAGGAGGAGAAACGAGCAACAGATGCAGGTAAGCAGATGTGTGATTGGATAATGGCAGGTCATCCTGAAACAATCAGAATCAGAATACTTTATTAATCCCTAAGGAAATTATGTGGATTACAGTTGCTCAAAGAAGAAATGGTAAAAATACTAAACTCCAAACAGTACATTATGTTACAGGTTTTAATATTAATTGTCAATTGTTGATTTGTCCTGTTCTCATTGTATGACGAATTATGATGACTGTTTGGTAGCCGTTTGCATACAATGCATACTCTCTCTCTCTCTTCATATGTGTGTTTCTCTGGCAAAATTCAGTATGTTTCGACAACAGTTTTATCGTAATGTATAATCCTTAATATGTTTTTTGTGTATGTGGGGGGGCGCCAGAGGGAGTGTTCGCCCGGGGCGCCAAACAGGCTAGGACCGCCACTGGTGTCAGAGGACTGTGCTGTGGGAAACAGGAGACCTCCTCACACTGACAATCTCTGAGTGCATCCTCACAATCTAAAGTTTCTGATATATCGCCTGCAGACCTCACTGATCATCGCAGGGATCAATAACTCTCATCGATCTCTCCTCAGCAGCAGGTCTGTGACTTTTGACCCTCCTCTGAGCTTCTCCGACAACTTTTAAACGTGGGCTGGTGTTCCCGCACATGCGCAGCAACAGCCTGTGCGTTCCTATTTTCCCAACTGGATGTTGGCAGTTCTCCCCACGGCTGTACAAGCCGTGCCTGCCGCTCTTCCCTCCCCCCTTGTCTCCCCCGTGTCTCCCCTGTGTCCCCCTCCTCTCCTCGTGCCGCTCGCTGCACCTGTCTGCTGACACCTGCCGTGTCTCAGGTGTGTCCCCGCCGTTCTGTTGCTCCCCGAATCTGGTTCGGTTCAGCGCGCTGATTGGAGCCAGCCGCGGGGTCAGAGGTCACCGCAGATAGGTACGCGTGCAGGCGATGGTCTTACCTGAGCAGCCATGGTGACGTCACAGGAGTAGGTTCGATCCCGGTTCTTGCCGTCAGCTCGCGGACCGACCTGAGCCCCGCTGCGTCAAGGTAGGGAGCGCGAGGACGGCACTTCCGCTGTGGCGCTTCACAATTAAAGCACCGCAGTAGCTCTAGGGCAAACAAACCTATAAAACGACACCTTTAGTGACGACACTTTAGTGACGTCTAAAGAAGCTGTGAACACAGGCAAGTTGAATTCATATAATAAAATACAGGAATGCGTTAAATAAATCACACAGATTCACTTAGTTTTATTAATTTTTATTTTGAAAGTCCGCTTCCGTTAGTTTATTTTTGTGCTCTGAAACCTTGACCACATATGACGTCATACGCGGAAGGGCTATTCCACTGGGCGTCTCCTGAAAACTCTCCAGTTACACGCTGTAAAAATACTGCAGTTGAAAATACTATTGAAGCACATTAAAATACTACAAAATACACAGACGAACACTACAAAATACAAAATGCTAAAATAGTACGAAATACTTGTTAAAATACTGCTATTAAATGCATTAAAACACTACAAAATACACTAAGATCATTAGGATCAGTGTGCAGAGTGTAAAATATGAACTTTAACTGTAAATTTAATAACACAGTAAACAGTAGTTTTTTATAAAAAGTAAAAGTACAGATAGGGGGCGTGGTTATGGCGCTGAACTAGGCACACGTATTTTTGTGAGCTCCTGGCGATATTTTAGTAAGTTCCTGAAAACTGTCCTTTAACTGCGTGAACAGTGATAACTATTGCTTGTAACGAGTTATTATCGTATATCCGCGACATTATGCCGGCTAAGAAAGCACAAAATAAATCTAAGGCACACTCTTCTCTGAGTGAGGAAGACGACGTCTCTGATGCTAGCAGTCAAGCTAACTCTGCAGGTGATGCTAGCTCTGGGAGTCTCCTGGACGTGAGTACTGGAATGGCCCATAACATGGATGTTATTCAAATACTCGACGGAATCAGAAATGACTTTTCCACAAAACTTGATGTGGTCCTGTCAGCGATCCAAGATGTTAAAAGAGACGTGCAGGACTTTTCGGTGCGCATGGATGGGGCAGAGATGCGCATTAGCAGCGTGGAGGACGCCATTAACTCAGAGAAAGGCAAGATAGATGCGCTAGTTAAACAAGTGGCTCTCCTCACGAACAAACTCGAGGACCTCGAAAATCGCTCTCGTCGTTCCAACCTACGACTAGTTAATGTGCCGGAGAAAATAGAAGGACATGACGCGGTGGCTTTCCTAGAGAAGTGGCTCCCCGAAGCGCTGGGACCAGCAACATTCCCGAGACAACCTCTCATCGAAAGAGCTCACCGGTTGCCCGGCCGGACGCAACCCAACCGACCACCCTCACCGAGAGTCCTCATCGTGAAGTTTTTAAGCTTCCAAGACAAGGTTCGGGTGATGCGGGCGGCTATGGCCAAAGGGAAAGTTATCTGCGGGGGTCAAGAGGTCATGTTCTTCCCGGATCTTTCTACAGATCTCCACCGACGGAGGAGGGGCTTCGACCGGGTGAAACAGCAGCTCAGGGCGATGAACGTACGTTACGGATTAATTTACCCGGCGAAGCTACGAGTGTCATCTGGTGGACATATGCATGTCTTTGAGACCCCAGCAGATGCGGAAAAGTTCATCCGAGGTTTGCAGAATACAGAGGACTAGCAGAATATCTGATGGGGACTGCCGAATCCTTCACTATCTGCCCATAACAACTGTAGTTTGAAATTGTTGGATTTAATGGTCAATATCGCTCATCCTTACTGTTGAATTTTTTGGGGAGAGTATTTTTCTTTTTTGTATTTACTTTGGTTGACCGTTCCTTCGTTCTCCTCAGTTGTATTGGGCATTTTATTTATCCCTTATAGATAACTAGCCACGCCCACTTGTTGATTGGGCTTTCATTTGTGTCTTGGAGTACTGGTTGTTCGACATACAGTCGGCTCTCCGGGATGAGAGTTATGCTACAAGAAAGTTTGTAATGATCATTGTATACATACTTGTTCATGTAGGATATACATTTTCGTCAGGAGACGCAATTGTCCAGGTGGTTTGGTTTTGTTTGACCATGTCAGCTCGGTTTGGTCTAGCTGCTCCCTTGTTTACATTGGATCAGCGTGTGCACTTAACTGCAGGGGGAGGGCGGGGTAGGGCGAGGGGCTGTCCGGTTCAGGTTGACAGCTAAGGGGGTTCATTTATGGCAGATTTTGTGTTATTTCTTTGTGTTTTTGTATTTTTCACAACGTGTTGCTTTTTACTGGTTTACTCCCACCACAACAGTTAGAGATACTGAAAGGTTTACCAACAACCAAATGAAGATACTATGTTGCACAATCTGTTGTATTAATAAGAATAGATGACTTCATATAAGACTTTTAAATTTACTTCTTGGAATGTGAGAGGAATGGTAAAAGTGGTTAAACTAAAACAGGTTATTACCAGGCTTAAACAACTTGAGTCATCAATAGCGTTTATCCAAGAGACCCATTTACTCAGAGAGGATCTGGTGAAAGTACGTAGGAGATGGCCAGGCAAAGTGCTAGCATCCTGTTGCCCTTCGCACGCGAGAGGGGTTATGGTGTTAATTCATAATTCAGTGCCTTTCCAAGTAAATAACACTATTTATGATAAAGCTGGCAGATTTTTGGTGGTTCAAGGAACTCTCTTGAAAGAGAATTTCAATTTAGTTAATGTTTATGGCCCTAATGATGATAACCCTTCATTTTTTGAGAATTTATTTCTATTGATAGCTACCCTTCCTGGTAGGATAATATTGGCAGGTAGGGATGGGTATCGAAAACCCACTGTTTCAATTCCTTGGAATCGTTTGCCATTTTTGCAAACGATTCCCTTATCGATTCCAGTCGCCCCGAATGACGTCACCACGTTGCGGAGCGTCATTTACCTGGCAGGAAACACGGCGCCTAAGCGGCTCAAACCCTCAAAAGTTTGATTATACTTTATGAGAACCGATGACAACAGGGCAACTTGCAAAGTAGATATTTCATTTAAGGGAGGAAACACTACGAATATGCAAAAGCATTTGCTCACAAAACACGCGATGACACGCGTTTTTAATTCCGCTCCGGACTCGTGACTCTCAACCCAGCAGCAGCGCTAACGTTTGCACGTCCTCTCCCGTTAATGCGGCAGGTAAATAATCAAGTAACAGTGCATATTATGTTAGCGCAATCTGCCTTATTACAAGACCTGCCATTACTGTACATGTAGGTGACCATGATGAGAGAGACAGACAGAGTCTGGCTGGCGCTCGCTGGTAGTTCTCGCTGCAGTCTACTGGTAGCGTCTCCTTTCAGGCCAGGATAGACTAATGTCACCGAGCAGTGTCTAAGTTTGTGGTAAAAGGCTTGCACCCATTTGCCACAGCAGATTCCCCCGATTTTTGGTAAGTGAATGTGTTTAATTGTGGGCAGGGACATTACTGGATATTCTTGTGTAATTGCCACAGAACAATTTATGTTATACTTTGTTATTGCTACAGAAGAATGTTGCAGCTTTAAGGCAGGGATGACTCCTGGAGTTGCTTTCTCACTGCATATGCTTTATTTCACAATCAGATCGATTCGATAACAAAAACATACAGCAGCTCCTCTCCTACTCCTAGCCCTTCGCTGCGGTGGAAAAAAGAACGACTTCAATCCCCTTCAAGGAACATACGTACAAAATAGTTTTCCTGATACACCAATGGGGCGTTCAATGCCATCTTGTAAATATGAGTACTCTGGCAGAGTAACAGTTCAAATGAAAAATACACCAGAACAAACAAGCAAACAAAAAAAGAAGTGTGGGGTACCTTTGAACCAATGAACAAAGTATAACAATTTATACTTTTTAACATAACCCGACCCCGTCAATATGTGATATGTCTCACAAGAATATTTATTTTATTATTTTACATTTACAATTTTTTTTCCTGGGGACCCTGTGACACCCCATTGAAGGCTGGATCTCTCAAGATCTCACTGTTGGGTTTGTAAGGCCATGTTACTCCTAAATTTCTATCTTGTTCAAAGAGAAGATATAAAACAAAGCTCTGAGCTAATCGACCTTAGTGTTCTCCTTTTTTTAAAAAAAAAAAAGAATCGATAAGAGAATCGATAAAGAATCGAATCGTTAAACAGAATCGAAAATGGAATTGGAATCGTTAAAATCTTATCAATACCCATCCCTATTGGCAGGTGACTTAAATTGTACTCTGGACCCGAAGCTTGACCGCTCATCAGGGATAGACACTTCACACTCTCAAACAAGAAAAAAAATACAACAATATTTGAAAGATCTGAACCTCTGTGATCCATGGAGAATTCAAAACCCCAATAAAAGGGAATTCTCATGCTATTCAGCAGTATTTAAATCCCACTCCCGAATAGATTATTTTTTAATCTCCTCATCTTTGCTACCCAATATAACTAAGTGTATATATGACAGCATTGTGTTGTCAGATCATGCCCCAACCTCACTATTTTATGAGGTAGAACAAGTGAATAGCCACTCAAACAAGTGGCGCTTGCACCCTAAATGGATACATGATTCTGACTTTATGAAATTTGTAGGAGAACACATTGATCTCTACTTCTCAATTAATACAATTCAAACAACTGCAGCCGTAAGGTGGGAAGCTTTTAAGGCATATATTAGAGGACAAATGATAAGTTTCACCAGTTCTAAATTTAACAAATTCAAACAGACAATGAACGAATTAGACAATAAAATTAGAGAATTAGAGAGAGAAGTTAACATAGATGATTCAACACAGAAAAAACAGGAGTTACTGACCCTTAAAGCTAAATACGAGGAGCTGTCTATGCTTAAAGCTGAAGATGGTTTAATAAGATTGAAACAGACGTTTTATGATCAGGGTGAAAAGCCGGGTAGACTACTAGCTTGGCAGATAAAGAAACTTGAATCTGACAGAGCCATTAATATAATTAGGAACGATCAAGGGGAATTATCTACAGATCCCACAGAAATTAATAACACCTTTGTCTCGTATTATAAAACCCTATATAAATCTGACAGCCCACTGGACCTGGTAAGCCAAAGTGCTTTCTTGGATAGATTGATCTTTCCCTGTATTTCTGAGGATGTGAAAAATGAATTGGAGAGAGAAATAAATTTCAATGACGTTTCTGATGCAATTACGAACATGAGAGGTGGTAAGGCTTCGGGTCCTGATGGGCTTCCGATAGATATTTACAAGCTATTTAAAGCAAAATTAATTCCCCCATTATTAGATGTTTATTTGGAATCCTATGAAACAGGTCGCCTCCCTGCTACATTTCGTAGTGCCCTGATCACTCTCATTCTAAAACCGAGCAAAGCGCCAGCCGAAAGTGGTTCTTACAGACCCATATCGCTGTTAAATTCTGACTCCAAAATCATAGCTAAGGCTTTGGCTATGAGGCTGGAGAGGGCTCTTCCAGCCATTATACACGGAGATCAAAATGGTTTCGTTCAAAATCGCCAGGGGTTCCACAATGTGAGGAGAGTTCTCAATATAATCCACGAATGTGAAGAGTTACCTGATACTGCAATACTATCACTCGACGCGGAGAAGGCGTTCGATCGAGTTGAATGGCCCTATCTAATTGAGGTGCTTAAGCGTTTTGGATTTGGTGATCACTTCCGCCGATGGATTGAAATTTTACTTGCTGATTCGGTTGCAATGGTATCTACCAATAGTCTCATTTCTAGTCCTTTTGAGCTATCTCGAGGCACCAGGCAAGGGTCTCCGATTTCACCTCTGCTTTTTGTACTAGCCATGGAACCTTTAGCGATAGCAATTAGATCACATCCCTCGATCCATGGTATTAAAATCGGGGAGATGCTACACAAAATTGCAATGTACGCTGACGATACTGTTGTGTTTCTATCACACCTTGCAGAATCAATACCATCTCTCCTGAAGCTATTCGATCAATTTAGCAGTTTCTCTGGGTTCAAAGTGAACGAAGAAAAATCATCCATTATGTTTTTAAATATGAACGAGAGGTTGAAACCAGTTGTATCCCACCCATTTGTGAATGCCGCAGAGGGATTTAAATATTTAGGCATCAGAGTAACCCCAACAATAAGCAATCTTAGTTCAGCCAATTATGAGCCCCTGGTGGTAGGGTTGTCGGATGAGATCACTAGATTAATATCATTGCCTCTTTCTTTACTGGGAAGAATAAACATAGTAAAGATGACTATATTACCTAAATTCCTATATATCTTTCAGTCAATTCCGCTGGCCCCTCCTCCTTCTTTTTTTTCCAAGACCAGAAAGCTTCTTTCTAATTTCATCTGGAACAATAGGAAGCCAAGACTCAGACTCTCCCTCTTGTATTTACCATATGATAGGGGAGGACTACAGTTTCCAAATTTAAAATGGTACTATTGGGCTGCTCAGCTGAGGACCACTATGTTTTGGTTTTCAAACGATATTTCCCTTCCCTGGTTAGCAACTGAAAGAATGTCCTCAAAGGGTCTGTCGTTAAATAGCTATTTATACTCAGCACCCTTTAAAACTTTTTTTTTTTTTTTTTTTTTTTCCTAAATGACATCAGAAACAGCAGTATGCGACATTACGTGATGGCAGAGCTTCAGTTCATCCTTTGTCTTTTTTTTTTTTTTTTTTTTTTTTTTTTTTTAAATAAATAGGACAGGGGGAATGAATGAGAGAAAGAGGGGGAGAGAAAGAAAGAAAACCAAAGGGGAGAAGAGACGGTGAGAAGGGGGGGGAAGAGAGAGAAAAAAAAAAAGAACTCCTGGGTCACCTGTATGGAGAAAAAAAAAAACAAAAAAAAAAAAAAAACAGAGGAGACAGCAAACAACAAAGAGTAACATAATAATAGAGAAAACAAAGCACCATCACAATAAACTAGCTAGTCATAGATATCAATATTTACTAAATAATAACCGATATTGTGCAGCACGCAAGAGAGACAGCGCACAGTGTGCTTTGAGGCAGCAGCCAAGAAAGCTTTAGTCCGCGTCTGTGAATACCCATGTGTGCATACCTGTGTGGATCAGCATGCTTGCATTCCAAAGGTTTCTCCATGTAATGATCTGCTAGGGAGTGTGGGGGGGCCACAGCCCCGTCCTCCAGGGTGTGAAGCGGGTATGGAGGAGATCAAAACTCCAGACATCCAGAGGCCCCCAGAACACAAGAGCACCCTTTAAAACTTTAAAGAAAATTACTACTAATCCCTTTGTAAAAAACACTGTTGTTGTTTGGCATGAAGTACAAAAAATGTTGAATGAATCTTCTGGGTTGTCCTGTTTCTCCCCAATTTGGGGTAATGAACTCTTGGCCCCGGCTAAGAATGACATGGGCTTTAAAGCTTGGCTGAACAAGGGCATTGCGAAACTACAGGACGTATATGAGGAATATTCTCTAATGTCATTCAGTGAATTAAGGGCAAAGTTTGATTTACCGCAGAAACACTTTTTTAAGTATCTGCAACTTAGAAGTTTTATTCTGGCACACTTAAACAATTCAGTGCACCAACCCTCACTCTCCATCCTAGAAACTCATGTTACAAAAAACTGTTTTGGTAAAAGACTGGTGTCCCAGTTTTATAGCCTGTTAGTTGAACACCATAAGGATAACTCTGATAGTAAAAGACGGGAGTGGATTAATGACTTACAAGAAGATATTTCATATACTGAATGGGGTAAAATATGTTCAAAAACACACACTCAGACCATTAACACTCGTTTGAGAATGATACAATTTAATTGGATAATGCGAACATACATATCCCCTGTACAATTAAATAAATTTGATCCTAATATAATTGATCTATGCTATAAGTGTAATAGGCATCAGGGTACACTATATCACTGCCTGTGGAAATGTGAAGAGATCCAAAAATTTTGGAGCTCTGTGTTAAAATATATCTCTCAGATCACAACTTCTCCTGTACCGCTTTGCCCTAAGTTATGCATTTTAGGCTTGTATCCAGATGACTACTCTGTCTTGTGAGGAAAGAAAAATGGTCGATCTTTGTTTGCTACAGGCCAAACGCTGTATCGCCTTATGCTGGAAGAATGTTGGTTGCCCCTCTTTTAACCACTGGTTAAATAACTTAACATCGAGTTTAGCTCTTGAGAAACTGACCTATATTGTTAGAAAGAAGGCTTCTGAATTTTACAACATCTGGAAGATATTTTTGGATCTACTGAGGAGTGGGGATGTGGGGGGGGGGGGGGGGGGGGGGCGGGCGGTGAGTGAATAAGACAACTAGATAATGAATAATGTCTGACTTGCTGTTGGGAATATACTATGTAACCTATATTATGATTTATTTTTTTATTTTTGTTTATTTATTTATTTTTATTTATTTTTTATTTATTTTTATTTTTTTAATTGTATTTATTCGTATGGTTTAATTTAATTTATTTAACTATGCATTTATTTGGAACCCTTTAGGATTAACACTTCAATTATCGTTATTACTATTACTATTATTATTATTATTATTAGTGTTGTTACTATTATTATTATTATTTTAATGACTGCCATACGTTCATTTTATGTTGGTGTTGATACTGTTGAAAAAACAAATAAACATACGTTTAAAAAAAAAAAAAAAAAAAAGTACAGTTAAAAACTGTAGAAACACAAAAATAAACAGTGCGTCATAAAACTGTATGATTGTTGTTACAGTGAAACACACATGTGGGGACTCGGGCTTCACTCTGTCTGCTGTGTGTGGTCTCTGGGGGGCTGGGTGGGCTTGCCCTTCCCCAGCCAAACTACAGCTACACCCACAGGTTGGAGTAAACGCTCCTGAAATCTTAAAGTTTGTGTGTTTTCTGGAAAACAAAGACGTGTTGTTGATTCGGAAACAATTTCTTTGCTCTGGTCGATAAACGTTCGTCCTCTCTCGCCAAATGTTAAAGCATGTTGTTGCACACAGGTGGGGATGCTCACATAGGAGGAAGTAGAACTACAATCAGGAACTCCAGAAAACCAACCTTCACACTAAAACAGGAAGTAACCAAAAGACTAAACACACAGAGACACCAACACTGACCCAGGGAGGAGAGTGAACAGAGACAGGAGAAGTAACCTGTAAGCAGGAAGCAGCGCTCTAAGAGTGTCCCTGAAACAAATGAGTCACATTAGAAACAGGTAAACAAAGAGCAGCGCAGCAGGAAGATGAAAGTGAGTCAGCATCATGTTGATGAATCCAGGGTCCTGCACATTTTTAAACCTCACAGCTGGAACTCAGAATGACTGCAATGATGTCAGTCATGTATAGGGTCACACTTCATGTTTCTAGACTCTATCAAACCTTTAAAATGCTGTTGGACATCTTTAATGACAGAATCTCAGTAATGTTTCAGCGTAAAATGTAACCAGATTACAATCAAACTGTCTCTAAGTCCATGTAGTTTAAGTCTTACAGTGTGTTCACACCGAATGCGATAGAGGTGGCCAGAGCGTCAGGTTTACATGTAAAGTCAATGGAAAAAGCGCGATGATGAAATTGGGAAGCAGATTTGTATCGCGAAAACGCGTGAAACGGGCGTCAGTGTACCGCGTCTGCCGCGTTTGGCTCGCAAATAAAACCACACGCGTCAGTTTTTGTGTTGCATTTGTGCATACGCGCGTTTCGCGTCTACCGCTCGAGTTGGAAAGATCTGAACTCAAGCGTCAAATCACGCCACGACAACCAATCAGGAGCCTGCTGACGTGGCTCTGACCAAAGGGGAAATGGTCCAAGGGGCAGATCCAGCCAAAGCCCTTCATTCTTCATTCAGTATGGAGGAAAAGCTCATCACTGCCGTGGACCCTAATGATCAGTAGTTTTCTGTTGAGGCAGCAGCTCTCCAGGGCAGAAACAATGCTGTTATTTTTCTCCTCCTTCTCCCTGAGGCTCTTCCACTCCAAGCTGGGTCCTTTTTATTCCTGTCTCTCTGTAAAAAGTTAAATGTTATATATTTATGTTTAATGTTTTTGTTAGTGAATTTATATATTTTTTCCAATAAACATTTGTAATGACTAATGTCTCTGTTCTACTACACAGCAAATATTGGCACCCGACTTGACACAAGTAGAATTTATTTCATATTACACTAATAACAAAATATACCAATACAGTGGGATGCAAAAGTTTGGGCAACCTTGTGAAAAGTAATTATTTTCCTGTACAAATCGTTGGTTGTCACAATAAAAATTGTCAGTTAAATATATCATACAGGAGACACACAGTGATATTTGAGAAGTGAAATGCAGTTCACTGGATTTACAGAAAGTGTTCAATAACTCTTTAAACTAAATCAAGAAGGTGCATAAATTGGCAACACAAAAAAAGAGAAATGAAATGAATATTTAGTGTATATCAATGTGTGTGTCTCCTATATGATATATGCAAGTGACATTTTTTACTGTAACAGCGATTCATACAGGAAAATAATGACTATTAATAAGGTTGCCCAAACGGTTGCATCACACTGTATATAGGAACATAGTGAAGACAAGTTATTTAGGAGAGTAAAGAGAGGTCAGTTTATTTTGGAGTAGAGCTGCATTTATTAAGAAAAATTAAAAAAGACAGGAACACTCTTTAGAGGTTTGTGGGTGGCTCTTAAAAGAGCCGTTGTGGGGAAGTCACTCAGACTTCAAACAGGCTACTCCTTTGGTTGCCAAGACACAGCTCCCTCCGCCAAGAAGTGGGCCATGAACTTCTCCCTCACCAGGACAGCCTCTCTGGAGGAGTTGTTTGCTGCTACATGACCCAGGCCTTGCAACGGCTCCACCACAGCAGGTGCCACACCCCTCACAGCAGGTGCCACACCCCTCACAGCAGGTGCCCCTCTCTCATCCAAACAGCGCAGAAAATTGTGGAGAACACAAGTTGCCTTCACGCATTTCTCCGCAATTTCAGGACGGAGCTCCATGGAGCGCAGATACAACCTCTACTGTGATGGAGAGAGGGAAGTTCCAGCGCTCCTGGAATCCCTCTGCAATGGACCGCCAGTCTGCAGTTGAAGGCACAGCCATGAAATCATCCACTAGACAGTCCCAGATGGCCGTCGCTACCTGGGAGATGATCTGGCTCACCGTGGACACACCAACTCGAAAACTGAATGCGATGGTCCTGAAGGTAGGGCTGTTTGATATAACGATATATATCGGATGACGATATAAAAACGTCTATCGTTTCATTTTACGCTGTCGTTTGTTTCGTGTTGTTGCAAAATAAACTGTTTACGACAATATTTTCTCATGGTTCTGATGGTCCCTGTAGTGGTTATATTCATTTCTTAAAGTTCTCTCTTTCTCTTATATTTAATATAACCGCACTACAGACGGACAAGGGCCTGTTTTTGTGCGTTGTGGTTAGCAACAACAACGGTAACACCATCGCGTGTCCGCTTGTTTATGTTCCACATAAACCTTTCACAATAAAGCTCAAGATCCTGTTGAGACTTTTCAAAATAAACTGAATCACATGAAAGAGCAGATTATTTACGGATGAGAAGTAAAAAGAGCCGCCAGGTGCTAAAAAATAAACCTTAGACTCAAACGTTAGAACAGGCTTTTCCCCGCAGCACGCCGTGTAATAAATACTCACAAAGAAAACGGCGCCGTTACAACTTATGTCTAAAATGTATCGTTTCATGCATCGGTTAAAACACTCGACTCCAGCTACACGACGCGCAGCTGGAAACACTTCACGCAAGTCGAGCTGCCCGAGATTCACAGAATTGACAGAAAATGTTACATTTTTGTGATTTATATCGTTATCGGACGATAGATGTCTTATATCGGGATATGAGATTTTGGTCATATCGCACAGCCCTACCTGAAGGAGTCCCCGGTGGCAAGGAACCTGGACAAAATTGTTTAAAATTAGTATTATGTGTACTGCAGTTACAAATGCATTATTCCAATTCCAAAACACTTTTGTGATTCAGATTTAAATTACAAAGCATAAATCTTACATAAAACCTTTTGTAATTATAAGGATAATTACATAATGTATATTAGATATAATCTAAAACAGTCTGCAGGGATTATATACAAATATTCAACTATCCCAGAATTAAACCAGGTCTAAATAAAAGAAAGGAGTGAGTGTCACAACAAAGATTAACCCTGTGGTCCTCGTACGACAGTTTGATATCAGCAAACACCGAGAGCATACACTGATAGACACCACAGCCATGCTATCATTGCAAACACTGATAACAGCATAAATCGAATTAAATCGGGACTTGATGAGACCTTTCGAGTATCACTAGAAATATTATACACAGTCGTCTCCGTACCACAGTTTGCTTTCAGTAAACACCAACAGCATGCACTGTTATCATAGCACATCCATGTTACCAGTGTATAAACGGATGGTTTAGCATATATTAGCACAGGTATCAATAAAGGACTACCGTATTAAACACTTTTACTAACCTCAGGCAGACGGACAGGCGCTCTGCAGGTAGGATTGAGCGCCTGTAATTGGTGTCTAGGCGGGCGATGCTGGGACTGACGCGGGACAGCAGGTCCTCAAACTGGGCGAGGGGAAGATATCGCTGAAATAAACGTCATCCAGGCGCAGCTCCTGGAGCAAGTGGTGAAACTCACCAAACTGCTCACGCGTCTGGAGGACCTGATGGACCCAGGTACGGCGAGGACGTCCTTAACGCCGCTGCTCTGCTCTCCACAGTAAATAGAGAAGGGAGACTCTCTCTTCAAACGCTACCTCGACAGCTGCCATGTAGCAAAGATACCGTCCGGCACAACTTCCTCCCACATCCCTCCCACATTTCCGGTTCACGCGCGTATTTTGACACACGATGAATTCGCGTTGGACACGCGTCGAGGTGCGAATGTGCACACGTCAAATTAGGGGCGTCTGGGCCGTTTTCGCTCGCGTCTATCGTGTTCGGTGTAAACACACCGTTACAGACACAAGATAAACCAGATAACTCTGCACTGAGCTCCATCTGAAGGTTTAAGACAAGTTCAAATACGATAAAGCACAGAGGTAGCAAAAACAAGTCAGATGTCATGAAAATCAAAAACATGTCTCAATAATGAAACGAGCTGTTACACCGGAGACTCATACTGAGTCATGTCAGTGATTACTTCAGCTGTTTCCTGGAATACAGCTCCTTCCTGGAGGACTGAACGGGTGGAGGCTAGGATGGAGGAGCTCTCTGACATCCGGTGCTGACGGTCCCATCAGGGTAAAGGACGCCAGCTGACCTCAGTCAGGTGGGCTGTGTTAACAATGCTGGTTTCAGACAGTGTTCCCGGGCACATTTGGTAAGCAGCACAATCATGCTGATGAGGAATGCAGTGTGGTCCACAGGTGTCCAATAAAGGAGTGCAGCCTCGTCCCACACACACACTCTGGTGTGACGCACTGCAGACCATGGCGAAGTCTTTGTGTTGTTTATGAAGTACTCCACAGTCTTTTAAAACCTCTGCCATCTTTACCTCTAAACATCTTTACATCTTTACCCCTAACCCTACCCTAACTTATTACCAGCTGAACCGTCTTGCTTTTTCAGACATTTTTACCTTGTGCCAACTTTATTGGGACCTGCAGCAAGCATCAAATTTAGTTTAAACATTTGTTATTTCTGTTCTGTAGTGAATTGTAGTGAATCTTGCCTCATGTGACTGAAAGTCTTTAAATATTTCACATTGAAAGAACTTTTGTGGTTGTAACAGTCTTGTTTCCTCTGGGTTAAAAAATGATTCTGACTATGAAAGCTCAGCCACCGGGATCAGTCAGTTGTGTTGCCGATCGTGGACTAATAGTGATATCACACGATTCCTGCAGTAGAAGGAATTGATCGATAGATAGATAGATAGATAGATAGATAGATAGATAGATAGATAGATAGATAGATAGATAGATAGATAGATAGATAGATAGATAGATATAGACGTCAAACCTGAGTCAGCCAGCAGGGGGCAATGCTGTCCAACTCTTCAGCATCATCATCAGCTTTTACAGAAACACAAACATCAGAGACTGCAGACTGCTCTGAAAGCAGCAGAAGGCCTTTAATCATTCAAATGTAGTCACACCATCAGAGATAACATTATTTTGACTTTATTTTGAAAGACAGGAGCAGAAACCTTTATTCATGTACACAGAGATGAGTGAGAGCAGCTTTCAGGGCTCGGCGTTAGCTTTGACTTTACTGAAGGGTTTCCTCTTATGCTTTGTGCTTCTGCAAACAGCAGCAGAACAAACGCCACACAAATCATCATTTAAGGGTTTTAGTTTTATTTAAGCAGCTGCTTCGAGGAAGGCCTTCAGGCTTCTACAGAGAGCTAAACCTCAGTCACATATCAGCTCAGACGCAACGTTCAGAATCAGAGAGGCTTCCACTTCTTATCCATAACTGAACCTCCAGAAACCTGACAGAGAGAAACCCAGTCAGAACCTGCCTGAGAATCTGTCTGATTTAAGTTCCTGTCTGTGATGCAGAGACAGCCACAGGGAGCTGCTCACAACTTATTTTATTTTGAAAATCTGACTGAGAACCGCAGAAAGAGCTATGTTGAAGCTGTAGTGTGTAAGTGTGAAGTACACAAGTGGGTTAAAATGAATAAAATCTTCATGTTTTCTCACAAACACTGGCCTGAAACATCAATCACTCCCTCAGTGCAGGTCTCGGTCAGTCTTCAGGTGTTTGTGATGCGTCTTTGCTGAGATGTGACTGATCAGCGATCGATCAGGCTGAATATTCATGTTTGATCAGCAGCTGGGATGCTGCAGGATTCACTTTTAAACATTTATGGGAGCTTCGTGATCGATCAAAGGTCGGGATGTTGGATCTTTAAGGCTGAAACTGATCGATTAATTATCAATAATGTAACAAAGTGAGGAGGACTGGCTGATTGATCAGTGAGCATCAGTACTGCGATTGATGAGAAGCTGCCGTGGTTAAAGAGGACTCAGGGGGGCACCGCAGAGCTGCTCAGGTCGCCCTTCAGTGGATGCACCACCACATGACCGCCAGCGAGGCCAGTACACCAATCACAGAGCTTGTTGCAGAGGAGGGGGCGGAGTTACACAGGTCAGAGTTGCAGCACTTGAAGGTAAAACTGGAAACCTGGAAGTAATTGATGATGTCACAAATCAGTGATCAGACAAAACACGCACAGCAGTAGGAGCATATTCATAATCAATACACTAATTCCTCCTTGTTAGGGTATCGATCACACTGGAGTCTGGACTCCAGAAACTTCAAGAACTGCAGGAACCTTCAGGAACCTTTAAGGCGGTTCTAAAGGAGGGTTTTGAACGTGCCAGAGGAGAAGAGTTTACAACAGCACTGCAGTTATGTGCAATGTTCCCTCTAAGCTGCACGCGTGCGCAATTGTGCACTGCTGGCTCGGTCTCTGCGCACAGAAAAGCTGCGCACAAAAATAAATCTAACCTGAATTGAGATTAAAATTAATACTTTAACAATTCAGTTTTGCAGTGTGAGTCAGTGACTGGCTGCTCCCGTATGGGATCAGAACGATGCCACCTTATCCCAAAGTCCAGCCAATGATGCGATTCACATTCGTATATACGCAGCTAATCAACGTGGTTGACAGGCTATGACAGCGTCCTTATGTGCTGGTGTTTTAGCAAAGCGGCTGATGTGGAGTGAAGCCACGTTAATGACAACGTGTACGACCATTGGAGATGTGAGCAGGACAGACGGAACAACTGACGGACAAAGTGTGGACTTTATACCAGTTTTTAAATTGTGTTGATCGGCCGCGTAAAACCAGAGTTATGATAAAATATCTGCAATGTTTGTTTTTCTTCCTGAATACTGTCGTTGTTTATATTTACTGCAGGAAGAAACGGTAAAAACGGCGTTTTATAAGGAAAACGCTCGAAAGCCTGTGAACAAAAACACCCCCCCCCACACACACACACACACACAAAAGGCATTTAGTTGTTAAGGGAGGGGGAAGTTTTAGGAGTGACGGCGTGTTTGGGATTGGAGAGATTTGAGACGTTTAGCACAACACAAATCTTGTGTAGTCAGTGTGTAGTCAGTGTGTAGTCAGTGTGTAGTCAGTGTGTAGTTAGTGTGTAGTGAGAGTGTAGTCAGTGTGTAGTGTGTAGTGAGAGTGTAGTCAGTGTGTAGTCAGTGTGTAGTCAGTGTGTAGTTAGTGTGTAGTGAGAGTGTAGTCAGTGTGTAGTCAGTGTGTAGTCAGTGTGTAGTTAGTGTGTAGTGAGTGTGTAGTCAGTGTGTAGTTAGTGTGTAGTGAGAGTGTAGTCAGTGTGTAGTCAGTGTGTAGTCAGTGTGTAGTCAGTGTGTAGTGAGTGTGTAGTCAGTGTGTAGTCAGTGTGTAGTGAGTGTGTAGTCAGTGTGTAGTCAGTGTGTAGTTAGTGTGTAGTGAGAGTGTAGTCAGTGTGTAGTCAGTGTGTAGTTAGTGTGTAGTCAGTGTGTAGTCAGTGTGTAGTTAGTGTGTAGTGAGAGTGTAGTCAGTGTGTAGTCAGTGTGTAGTGTAGTCAGTGTGTAGTCAGTGTGTAGTGTAGTCAGTAGTTTTGTTGTGTGTCAGAACAATGAGGCGCCTGCTGAGTGTTACAGGTGTTACAGCAGTGACACATCTGCTGCTGTCAGGCCTGCAGGTATCAGGCTGTTGTTCTCCTTCATCTCATAGTGGACAGAAATTATTTTTTGGAGCGGCACAAATAATTTGTGTGGCATCAGATTTGATGCAGAACAGCTGATTGTTCTGTAAATAGTTTGAAATGTTTGTTTAAAAAACGCCTTGGCTGCATTTTTAGGTAAACAGCTGCAAAAAACTTTGTTGTTTGCAAAACTCAGTTATTTTTTTGAAGAAGTAACTATATAATTAATTGCCCAACATTGGTCATTATTTACTGTATTTTACAGACAGAGTTACAGACTCTCTAACTGTTACGTTCCCCTGAGGGGTCTAGGCGTTGAGGGGGAAGTAACAAAAAGTGTCCAGGTCAGAAAAAGGAGACAAGGCATGAGGGTTAAATTAAGGAGTTTTATTAAAGTAGTGTGGAGATTAATTTGTTATCATATGTTACCTTATATATGAGATCAAAGTAGTTGCATTATAATATGGTATGTAGTTTTAGTTTGCATTAGACCTCTGACTTAGAAGAGTGTGAAAATCATTAGATCTGTTGGATTGACCTGTATTATGTTGAATGTCTTACATTGTTTCAAAGGAGTTGTTAGGATAATGGATGTTATTTTAATCTCACTGATATCATTTACATGCACTGTTGTAAGTTCATTATTACTTCATTAGTCTGCATCAGTTTATCAGTTTCTTAGTTTCTTAGTAAATCGGCTACAAGGTAATTCTCCACCAGCTTACTTTCTCTCTGCTTAAACTGTTGCAACATCACCACTCCACTCGAGCTGGACTGTTACATTCAGTTATGCACGTAGTCAGGCCTCACTAACGTGCACATATATACAGACTTATGTAACACACGCACGTTCCCTCACATACACACTTATTAACAAAGGGAGGTCGTCTCAGGACATCCTCTCTAGTGGACTCACAGTTTCACAAAATGCACAACAGATCACACACTTGTTTTTCTCTAAAAGTACCATCTGATGTCTATATAAGGAAGACTTTTGGGATTGTGGGGACTTGATATCATTTCCAGTAAGGTCTGTGTGACGTCATCATGAATAATATAAAAGATATGGAGAGCCGCCGCCCGGCGGAGATCTGTGGCTGTACGCTTGTCTTCCCATGCTTCTGTCTTAGAAGTGTGTAATAAAGATCACTATTCTGGCATCTACTGAGACCATGCAGTCGTTTGTCTTCTCCTCAAAACTCGAATCATGACAGTAGCTCAACTAAAAGAGACGGACAAGCCGCTATCACCATTTAAGGAAAACAAACAAAACTCAGGCATTGGTCAATAAAGTACAACCTAAGTCAAAAAGAGTGCAGCTCACTAGCTGTAACCACACTAATGGCACTCTGGCCCAGAGCTCACCTTTCCCTGGGCTTAAATACTTTAAATTACTGATGTGAGTCAGCTGTGTAACAGGGAAAGGTGGCACCTCAGGCAGAAGAGGTGGTGGGACACGCCCACACAGGCACCTTCAGGAGGAGGCCCTGCTAACCTCCACCATCCAACAAAGAACCTGTGTTTTGATTCATTGCTGTGTAGAGTTTCTTTGACAAAGTTATTTGCAAGTATAACCTCGTGTGTGTGTGTGTCTGGCGTTAGTACTTCAATTTTGTAAATAGCTGTAAATAGATTTGTCAAGTAGCTATCGTGTATTTTGTTCACCTTGTATATATCCTTCACTGCAGCAGCCTAGTAGGCGTGAGAAGCCATTTTTGTTGATTAAGTTTTCTCCTGTTTTTCATTTAGAAAGTTAGGTAAGTGAATTGTCTTTTGTTTGGTTTTCATTTTGTGTAGGAAAGCGTAGGGACCATTAGGGAGTTTTGTTTGTTATTTTTGGCATTGCTCACTGCTGAAGAAAATAAATGGCTGCTTAGCACTTTAAAAAGATATTGTTGTTGGTGTTCTTGCTTGGGTGGTGTGTGAGTGGGCCAGCTTCTTGTTGCGTTCAATACTCGCCTAGACTAAGAACGTAACATTAATTAATTGCATAACTCAGTTACTTTTTTGAACAAGTAACTATATAATTAATTGCCCAACATTGGTCATTATTAACTGTATTTTACAGACAGAGTTACAGACTCTCTAACAGACCACAGACTCATAATACAAGTCAGAGCTTTATAAATATATAAAAAGTTAAAGTTATTTTTCCTTCCAATAGTGTTAACATGCTGCACAGGTCATCAACAAGATCTTCTTTAAATTTCATTGTAAGTGGGCTGAAGCAGTTAATTAAAAGTAGTCTAACAGAAATGCTGTAATTTGATTATTTTAATAAACATGTAACTTGGATGCTGGCGTGACCACAGTGCTCACGTCTGCTGTTGCTCACAGTGGTCCAAGTGTCGGCTCAGGGAGTTTGTGTGTTCGCTCAGACACGTGAAACATTAGAGGGAACATTGTTTATGTGATGTTATTTCTTCAGAGAAATCTCGAAGAACTGAGTTAAGATTTGTTTTTACATTTTGGATTTTGGATTGTTTGTTCAGCCACAGCTCTCTGATTTTTACAGGTTTGTGAGGAGGACTCATGAAGCATAGACTGATTATTGAAAATGTCTGTGCGGGTTCTCTGTGGCGGTCTTAATCAATGGAAGTGAAAAAAAAATGAAGATGCCTCTTTGATAAGAGGTGAAATAGCTTCATGAAACATCTGTTGAGCTGTGAGTTTTTGATTATTCGAGGGTTTTTTTGCAGTGAAGTAAATCATCTGCATTTGAAGCAAAGCTTTCTTTAAACTATCAGCAGCCTCACTTTAGTGTAAAATACAGATGGTGTGTCTCAGTGACGTCCATGGATGCACAGAGTTAGCTAAACCCTCTCATGTGTTGGTCCAGACATGGGATGTCAACCTCATTTTACACTGTGGGCCGGAAGTCGACCTTAGGTGGGCCAGATCCTCTTTATTTACACATTTAATGCCTGACATATATAAATAGTTAAATTCCAACAGCATGTTTGCATGATGAAGAAAAAAAATGCTGCTCGGATTACATTTACAAAACATTTTTATAGTTAATAAGGAAAACATGGAATTTTTCTATTATTTCATGACTTTCATGAACCGTCATGGGGGAGGTTTCTATGAGTAACAATAAACCTAAAAAACTTGTGAAAATACAGTTCAAAATTTAAAAAAATCATGCCCTTCTGTACATTTTGCAAAGGCTTCATGTGGGCATCTTAGCTGTGCCTGATTTTGGCCCCCAGGCCTTATGTTTGTTACCCCTGGTCTAGACTCTGAACTGAACACTTCCTTAGCAGAAAAAGTCCTTGCAGCTAAAATGTCCCAGAAATAAAGAAATGTTAAAACTTGGACATGTCCTTAAAGGAAATATTTGCATCGGTATCCCGGCGCACCCACTGACCGATCCCACTGACTGGGATCGGTCAGTGGGTGCGCTAATGGAAACATTTTTTTGGGAAAGGTTCACTTCAGGCTTTTAATGAGCCACATGAGGTGATAACATTTGTTCTGGCGGGTTTTGAAAAATCTGCCATTTTACTGTGAAAGATGTGACTGTGCCACTGTAACACATCTGACCACCACACCATCCTGCTGGCCTCTTGATGGCTAGTCATTGATGGCTAACACTCTGTACAAACTGGAACAACTAACTCCGGACTCTCCCAAATTCATCCTGGGTAATTTCAACCACTGTTCCCCTGACAAGTCGCTTAAAGGATACCAACAGTATGTTACATGCAGCACACGTCAGGGGAAGACTCTGGATAAAAGCTACGGCTCTGTACCAGATGCATTCAAAGCCTCCCCCCTCCCCCCTCTCGGCTCAGCAGACCACCACACCATCCTGCTGGCCCCTGCTTACAGCCCAGTCATCAAGAGGATTAAAAAGGTCACCAAAAACATCAAGCAGTGGACAGAGGAAAGTATCCTCACCCTACAAGGATGTTTCGAAGCCACTGACTGGGACAGCCTTCTTTCTCCCTCTGATGACATCGACAAATAGGTTGACACGATGACATCATACATCTCCTTCCGTGTTGACAAGATTATCCCCTCAAAAACAGTCTCCATCTACCCCAACAACAAACCCTGGATCACCAAGGAGCTCAAGGAAATCCTTAATTAAAAAAACAGGACTTTCTTCACCGGCTCTGCACTGGATAAAAAGGAGGTCAACAGGGAGGTCAAGAGGGCCATAAGAACTGCTAAACTGGAGTACAAAAATACTGCTGAAAAAAAATTCACCACCCTGGCAGGGCCTCAAAACCATGGCCTCTGTGAATACTGTGGTCACCACCCCCAGAACCATCCAGGTGGAGGGCAGAAACCCCTCCTGCCTCCCTGACGACCTCAACGCTTTCTACACCAAGTTTGAGACGGACAACATGGCCCAGCTTGAGGAGTCCAGATCCTCACTCAAACCTGGCAGCTCTGCACTCACCTTCAGACTGAGGACGTGGTGAGAGCCCTCAGGAGGATCAGGGAGAGGAGCTCACCTGGCCCTGACAACATCAGCAGTCAAGTTCTGAGGCACTGTGCAGGGCAACTAGGAAGTGTGTCCTGGACTCTATTTGAACACTCAGTTGACAGTCACACCGTCCCCCAGCTGTGGAAACACTCCACAGTCATCCTCATCCCCAAAAGAAACAACACAAAGTCTCTGAATGATCTTCGTCCTGTGGCCCTCACCTCCCTGGTGATGAAGGCCATGGAGAAGATCATAAAACAGCACATCGTAAGAGCAACTGACCCCCTGATGGACCCACTCCAGTTTGCTTACTGTGCACGCAGAGGTGTCGATGATGCAAAACTCTTCATCTCGGACTCCATCCACAAACATCTGGAGCTCCCTGACTCTGCCAGACTTCTGTTTGCTGATTTCTCATCAGCGTTCAACACTCTGCAGCCTCACATCCTGGCCACTAAACTTTCCTCCCGATTTCACCTGGATGTTCAGTGGATATTGGACTTTTTGACCAACAGGACGGGTCAACAACTCTCTCTCCGGTCTCCATTCCACCTCCACTGGCTCCCCCCAGGGCTGTGTGCTCTCCCCCCTGCTCTTCATCCTCTACACTGATGACTGCAGATCCACACAGCCCAACTGTCACCTGGTTAAATATGCTGACAACACAGTTCTCCTGTCACTGCTGTCAGGCCCTCACAACACCACGGGCCCGCTCTGCAGGAGTTTGTAGAGTGGTGTGACAGCTCCAAACTTGAACTGAACGTGAGCAAAACCAAAGAGATGGTGGTGACCTTCTCGAGCAGGCAGAGGGATCTGGCTGCTTCAGTCACCACCACCATCCACGGGAAGCCAGTGGAGGTAGCTGAGGTGTACAAACACCTGAGAACCATCTTTGACAACCTCCTGAGATTCTCTGCCAACACAGAGGAGATTCTCAGAAGGTGCCACCAACGGCTATACCTCTTTAGGAAACTCAACTCCTTTTGAGTCAGCACAGCCGTCATGATGACTTTTTACTATGCCTTCCTGGAAAGCATCATGACCTTCTCCATCACCTGCTGGTTCCACTCCCTCAGCCTTCATACAGGAACAGACTGCAGCACACTGCATCAATGTGCTCTACAATCATTGGCCTGTCAGAACCCTGGCAGGTTTTCAGCCAACAGGCCCTCAGACAGGCAGCCAAAATCATCAACGACCCCTCTCACATTCTTCACCCTGCATTTCAATGGCTCCCCTCTGGGCGACGCCTCCACTGCATTTCCTGCAGGACTGAGAGGAGGAGGAGCGCCACCTTTGTCCCCAAAGCAGCTCTGCTTTTTAACTCCAGCCGATGAGGCCATTTCCCACACCCAGAAACATAAACTACTCTACACTCTTGTTATACTGCCGACACTTTACTCACTTTTAGTCACTTACAGTTATTTATTCACCTATTCAGTCACTTTAATTTTAAAACTGTGTATGTATTGTATATTCTGTGTATTTATTATCTCATTCTTATTACCTGTTTGTGCCCTGTCCTTATCTTCAACGTCATGCTGCTCTGTTGTATCTTAATTGCCCCTTGGGGATAAATAAAGGCTATCTGATTCTGATTCTGTACTGGTGTCAGTGGATGCTCTGATGGCACAAAGAGGAGCTTCATCACATCAACATCAGCAGCAGAACAGAGCGGCTCAGTCTGCGGGGGCCTCAGCACTGATGCTAGCTGTTACCATCAGAATAATGACTGGAGTTGAAAACCAACGGGTTATTCTATTCAATTCAAATACTTTATTGTCCCACAAGTGGAAATCTGTTTAGCAGCAAGGCAACAATAAGAGTGAACAAAACAATAACCACAACAACAACCACTTCCACTCTAACCCTAACATAGTTCCACTGAGGCTCAGGGGTTAAAGGTCAGAGGTACCTGGGGGAACATCTGTGCCAGCCGGCCGTACTCACAGTCCGAGTACTTCATACACTGACGGTACGTCATCCCACCTGCAGGACAGAAACATTAGAAACATGAGTAGAACCTTGGAGGTAAGAGCTGCTGGGCTGATTTGCATCCAGCTGGAGGATCAGACGTGGAGCCTCCAGACTTACAGAGGTCAGGAACAGTTCTATAGGTGAACAGGTAAAAGCAGGTGTGACTGTACCTCTCTCCCTGAGCGTGAGGCAGGCGTCGTCATAGCTACACTCTCGCTCTTTGGTGCAGCTGGCTGTGTAGTCCTTACAGCTGTAACAGCGGATGGCTGATCCTGAAACACACCACACATCTGGATTACAACATGTCCACTCAGGGCTCTGAAGGCCATCTGAGTGGGAACAATGATCAGAAACATAAAAAAGTGTTCCCTGCCTTCTAAAATGAATCAGAACCAAGACTTTCAGTCCACACTAGTTCTTCATCTGATCAACGTGAAACCAGCTCCAGCCAGGATGAGGGTCCAGGTCATTAGGGTCGTCAAATAATTACAGGTTAAATGAGCAAGAATCTTAAACACAGTCGGACTTTCAGCTCTGCAGACACTCCAAACATATTGAGTCAGGTAACAACAGGTCATCACTGACAGAGGCTGATTATTCCCATAGAGCCAGTTCCTGTCACAGTACAGCCTTTCTGTTAATGAAACGTTAACTGTAGACTCTACATGGACCTACAGCCTCCTCACACCTGACCGCAACATCTGTGGTCACATCTGCAGTTTTATCCCATCAATCACCTGAACCCGTTAACCAGACTCAGACCGATTCACCATCTGCCAAATGACTCTGACTGTATCGGAACTCGGGCTTCACGTCAGACCCCAGTTTACTCAGAACAATCAGACCCTGGATATGCATACATCACGACTTCCATTCCTTAACTTTCTGTTATCTGCAGTCAGAGAGCAGTGCCCTAGTTTAAAACCAACAAGAGTGTACGAATAACTGTTTCCACGTGGGACTCGAACTACAGTTTGGAAAAAGAGAAAAACGTCATCTTTTCTAAAGCTTCATGAACAAAAAGCCACATTTAATCTGAAGCTCTTCTTTTCAGCCCACAGTATCCTCATAAATGTGCAAAACCTTTTTTCTTTATAACCATTTTCATTAGTTATGATTTAAACCAACAGCTAGCAGCCGCACCCATCACCCGTCCCACTCACTGTGAATGCTTCCTATTCAGCACTTTCAGTATCGTTCAGATACACAGGGACTGTTGAGCTTTTGTATTCAGTTTCATTTACACAGCAGTAAATCACAACAGCAGTCTCTTCAAGGCTCTCTCTGTTTTACAGTAAAGACCCTATGTTTATAAGTATATATGTATATGTTTAAGTATATGTATATAAAGTCTACAGAGTCAGACATGTGAATGAATCAAACATACCCAGTCCGATCAGAGTGCAGCAGATCACCAGACAGATCCCCAGGGTGCTCTTCATTTTCATCTCTGCACAGCTCACAAACTCATCTGTCAGAATAACAGAGCAGGTCCACGGCTCATCCAGCAGCAGCTCTGATGATGATGATCAGGAGGAGGAGCGATGACTGACTCTCATCAAGGCTGAGTGTAGCTCAGAGGCCACACCCACTGGATGGAGCCTGTGCCATCATCTTATAAACAATCACATGCATTATTTCCATGGGTCTGCGGTCTGCAGTCACCATGAACACAGGCGTGTCCTCAGTACCAGCAGTCACAGAACCTCTAGTGTCAAACGTTCGGTCCGTTTCTTTGGTGAGTTTGTTCCACTGCAATGTTCAAACTGACACGTTCAGCAGGAAGTTTACAGTTTGCAGTTTCTGTGGTGTTCGTACAAACCAAAGAATGAAAACAGAGAGGTGAAAGCACCAAAGGATTACTGTCTCTCTGTGGGAGCCGTGGTCAGAGGTGGGCGAGGAGACATGACTTACACCAACTTTCTGCTTGACCTTTCACATTTAACCTCGAATCAACTCAAACTGCTCGACCGTCTCCACGAAGCTTTCGTGGTTCAAACCTTTAACATATATCAGGGGGTGCATAATATCATATCAGGCCTCACGGAATAAAAATAATAAACTAGAACAGTTAAAATTAGAAAAAATGATCCACGATTTGGACGCCAACAATGCAAGGGCTCCCTCTTTAGATAAGTACAACACTATTTGTGCATTAAAATATAAACTAAATCAAATACTAACCAGCAACATTAATAGAGCGTTCACCTTTGTAAGACAGAAGTACTTTGAATTTGGGGACAAGCCACATAAGTTGTTAGCTAGACAGCTAAAGAAGTTAAAAAATGACAGAATGATTCACAAAATTAGATCACGCAATGGAAACCTGGTTACATCACATAAAGACATTAATGATAACTTTAGGCAGTTTTATCAATCTCTCTATACTTCTCATTCCACTGCAGGGCCTAAAGATATGCAGGACTTTTTAGATAAGTGTGATCTCCCTGTGTTAGATCAGGTGGATCGCAAGATTTTGAATGCCAGGATTACAACTGAAGAAATTATTAAATCTATTGGTTTATTAAAAAATGGTATGCATCCAGGCTGGGACAAGATTTTATTTCCTGGATAAAATTACTCTACAAGAATCCCACAGCCAGAATCCTTACAAACCAAACATTATCCACTCAGTTTAAGCTCAGCAGAGGGACACGTCAGGCATGTGTTCTTAGTCCTGTTCGCTCTGGAACCCCTGGCACAGACGATTCGTACTCACCCTGATATACGTGGCTATGACACAGCATATACTTCTAATACTATATCGCTCTATGCTGATGACATTTTACTATACATAACAAAACCCCAAACCTCCGTCCCGGCAGCCCTCTCCGTTATTGACAAATTTGGCACCTTCGCCGGTTACAAGATCAACTGGAAAAAAAGTGAAGTATTGCCCATCAAATTGGAAAGCAATGAGTGGTTTGCATCTCTCCCATTTAAAATAACTTGTGAAAAAATTACATATCTGGGCATCACAATAACAAGAAAATATATTTTCTTAGTGAAAGAAAACTTTCTCCCTCTACTGGAGAAGCTAAAAAACAACATCCAGTTTTGGAGGACACTCCCTATCTCCTTGATAGGAAGAGTGAACTCAGAATGGTATTTCTCCCGCAATATCTGTATTTGGTCCAAAATATCCCAATTTTCCTGCCCAAATCTTTCTTCAACAAGCTGGATGCCATTATTATGCCGTTTAAATGGAACTACAAAACACATAGAATAAAAAAAGAACATCTATGTAAACACGGATCCCTTGGTGGACTTGCACTACCTAACTTTATGCATTATTATTGGGCATCAAATTTAAGAATAATTTACCTCTTACTGGATGATACAGCGTTACTCCCCCATGTTCTGCAGATGGAGCGGGAGGACTGCCTTCCTTACTGTGTTGGTGGAATATTACTTTCTCCTACTCCCTTGACAAGTGCACACTATAACTATAACCCAGTGATCCATACCACAGTGCGAATTTGGAAACAAATAATTAAGCACTTTAAACTGAAATCATTATCAATGAGTATGCCTGTTACAGCTAACCCCTCTTTCCTTCCATCATGTGCAGACGGAGCCTTCAACGTGTGGCAGGAACTGGGAATTCGTAAATTAAAAGACATACTCAAATGACACCTTCATGTCATTTCAACAATTAATAGATAGATTTGGACTACCGTGCAGCCATTTTTTTTAGATATCTTCAACTACGAAATTATATCCGCACACATCTGCCGCAGTTTGAAAGCATGTCGTCTGACACCTTGGATAGATGCCTTAGTGATAGCCGGGGGTTCGAACAGAGTCTCATTATTCTATAACTCAGTACAGGAGATGAGTACACCTTCAACTCACTCAATTAAAGAGGAGTGGGAAAAGGAATTTGGGATTTCCGTATCGGAAGATTTTTGGCAGGAGGTCTTACGCAACATAAATATGCTTTTTATTAATTCCCGTCACTCTTTAATTCAGTATAAAATTGTACACAGGTTACATTGCTCAAGGGAAAGACTTCACAAAATGTACCCAGACTGCTCTCCTCTCTGCGAAAAACGTATGACACATTATGGAAATCTGTTAGATAGTTTTGCACTTTGTCCAAGGCTTCAGGGTTTTTGGTGTGACATTTTTACTTACCTCTCTAATATTTTTAAAAACAAGATTGAGCCAAATCCAACAGTAATTATCTTCGGGATCTCCAAAGAAACACAAAGTTTACAACATTCTCAAAAAAGGTGTCAAGAACCGAAGTTCAACACACAAGCTGGACCCAGGAGCAGAACACACACACAGCGGTACGAGAGAAAAAATAAACTTTATTATAACTGAGAGTGTCCCGGGAGAGTAGAAGGGAGAAAACGCACGGAACCAGAGAAACCGAGGGACCGGGAGAAGAATCGCGCAGGAAACGCCGAGAGCGGGACCGTGGGAGGCTGAAACAGAAAAAGAAAAAAGGATTATTGGGGTGCGGGTAAACCGGCAGCATACGAGGGGAGGTAGTGTACGCGTCTTACGATGATAGCGGGGCCAAGGGAACCGGAGGGAGGGGTGAGGGTCCGTGGGGAGAAGCTCCAGAAAGGGCGAGGCGGCTGGGGTTGATCGTGATCCAAATTCTGGACAGGCAGGTGGACAGGCTGGTGACTCAAAACACGCCGAGCAGTGATCTGGGTATACAAGGCAGAGTTAGTACTAGTTCACACGGATAGGATTGCCTAAGGACTTTCCCGTAGGTGTGCGTTACCGCTGAAGGACGATTACGGACTGGCGTGGAGCAGCAGGCTGGGCAGGATTAAATGGTCCACCTGGTGATCGCCTGGGATGGGATGCAGGTGTGGAGTCAGCGGCCACGCCCACGGGAGTGGGCATCCCATCAGCACCTCAGACGCCGGGCCGCGGACCATGACAGTACCCCCCCCTCAAGAGTCGCCCCCAGGCGACAGGCCGGGACCCCGCCTGCGGAGAGAAGCATGGAAAGCAGAGATGAGGCGAGGGTCCAGAACGAAGGAGCGCGGGACCCAGAGGCGGTCCTCGGGGCCGTACCCCTCCCAATCCACGAGATACTGCCAGCCGCGCCCGCGCCGGCGCGCATCCAGGATACGCCGGACCGCATAGGCCGGATGGCCGCCGACGAGCCGGGCGGGAGGAGGGGGCGCGGAAAGAGGGCACAGGGGGCTGAGGCGGACTGGTTTAAGCTGAGACACATGGAACGTGGGGTGCACACGCCGGGAGGCTGGAAGCCGAAGCCTGACCGCCACCGGGTTGATGACTCGGCCCACCTCGTATGGCCCGATGAAACGGGGAGCCAGTTTGCGGGACGTGCCCCGGAGTGGGATGTTCCCAGCAGCCAACCAAACCTTCTGTCCCGGCTGGTAGTCAGGGGCTGGGGCGCGGCGACGATCGGCGTAGTGCGCATGTCGTTCCTTCGCACGCAGGAGGGCGCTGCGAACGCTGCGCCATACACGTTGGCAGCGCCGAAGGTGGTGTGGAGCCGACGGGACGGAGAGAGTCAAGTCCTCTTCAGGGAAGAGCGGAGGCTGATATCCGAGAGACGCCTCGAAAGGTGATAGACCGGTGGAGGACGAGGTTAGAGTGTTGTGGGCGTACTCCACCCAGGGCAGGTAGGTAACCCAAGAGGAGGGGTTTTGACTGGCCACGCACCGTAGCATAGTCTCCAGTTCTTGATTGAGACGTTCAGTCTGTCCGTTGGATTGCGGGTGGAAGCCGGAGCTTAGGTTAACCTTGGCGCCGAGAGCGGAACAGAAGGTCTTCCACACCTGTGAGGTGAACTGGGGACCTCGATCGGAGACAATTTCCAAGGGGATTCCGTGGAGCCTGAACACATTAGCAACCAACGACTGGGCAGTCTCAGCGGCTGAGGGCAGCTTGGCTAGCGGGATGAAGTGAGCGGCCTTGGAAAACCGATCTACAACGGTGAGAATGACACGCTTTCCGGACGAGGCAGGGAGACCGGTAACAAAGTCGAGGGAGATGTGAGACCAGGGCCGGTGGGGTGTAGTGAGCGGGTGGAGCTGGCCTGCGGGGCGCTGGGTGGATGACTTATTACGGGTGCAGACGGCACAGGCAGACACATAGTCCCTCACGTCCCTTATTAGCGTTTTCCACCAAAAATGTTTCTTGAGGAGGTGCGTCGTTCTGTTCACGCCTGGGTGGCACGTGAATCGTGCTGTGTGGATCCAGTGGATGACAGCTCCACGGGCGGCAGCAGGAACGAAGCGCCGTCCGGGTGGTCCGGTCCCTGGATCGGGGTCTCCCGGGAAAGCTCGGCGAATGGTCTCCTCTATTTCCCAGGTGAGGGCGCCCACCACGCAGGTGGCGGGTAGGATGGTGGCGGGGGGAGTCGCTTCGCTGTCGGAGGAGTACTGACGGGAGAGCGCATCGGGCTTGGTGTTCCGCGATCCTGGACGATAGGAGAGCGTGAAGTTGAAGCGGGCGAAGAATAGGGACCAGCGAGCTTGGCGTGGATTCAACCTCTTGGCGGTTCTCAGGTACAGGAGGTTCTTATGGTCTGTCCAGATGAGGAAGGGCTGAGCGGCCCCCTCCAGCCAGTGGCGCCATTCCTCTAAAGCGAGTTTAACGGCTAGCAGTTCCCTGTCGCCGATGTCATAATTCTTCTCTGCGGGGGTGAGTCGGCGTGAGAAGAAGGCGCATGGCCGGAGCTTATTCAGAGGCCCAGACCGCTGGGAGAGAACCGCTCCCACTCCCGCATCAGACGCGTCAACTTCTACAACAAACTGCTTAGCAGCGTCTGGGTGGGTTAGGATGGGTGTGGAAGTGAATAACCGTTTTAACTTAGCGAAGGCTGCGTGGGCTTCAGGGGACCAGGTGAAGGGCACTTTGGGTGAGGTGAGCTGGGTGAGCGGCGCTGCCACCTGGCTGTAGTTCCGGATGAAGCGGCGGTAAAAGTTCGCAAACCCCAGGAAGCTCTGAAGCTTCTTCCGTGACTCCGGAACCGGCCATTCCAACACTGCCTTGACTTTCACCGGGTCGGTCTTCACCTGCCCACCTGCTAGAATGTAGCCCAAGAAGGAGATGGATGAAACGTGGAACTCACATTTTTCCGCCTTGACGTACAACCTGTTTTCGAGCAGCCGTTGTAGTACGCTTCTCACATGGATGTGATGTTCTTCGGGTGTTTTGGAAAAGATCAGAATGTCATCTAGGTATACGAAAACAAACACATTTAGGAAGTCCCGTAACACGTCGTTGACTAGAGCTTGAAAAACCGCCGGGGCGTTGGTTAGTCCAAACGGCATCACCAGATATTCGAAATGCCCCAGTGGGGTGTTGAAGGCGGTCTTCCACTCATCACCCTCACGTATTCGAACCAGGTGATAGGCGTTCCGCAGATCCAGCTTGGTGAAGACTGTGGCTTCCTGGAGTGAGTCAAAAATAGAATTAATTAGTGGGAGGGGATATTTATTCTTGATGGTGATGTCGTTAAGACCCCGGTAATCGATGCAGGGGCGAAGCATCCCGTCCTTCTTTCCCACAAAGAAAAAACCCGCAGCGACAGGGGAGGACGACGGCCTGATTCGTCCTGCCGCTAGCGACTCCTGGATGTAATTCTCCATGGTTTCTCTTTCGGGGCGAGACAGGTTATACAGTCTGCTAGAGGGCAGCGAAGCTCCCGGGAGTAAATCAATGGCACAGTCATAAGGACGGTGAGGAGGTAGTGAGAGCGCCTCGTCCTTACTGAACACCTGCCGAAGATCGTGATATTCGGGGGGCACGGAAGAGAGGTCCGGTGCGGGTGGCGGGGTTGAATTTCGTTTCGTTGAGGCGGAGGGAACGGCCGACCCCAAACAGTTCGCCAGACAGAACACACTCCAGCTCGCGATCCTCTTTCCGGCCCAATCGATGCGAGGGTTATGTTTCTGTAGCCAGGGGTAACCTAAGATAAGCGGGGTGTCAGGAGCGGGAAAAGTGAAAAAGGAAAGCTGCTCCTGGTGATTCCCTGATGTGACTAACTGTACGGGTGCAGTTTGGTGGGTGATATAAGCAAACACTTGATTATTCAACGTGGACGCAGGGATGGGCGGCTCGAGTGGCGTGAGGGACACAGCTAATTTCTTAGCCAGTCTCTCATCCATAAGATTCTGTTCCGCCCCGGAGTCTACCAGCGCGGAGCATGTAAAGGTCTGGTTATTAGTTACGAGGGTAACGGACAGTAATAATCGGGGTCTAGTAGTGCTTAACGTGCTGCCCACCCGTATCCCCGGACTTACCGGTGGGCCGGGTCGTTTGGGCGGACCGGGCAGACAGCGATGCGGTGACCGGGCCTCCCACAGTACAGGCATTCTCCAGCCCGAAATCGGCGTTCCCTCTCCTCCGGAGAAAGCCGAGAGCGTCCGATCTGCATGGGTTCGGGCGGGGGAGGCGACGGAGAGCGCGCACACGCAGCCGTGGGCGTGGGCGGAGAAACACTGATCCCGGGGCGCAATACGGAGCCCATAGGTTTAAGCCGCCGCTCGGCATCCCTCTCCCGCAGGCGATCCTACGGGCGAGGGAAGCCAATTCTTCGAAGGATTTAGTCTCTTCGTGAAAAGCTAGTTGGTCCTTCATCTGGTCGGTTAGTGACCGTAAAAAAAACCCCACGGAGAGCTGAATCGGGCCAACCCACGGCGACCGCTCTGGTACGAAACTCGACTAGGTACTCCGCGATACTGCGCCGCCCCTGACGGAGCCCCAGCAACTTCTGTGTGGCGTCATCTTCCGAGACCGGAGGGGAGAACGTAGCCCGGAACTCCTCCAGGAAATCATCGTAATCACAATCACGAATGGAGTGAGATGTTAAATAGGCCTCAGCCCACGTTAAAGCACGTCCCCGTAATAAACCTACAAAATAGGAGATTTTAGCTGCATCCGTGGGGAAGGCGTGTGGCGTGCGGCTGAAGAACAGGGAGCATTGAAAAAGGAACCCCCCACACAGGTCTAACTCCCCGTGGAAGGGCTCCAAAGGCGGAGGCGAAACGCCGTGGGGCACGGGATCGGGCGGCTTGGTTCGCAGCTGTTCCCGAGTGTCACTGAGCTCTTGGTAGCGGTCCTGGAGCGATTGAAGCTGCTGGTCGTGGCGACCGAGAATAGTGCCCTGCTTATTAATGGCGGAGCGGAGTGGATCTGCTGGGTCCATACTGGCCAGTCCGTACTGTCAAGAACCGAAGTTCAACACACAAGCTGGACCCAGGAGCAGAACACACACACAGCGGTACGAGAGAAAAAATAAACTTTATTATAACTGAGAGTGTCCCGGGAGAGTAGAAGGGAGAAAACGCACGGAACCAGAGAAACCGAGGGACCGGGAGAAGAATCGCGCAGGAAACGCCGAGAGCGGGACCGTGGGAGGCTGAAACAGAAAAAGAAAAAAGGATTATTGGGGTGCGGGTAAACCGGCAGCATACGAGGGGAGGTAGTGTACGCGTCTTACGATGATAGCGGGGCCAAGGGAACCGGAGGGAGGGGTGAGGGTCCGTGGGGAGAAGCTCCAGAAAGGGCGAGGCGGCTGGGGTTGATCGTGATCCAAATTCTGGACAGGCAGGTGGACAGGCTGGTGACTCAAAACACGCCGAGCAGTGATCTGGGTATACAAGGCAGAGTTAGTACTAGTTCACACGGATAGGATTGCCTAAGGACTTTCCCGTAGGTGTGCGTTACCGCTGAAGGACGATTACGGACTGGCGTGGAGCAGCAGGCTGGGCAGGATTAAATGGTCCACCTGGTGATCGCCTGGGATGGGATGCAGGTGTGGAGTCAGCGGCCACGCCCATGGGAGTGGGCATCCCATCAGCACCTCAGACGCCGGGCCGCGGACCATGACAAAAGGTTTATGTCATATGCATTGATCATCGCAAAGAAACTGATCCTGCAGCTTTGGAAAGGCAAAGAGGTTCCTGTGTTAAAGATGTGGCTTGCAGAACTTACAAATACTCTTCACCTTGAAAAAATAAGATATACCATGAATGGCAATGTGAAAGATTTTGAACTAATCTGGCACCCTTTACTTGCATATCTTGGGAAAATTTAAATTTTTGGCAGTTGGGGGATCGGGGCCCATAGAGGGTGTTGGGTTTTTTTTCTTTTGTTTGTTTTGTCTTGTTTTGTTTAGAGAAAAAGGGGGCATAAGTTCTATTAATTTGTAACAACTGTGATACTTGCTTCTAATAAAAGACATTTGAAACAAACCTTTAACATATATAATGATTGCTGTGAAACTTTAAAATCAAAAACTTTTCAAGATGTTTCTGAAAAACGATCCGTTGAAATCTGAGGGAAAGTTTGAAACTGAATATCTGAAAAACTATCAAAGATAAAAGCCTGAAACTTCACTGCTCTTTCTCGTCATCAGAATAATTCAGGATCTGTGATTTGGGACGTCTCTGAGCAAAGGGCTTTGATCAGTGGTTGTTGACAATTGTTGACAATTCAGATTTTGACTGATTCTGATGAAAACTCCAGGCTGTTATTTCTAGGGTGTTTTAGATATTCTTGTGCAGACATTTTCAAACTAATGACCTGAAAGTAGGTCGATGGACTGTTTTTCAAGGACACACATCTAGAAGTTTTTGATGTATGAAGCTAAAATTTCACAACACAAATTAGTTCTGTGAAAATCTTATGGAACAACGTCAAGCCTGAAATGTTTTAAAATGTACTGATTTCAGGAAGAATGACCACCTGGACAAACCTCAGGTCATAAATCAGGGGACTAGATCTCATGAATATTTTACAGCCTGTCTGAGAGCTCAGAGCTGGATGTGGAGTCTCTACAGAGTAACAGCATCTCAAAATGGCCTTAAAGCTCATGTTGTCATGTTTCTTTGACCAATCAAAACCACGGTCTGAGACACATACCAGATAAGAGTAACTTTCATGCCCCCCCTCCCCCCCACAGGGAGAGCACAGAGAGGCCAACCTGTCATCAGTGTTTGAATGCCGCAGAAACGTTGTTTTTTTAAATAGTGCCTTTTCCTTCATCAGCTCATCAACTCTAGTAAATTGAAAACATTATGAAAGAAAGCAGCTTCACAGATGTTCAGGATCAACTCTGATGATGCCTTTGTCTCCTCCTCAGCCTCAACTACACACTCTAGACCAGGGGTCCCCAATCCCAGTCCACGAGGGCCGGTGTCCCTGCAGGTTTTAGATGTGTCCTTGATCCATCACAGCTGATTTAAATGGATAAATTACCTTCTCAACATGTCTTGAAGTTCTCCAGAGGCCTGGTAATGAACTAATCATGTGATTCAGGTGTGTTGACCCAGGGTGAGATCTAAAACCTGCAGGGACACCGGCTTTCGTGGACTGGGATTGGGGACCCCTGGTCTAGACTCTCGGTAGGAGTTAAATAAGAGTGTCGCTGCACGGCCCTCGGGGCTGATGTGATGGTGGCGTTCGATGACAGTCGTTTAACTCAGAGTGGCAGAAGAAGAAAAGCTCAGTGTTGGTACTCGAACACTCCAGAAACAAACAACAAGCTTCATTGAAAGAGAAACAAAGAGGAGAGGAGGTCAGCGGGCAGCAGAGACAGAGAACAACAGCCAGTTCATGGCCTGGCCACAGCAGCTGCTTTGTTCTCCAGCATCAGGCCATCAGCCCCTCATTGAGCATTCATGTCAATCAGCTGCTCCACCCGCAGAGCAAACACGCTGCTGGACAGGTCCAACAAGGTTCAAGAACACAATGGAGAAATGCACCAAGCCCCCAGTATGTCAGTCCTTCATATACGTTCCACAGACACATGTGCTCAACACTGATACCAGATATGTCCCATGATGCTTTGGGTTTTAGACCAGGTGCAGAGCTTTAGTAACACACGATCAAAAACAAGGAAAACACCATAAAAATGCAGAGTAATTGATTTCCACATTTTTAGGGTTGTTGTTTTTGTTCTGTATAGCCAACACTGAAAACATTGTCATCTTTTCACATTTCCTCTTTAGTTAACCCGTCAGTCTAAGTTTGCTCTTAATCATCATCTTCCTCTACCTCTGATGTAACCGTCCGCACTGTATCTCTGATTCTACTCTTTTATATATCGATTTCATCACCTCTTTATTTATTCTCGTTTACTGCTCACTTCATCTCTCACCCTGCTCCAAATCATTGATCCTGATAAATTGTGTTGGCACCCTCTGGTGGTCACAGTCTGCAGCAGCAGCCTTCTGTGGTCAGCTGACTCTGAAGTCTGAACCAATTAAATCAGAGGAAGACTGAAGCAAACTGTTTCTCTGATGATGAGAACAGTGGAGGTAAGTGCTGTGTGACGGACTTTCCACCATGTTATATGGACCAACCTTTGACCTCCCCAAAGGAGGACTTTTGAGGATTTGCATTTTTTCCCCTCTCAATATTAAACACCTTCATTTTGTGTTTACTTGTGTTATCTTTTCTAACACTTAAATTTGTCTGACGATCTAAAACCTTTAAGTGTGGCAAACACAAAAAGAGGACGTCAGGAAGGGGGCGAACACTTTTTCACACCACTGTAACTCAAAGGATGAACCAACAGCCAGTCTGTGAGACACAGAGGGATATGTAGAGTTGGATATCTTGAGACCGGTCTTGCTGTCTCAGATTGACATAGTGGTCGGGAGATTTGGAGTCAACAGTATCCATGAACGTAACGTTCGATAATGTGCCATGCGCAGAAGCATCAGCTCTAAGAGCCGTGCTTACAGAGCGCTTTGTAGTGAATCAGAAGAGTCGACTCCCATTGAGCAAGAGCCGCTCCTCACTTAATTTCCTTTGGCTGCTCAGCTCTCACACAGTGGCTCAGCTATGCTCCAATCCCTCCATATTGTGGCCAATCACATGTGAGGATATAGGATAATATCATTATGTGAAAAACAGAGAGGGTGAGAGACGCGACAGTCAAGTGGAGCATACGTCTGTCCTCTCAGTGAGTGATTGAGACAGTAGACAGCGGTGAGGAGGGCTGTGCCAGTGCAAAAACACATAAATATGCCCGACACCCGTAAACGAAGCAGCATCTGGCTGCAGTTTAAAGACTTTTTTGTCTCCGCCTCAGTCTTGGTCTTGTCTCAACTTTGTTTTAGTCTTGACTCGGTCTGTCTTGGTCTCGATACCCTCTGGTCTTGGTATTGTCTTGGTCTTGGTTTAGGCGATCTTGACTACAAGTCTAGGAATATGTTTGGTGTCTCTGGAGACTTCATACGTTCTCCAGGTTAATCTGATTTGATTATTGAGAGATAAGCAAGATGGCGCCAGTGTGTACGGCAAGCCGTCTCCGCTCCTCCGAGTTCCTGTTGTTGTTAGCTGTTTTATTTTCCTTGTTTTCTGGATGGAACCACATTAATTGTTTATGACCGTCAAACGCTGCTGGATCTCCGACCTCTGAAACATTTCCGACCTTTGAAACATCAACCAGCATATCCACTTTTGAAATTGGGAAGCGACATTCCGTCTCCAATAGACACGACTACTGGCATTTATTGCCTGCCTTTTTTCCCCCCTGCCAAGAAACGGCCCAGACGACGGGGAAAACGGAGCGGCATCCGGATTCGCATCAAAACTTATTTGAAACTACATGGTGTAACCAACTACTACGCCATTTCGGATATCCTCCAACCCCTATCCTCTCTCCATGACCAGCACACCATCAGATTACTCCGCCATCGATGGATCCGACAACTCGCTAATTCGGAACTACCAATCGTCCACCAACCCACTAGAAGCTGGATACGGGCGCGTGGTGGTGGCGTGAACCACAGCAACCTACGTCCGCTGACTACGATCAAGATGGCTGTGCTGAACATTAGATCGCTGGCGAACAAGTCTTTCGTTCTGAATGATTTTTTTCTCTCCTCCGAGCGAGACTTTCTATTCCTGACAGAAACCTGGATCCGACCTGGTGAGTCTGTCTCCCTATCGGAATTTCTTCCACCAGAATGTACTTTTGTCAGTACTCCTAGGACTTCGGGCAGAGGGGGAGGGCTAGTCACGGCTTTTAAAAACAAATTCCGTGTGCGACAGCTTCCCCCAGCCATATTTTCTAGCTTTGAGGTGCAGTTACTTGAGTTGAACTGCTCCTCCCCGATCCTCTGTGCGGTGGTATATCGCCCACCAAAAGTCAATAAGGATTTTATTCATGAGTTCGCTGACTTTTTAGGAAACCTCTTGGTTAATTATGACTGTACTCTCATTACTGGTGATTTCAATATTCATGTCTGTTGTGAGTTGGACCCACTGGTCAAGGACTTTCTTGCTCTTATAGACTCTTTTAACCTTACTCAGTGGGTCAGTAAACCAACCCATATTAAAGGCCACACGCTTGATTTGGTACTATCCTACGGTTTGGACATTTGCATTACGGACATTTATAATCCTGGGATATCGGACCATTTCCCGGTTTTGTTTAATGTCAATGTGTGCAACATGGAGCTGAAACGTGAGGGTCCTGTGCAAAATATACGCATGATTAACTCAGAGACTATTGCTCAGTTTTCTATGGCTCTGACCAACACTGCCTTCTGCGAAATTAACTGGGATACAGCTACACCGGTTAATGATCTCGCTAACTCCTTCATCGCCACCTGTACTTCTATTATAGACACTGTAGCTCCCTTAAAGACCAAACGCCTTAAACCATTCCGTCAACCGTGGATGAATGACTATACTCGTACCCTCCGACGTGAATGCCGCCAAGCGGAGAGGAGATGGAAGAAAGACAAACTCCAGATCTCCTTTGACATTCTCCACAATTGTCTGAAGAAATATCAGAAGGCTGTTAAAACTGCAAAAGCCTCCTTCCTTTCGGAGATCATTGCGACTAATAGTCATAAGCCGCAGGTCCTTTTTGGCATTTTTAATTCGTTAATAAATCCACTCTCCACTCAGACCGAGACCTCCCAAGCTTTATGTGAAAAATTCCTAAACTATTTTTCAGATAAAACTATAGCACTAAGATCCACATATCTACCCATTGAGGACACATCTTTAACATCCGAACCCTCGTCGGTACTAGAACAGTTTGAATTTGTTTCCTTTCCGACCCTTAAGGAAATAATAGCTCAAACGAAAAATTCCAATTCCCGTCATGATGTGCTCCCTTCTCGCATTATCAAAAACGCCCTGAATATTGTAGGACCCTGGATTTTACTTATAATGAATTCATCACTACTATCAGGCTGCGTCCCTGCCGTGTTCAAACATGCAGTTATCCAACCTGTAATCAAGAAAAGTAATCTTGATCCTAATGTCCTCTCAAACTATAGGCCGGTATCGAAACTCCCTTTTATGGCTAAAGTCTTAGAGAAAATTGTTCTCAAGCAATTGCAATCTTTCTTAGAGGCAAATGGAATCAATGAAAAATTCCAATCTGGTTTTAAACCTCACCACAGTACCGAGACAGCTTTACTGAGAGTTTTTAACGATCTCCTCGTAACTGTTGATACAGGGCGCCCTGTGGTTTTAGTTCTTTTAGACTTGTCCTCTGCTTTTGATACGGTCGACCATGATATTCTCCTTTCAAGACTTGAACATGTAGTTGGCCTTAAAGGCAAAGTACTCTCATGGTTTAAATCATACCTATCCGAGCGGTTTTTCTCTGTCTCTATGGGAAATCACTCCTCTTCCCCCGCACCCCTTCGTTGCGGTGTTCCCCAGGGGTCTGTGTTAAGTCCCACGCTGTTCTCTCTCTATCTGTTACCCCTGGGAAAAATCTTTAGAAATCACAATATCTCTTTTCACTGCTATGCGGATGATATCCAAATCTATTTCCCTTTGAATTTGGATCTTCAATCCCCGCTATTGCCGTTGCTTAATTGCCTGTGTGACGTCAGAGACTGGCTACTGCATAATTCGCTCACCCTCAATGAAAACAAAACAGAAATTATCGTCTTTGGTAGCCACATGCCGTTGAAACAGCTTTCGGAGACTTTAGGTTCCTATGCCAGCCATTTATCGCCCACTGTCAGAAATCTCGGAGTAATGCTGGACAGCTCCCTCAAATTAGATAAGCAAGTGGCTGCAGTGGTAAAAACCAGCTTCTACCAACTACGCCAAATTTCGAAGGCAATGCCTTACCTACGACATAAAGACCTTGAAAGGCTCATTCATGCTTTTATAACCTCTAGACTGGACTACTGTAATTCTCTTTACTTAGGCCTCCAACTCTCTCTTATTCAACGCCTACAATTAGTCCAGAATGCCGCAGCACGCCTTTTAAGCGGCGCTAGAAGACAGGATCATATTACTCCCATTCTAGCTGACCTCCACTGGCTTCCTGTCAAATACCGTATTGTTTTTAAAATTCTTTTATATACTTTTAAAATCTTAAATAACTTGGCACCCAGTTATTTGATTGACCTTCTTAATCTATATATCCCTACAAGGGCACTCAGATCCTCTAATCAGGGGCTTCTAATGCAACCAATGTCTCGATTAAAGACGAAGGGGGATCGGGCCTTTGCTTTCGCTGCACCAAAACTCTGGAACAGCCTACCGGTTGATGTCCGTGTGTCGGAAACTATCCAATCTTTTAAATCTCGGTTAAAAACCCATCTATTTAAGCTCGCTTTTCAAACTACTTAGCTTAATTTTCCCTGATTCATGCCTGTTCTTATATTATTATTTTATAATTTTATTCTTTGTTAACTGTTTTCTCCTGTTGTAAATTGCAAGTATGGTTCGTTTGTGAAGCACTTTGTTGTACTTGTGACTTTTAAATGTGCTATAGAAATAAAATTGAAATTGAAATTGAATAAGTTGGCAGCTTTTATTACTCCATAAAAAAGAGAAATAAAATGAAAAGAAAATCAATGTAATGAACATTATATTATTTTATATGACAGAACAGAACACACCAATATTTAGATCACACACTAAAAATTGATTGAAATGGTTAGGAATGGAGTTACTAATGAGATAATACATGTTTATTGGAACTTTTTGGTTTCTGGATAACTAAACACACCCCGGGTCAAACAGACCCAGGAACATCATTGGTGTACCTGAGCAGGGTTAAAAGGTGATTCTGAGCTCATCTTCTCAGTGACTGCTGTAAAATAAAATAAATAAATAAATAAAATTATAAATGAACACGCAAAGCAAATTATTGTGCAACAGTTGCAGAACAAAGAGGGAATAATGCAAATGTACACTTACAATTTAAAACAAGATAAAAACGTGTATTTATTAAAACCGAAGAGAAATTTGGTTTAAAAAAACCAAAAAGAAATGTTTCTCCTAAATTCAGCCAGCAGACAGGTTTATATATTTAAGGTTTATAAACTTTGTTATGTATGTCGAGTATAAAATGTGTCCATGTGCATGTGTTTGACTGTATTAGACCTAAATCTGAAGAAGATATGTGTTTCTACTTGTCCTACATTAGATATATTAGTATATTTACATTAGCTAACGTTGCATAAACAGTCTGACTGCAAAGCAACAAATGAAGCTAAAAACAGACAAACTGATGATGACTTTGTACACATGATGAAGACAACAGGTGTTATCTTACCTGTTCAGTCTGTACCGTACTTTTCTGCCATCTCTCTGAGACAACTGCACAGATTTTGCACAGATATGAGATCTCATGTGATTTCATGATATCACAGGAGCTTCTGCCTATGAGTCACATGACCACAGCCTGGCTAGATTGTATCAAGTTATATCAACATGACTGAATTTAACAAATGTTAAGTAAACTGTACATGATTTAACTACTTTCATTGTGAAAATTTATAATTGTTTTGTTTAAATTACACTACTTGTTAACAAAACCACCAAATTTCACTTTATCTCACTCAGATGTCCAACAGAACAAATGTTAATGAATAATCTTAAAACATTAAATTCAGCTAAATTTTGACTGAGCTAAATCAGTGGCTCATGCCCCACATGCCTCTGTTAGTAAGTTTTGTTAGCCGGGTCTGTTTATAATAATGGATTGGATTTATATAGCGCTTTTCTAGGCACCCAAAGCGCTTTACAATACCACTATTCATTCACTCTCACATTCATACACTGGTGGAGGCAGCTACAGTTGTAGCCACAGCTGCCCTGGGGCAGACTGACAGAAGCGAGGCTGCCATATCGCGCCATCGGCCCCTCTGGCCATCACCAGTAGGGTAAAGTGTCTTGCCCAAGGACACAACGACCAGGACAGAGAGCCCAGGGATCGAACCGGCGACCTTCCGGTTACAGATGCGATTCCCAACCCCCTGAGCCACAGTCGCCCTTTTCGGTGTGAAGCCAAACGAACTTAAACATTTTAGGATAAACCGAGCAGACAGTTCACTCTTTAAGCTAAGTGTATTTATGGGAGCCAAACAGCTGCCCGTGGACTGTGGTGAAGACACAGACTCAACCATGCTGTGCTGAAGTTTGTCCTTAAAGCGCTCTTATCCAGTATAAACCACTAATAATGAGACAGACAGTAGATGGAAAAGTCCTCCTCCTGTTTCTTTTGTTGTTAACTGCCATGGTTTGTTTTCTTTCTGCAAGTGTCCAGAGTCAGAAGAGACTGAGAAGGTGAGAGGAGATGGGACACTGGCTCTCCATTCTTTGCCATTATTCGCCTCTTCCTCAAAGCCATGCTCACCTCAGCTATCAATGTACCCGCTCCATTCCAGTCACACCTGTCAATTATCAGTTTACCCTCACTGACCCACGGCCACGTCCAGCTCTAAAAACACTTTACTACGAATAAATCTGTTTTCTTAATGAAACACTGTAAAATGTATGTGCTGTCTCTGCGTTTGAGTCCAGTTTTTCCTGTCGGCCTGTGACACTGCATCCCTGATGATACACCAGGACAGATCCAGCAGTGTGTGAGGAAGAGGAGGAGAAAAAGGAGCCAGCAGCAGCTGAGAGATGGAGAGGAGAACAGGGGGAGTACAGACAGCCGTTCTCTGTACTTGTTAAAAACAATTAAAATACATTCTAGATATTTCCAACACAAAATATAACAGCTACCTATACAGTGGCAAATACGTGGTGACAAAGAGAATCCAGATCAACTGGAAAATAAGACTGTTTTTGTAAAATGAAAAGTTTTATCAATGTAGCAGAGCAGTGAGTCCCTGCTGCTGCTGCTACTGGACAAACACCTCCTTGTCCATGTTTCTGTGTCTGCAGACTGCCAGGACAGGATGGATCTGTTAAGGAGGAAAAGATGGACAGACAGCTTTGATAATACTTTGATTTACCCAGAATTCATTTAATGAAAATATTGTTTTCAAAGTGGGATTGTGCTGCTTTCAGTGGGAAAGGTTTACAGCTCTTCTAAATAAAAAAATGTAGCTACAATATGTTCATGAACCTGAAGTTTGCAAGTATCAGCATCAAATCATGAATGTGAAACTCATGGTGTTTCATGTGTCCTGATGCTCAGTCATCCAAGTAAACAAATGCCAAAAATGCTCATCTGGACATAGTGTTTTCTGGGACATGGTGTTTTCTGGGGCATGGTGTTTTCTGGGACATGGTGTTTTCTGGGGCATGGTGTTTTCTGGGACATGGTGTTTTCTGGGGCATGGTGTTTTCTGGGACATGGTGTTTTCTGGGGCATGGTGTTTCACACAAATATAAATAAAATAAACACGCTGTCCAACACATCTGTAGCTGCTGCTGTCACACATGCTCGGTGACAGCAGCAGTGTGTTATACCTTCTTGGTCTTCTTGACCTTTGAAGCCTGTCACCAAATTCCAGCAGATTCTTCACCAGGACCCTTTGTGATAGTTCAACCCAGGAGCGTCAGGTAAATGACGCTCCTGGGTTGTGTGAAATCCCAGAAATAAACCTTAGACAAAGTGAATCTGTGAACTAAGGTGTAGGTCTGTTAGGTTATGTTGCGGTGATCCTCGATTTGGGGGATTTGTGTTCATACTGGAGTGCAAAATTAAAACCAATAGAAGATGGACAAGAAACTTTCAAAGCCATCATGTGCTCAGTTTAGAAAAAATAAAAAAGAAGAGAAGGAGAAACGAGCAAAAGATGCAGGTAAGCAGATGTGTGATTGGATAATGGCAGGTCATCCTGAAACAATCAGAATCAGAATACTTTATTAATCCCTAAGGAAATTATGTGGATTACAGTTGCTCCAAGAAGAAATGGTAAAAATAGTAACAGTAACAGACTAAACTCCAAACATTATGTTACAGATTTTTAATATTAATTAGTCACTGTCAGTTGTTGATATGTCCTGTTCTCATTGTATGATGAATTATGATGGCTGTTTGCATTCAAATCACACTCTTTCTCTCTTCATGTGTGTGTTTCTCTGGTGAAATTCAGTCTGGTTCCGACAACAGTTTTATGTTAATGTACAATCCTTAATATGTTTTATGTGTGTGTGTGGAGGGGGGGGCAGAGGGAGTGTTCGCCCGGGGTGCCAAACAGGCTAGGACCGCCACTGGCCCTGACAAGCTCAGCTGAAGCTCTTCTTCTCAGTTTCTCTGGCAGACATTCATAAATGTCTCTGAGCTTCACCAAAGGCTGATGGCTGGGTTTTGGCGCCCTCTCATGTCAGAAGCTCAGAATGCATGACTAAAGCTGTGACTGGCTGGGAATCGTTAGTCGGAGATTAAATAAATCATGAAGCTCTGGCAAGCAGCTGATGTCACACTCTGCTGGCTGCGGATTGGTCCACAGGCAGCAGGTGATTAGCAGGTGTGCTGACACCTGAAACCTTCATCCATCAGCAGCTTCACTTTGTGTCTTCAGCAGCCAATGCTTGGGTTTCAACTGGGACAGAGTGAACGGAGGTGAGTCTGTGTCTACTTAGACTCTACTGTCTCTGTCTGTCTTTGTTTCTATGGTTCTCACTGACAAACTCTCTTCCTCCTCCTCATGGATGAGACAAGAGTCCACCACAGTCCAGAGTATCTGTGCTGATCCAGGAGCAGGGTTAGCCTAGAAAACAAAGAACGCTAAAGTCTGACTCAGTTACCATGGTCACTGACCTGCTTCCTGTCTACTCCTCCTGCTGAGCCCAAAGTCTGATCCTCGGTTTATTCTGGTGCTGAAATCATGAGAGCATTTAAAGATCTGCGCTCGTTCCTTGATGAGTTCCTGACCGAGTGTCACTGTTTTTGTTTCATAATCTATAACTAATGTGAGATTGCCTACTGGTGGTGGTCAGAGGGCCCGGTGGCGCCAGTGTCCGGCAGCCTCACCTCTGTCAGTGCGCCCCAGGGTGGCTGTGGCTACAATGTAGCTGCCATCACCAGTGTGTGAATGTGTGCGTGAATGGGTGGATGACAGGTTGTGTAAAGCGCTTTGGGGTCCTTAGGGACTAGAAAAGCGCTATACAAATACAGGCCATTTACCATTTACCATTCACTCTGACCTCACATCTCCATAAACACCACGACACAGCAGAGCAGCATGAACTCTGTGCTTTCTATTCACAGCATGTGCAGTACAGTTTTGCAGTAATCCAGTGAGGATGATCAGAGAGGAAACATGGAAGACAGCAGTGTTAGAACTCATCTGTTTAAGTATTGTGATGATATTTGAACGATCAAAACTTTAGTAGTTTGAGTTCTGCAGAGTTTCCTTGCCTGCTCGGTGGCACTGATGATTCTCACATCTCCACCCATCTGAAACACAAGTTTGTTTGCTCTGTTTTTATTTATTTATTTCTATCCCCCCAGTGCACAAATATAACTGAACCTCTGTAACACAGTAACCACATACCTGTAATCTGATTACTGATGGATGTAATGTGAATACTTTGGAACAGCCTTTTAGTTAGAGGTTAGTAAGTCTGAGTCTCTGTGAACTTCATAAAACATAAATTCATACATGAATGACTTAAAGTATTATTCATGAAACTAAACAAACAGTCAGCACTTTAAAACACACTGAAGTTACTAAAGTTTCTTTTCTCTGTTGAATTAAACTGTAACTTTAATCGTGATCAATCATTAATCACTGGCAATAATCATGTTCTGAATGAAACACAAAGAGCTGCTCACTGATCAACAATGAGCTTATTCTGTGTTTCAGACTCATCATGGATCCAGACTCCATCGGTAAGATCGCCTCACTGTTCAGTGAAACCTGAAACCCGCTGAGCTCAGGTTCAACTACATGTTTAAAAAACAAAAGCCTGTGTGTGAGGAGATGACAGCAAACAGAAAGCAAATAGAGACAGAATAGAAATATGTCTGTTCTTTGTTCTGTTCGTTAAGATCAACATCCTGAAAGTAAAGTGTCACACTGTCTTCAATTATGTATTCAGAGCAGGGTGTTTGTGTAAGATGATCCCTGAGTGCTGCCTGACAGGTGAGCCTGAGTTCAGGGAGGATGGAGGAGCTCTGATAGCAGTCTGAATGAGATCCTTTGACAGTGCTGATGGTCACCATAAGACTCAAACATTTTCACTACAAACGGCTTACTTTCATGTATTTGTACACACAAATACATGTTGTTGTTATTTTTGTTTTTTTCCTTGTTTGTTTGTTTGTTTTGTTTTTGCTTTGTTTTATTATTTGCTTTGAGCCCTGTGTACAGGAGCTGCATGCAAAAAGATCTTTTGTTAAAAGGGTTGGTGTAATAAGCAAATGCTTCAGCCAGTACCTTTTGATTAGCCTTGTCTCGTGCTTTCTTGCTTTGTGGTAGATCTTTGTTCTGGCTTCACTGAGATATTTGAATGCTAATCAATCAAATCAAATCAATCAATCAAACAAACAATACATATATGTACAAAGAGTAAGAAGAAAATGAAGCCTGATGTACATGAACCTGAGCATTGACACAGAGACGATGAAGTTCACACAAATGTTTATGTTCACCAGCGTTTCCAGATGTTTATGTTCCCCAGTGTTTCCAGATGTTTGCTTCCTGTTTATCAGAGAGTTTCAATCAAATCTGTCCATCGGGCTACAGAACTGCCATGAAGCTCCAGGCTCTGCAGAGACTCTGTTGCTGTGGGTAACAGTGCACTGAGTGTATTCTCTGTACCACATGTACTGCAGTATATGTACTGTACTCTGTGTAGTAAATGTACTGCAGTATATGTATAGTACTCTGTGTAGCACATGTACTGCAGTACATGTGCTACACAGAGTACTATACATATACTGCAGTACACTTAATGTACTCTGTGTAGCACTGCGTGTACTCTTGTACAGTCAGATGTTCAGCTCTAACACTGACCCTGAGACATACTTGCCAACCTTGAGACCTGAGAATTAGGGAGACATTCCATAAAGGGGGGAGGTTAGGTATACATATACAGAAAACTTGAATTTCACAGTGTTTACTTATTTAAAATTGTATTTAAAGTAAGTTATTACTGTCCCCCAGCCGGGGCTGTCCAAATTCAGAGGCTGCATCCACCTGAGAACCCGGCCTTCATGGTCTAAGTGGGCCGGGTACCCTGAAAGCCAGGTAGGCCAGAAGTGAGCGACTGTGCCGGTCTAGCCCTCAAAAATATGTCACGAGCTTTCTCAGTGGAGTGAAACTCTGCCTTCTGCTCCTTGCTACCTAAATATAACCGGACGCTGACATAACTTCTCGACCATCTCACGCTTCTTTTTCATCAGTTTTCTGTTTGACGTTTATTCAGCTGTGTGAAAACCCTGAGAGGAACCCTCCCGAGGGATTAATACAGTTTTATTTAATCTAATCTAATAACTTTAATCTCAGCCAAACCGATTTACTCAGGAACAAATAAAACACTGAAAAAAGTCAAACAATAACATTTTTAGGTTATCTGTGTGCCTTATATATCACGTTTAACCTGAGTAGCCAAAGACCGCTGGGGTTTGAAAACGATCTGCCGGGAGTTTACTGTTCTCGCCGGCTTAGATATTTGAAATTTACACAGCTACATTCTCGCCTGAAAATATGCTAAAAGTTTATTTTGCAACCCAGAAAGAGTAATAAGAGTAATGTTAAAACTAAGTAGCTGCCGCCATTGGTGGGATGGCTGTAGCTCAGGTGGTAGAGCAGGTCATCCACTGATTGGAAGGTTGGTGGTTCGATTCCTGGCTTCCCCTAGTCTATGTGCCAAATATCCTTGGGCAAGATATTAACCCCAAATTGCTCTCCGATGCATCCATCGGAGTATGAATGTGTGTGAATGTTAGCTATGAAGCACTTAGAAAGATGTGCTTGTGTGAATGCACTAGTTGTGTAAAGCGCTTTGAGTGCTCAGATGAGTAGAAAAGCGCTATGTAAGCCGGTCCATTTACCATTTTTGGAAACTGGAATTGGCTGGGCCGCGCTATGAATTCAGGGATATGGTTTTTCATTTTTGTTTTCATTTTGTTTTGGTGGAAAATCAGGAGAAATTCGGGAGAATGGTGGCTCCGGGAGATTTTCGGGAGGGGCACTGAAATTCGGGATTCTCCCAGTAAAATCGGGAGGGTTGGCACGTATGCCCTGAGAGTCAGCTGACTTCATGAGCTCACCTCTGACCTGTACATGTTCAGATGTTACGGTGACATCGCTGTCTGTTTCTAGTGGACACCGTGTTGGTGCGACACGTCACAGCGGCTCTCCACTCGGGGGGTGGAGCTCAGAGTGACGTCGCAATGAGCAGACAGGAAGTGACCTGCGCTCTGAACAGGATGTTCCACAGCGCATCACAGGACGTGCCATTTCATGTGACTGCAGCAGCTACCGAGGAGACATGCAGTCTGATGTTCAGGTTGTTTGACCGGTCAGTGTACTCACAGTATCACATTACTTGTAGTGCTCATAGTACTAACAGGACTGCACCCAGTCAGAGTAACAATCTGTGTGCGTGTGTGCGCGTGTGTGTGCGTGTGCGTGTGTGTGTGCTGCAGCAGTCAGTCCGATGAAGTTTCAGCTCGCTCTCTTCAAACTGCTCTTATCGCTCTGTCCTCAGATAACCTGCTGCTAAAGTACAGAGGTGAGGACAATACACTGCTCTATAACAGGCCTTCACAATAAAATGCACAGCACTTCACAATAAAATGTACAGCCCTTCACAATAAAATGCACAGCCCTGTAGAATAAAGCTCGGGTGTTTTCAGGTCTGCTGCAGGTCTCGACAACCCCTTCAGGATCCATCAGCAAGCCTGGACTCAGGTGTTTGCTGATGGACCTCATCCAGGTAAAAAGCTCACACTACATTTCCCAACATGCCTCTGCTGCTGCTCTCTGTAACGTGTGTTTTCAGGTTCCTGCGGCAGTTCAGGAGGAAGTCGTGTTTGATGATTTGGAGGCGGCGGTTCAGTCGTGTTTTAAAGGGGTGAGAACACAAACGCACACCTGGCTGTGATTGGCCATCGTCATGGTTAACATGTTATGTGTGTTTATAGGTGTTGACCCCAACGGTGAGCAAGCATCATCTGTTGTCATGGCTGCAGAGTGAGCCATGCCTGTTGCTATGGTTATCCACTCTGTACCGGCTGTCAGCCAGTCAGAGCGTCCAGCACAATGTTCGCTGTCACATCTGTAAGACCCGCCCCTTCACTGGGCTCAGGTGATGTACATTTTAAACTGGAAACTGGGTAAACCCGGTCCAGATGTGTGACGAAGATTTACCTGTGTATTCAGGTATCGATGTATGAAGTGTGTGAACGTCCATGTGTGTCAGAGCTGCTTCCTGACTGACCGCCAGACCAGGAAACACAAAACCCACCATCCAGTGCTCGAGTTCTGCAAGCAGGTAAGAACACACGTAACCGGAAGCACAGGGAACAGAACAGGTATCAAGAAGCACAGGGAACAGAACAGGTATCAGGAAGCTCAGGGAACAGAACAGGTATCAGGGGGCACAGGTAAGAACTCATTTAACAGTACAGGTAAGAGGAACAGGTGACAGGAGACAAAGGTAACAGGAGTAATAGGTGAAAGCCTGACAGGTAAGAGGACGCAGAGAGGAAGCGAGGGGTAAATCCCCACAGGTGCACATGGAGGGGTAACGCTTGTAGAAGACGTAATAACCTGTTCAGTTCAGTTGTCATTCTATACCAGCCCACCTGGAGAGAGTCTCTAACCTCGTTGGTGCGCAGTGCTCATCACGCCTTGCTGCCACGGCGACACACTCAGAGAGAAGCTAATTGGAAGAGGGTCCTAATGTGGGAGGAGCCAAGCGAGACGGAGAACAGGTGTGAAAATAACACTTTCATAATACGACCCCCCTCGTTAGGTATCTTATTATAATTACATTTCTTTTCCCCTCAGAGCACCACCTGCTTCTGATGCCTCAACACGATTGGCTGGCTCGTCTCACAGCCCATCCTCTGAGAGGGGTGTTTCACATGCCGCCTCAGAGGCTCCTCCTCCTCACTGCTCTTCTTCGTGTAAATCTCTGCAGACGAATGAGGACACGTCCAGTCAGCAGGTGACGTGATGAACTCACTGTGTACTGTGATGTCATAAAAATTATGTAATAGCAACAGTCATGTGACTGTGTGTGTTTGGCGTTGAAGACAGTGGCGTTGCTGACAGACGTGAAGAACCTACAGAGGGACCGATGGTGAGAACAAAGAAAAACAGAGCCAGATGGTTTTATCAGCCTCGTGTTTATGTTTGTTTGTTTCTTTTTATCTTGTTTTGTTTTAGTTTGCTACCTTATGTTGTTTGTTTGTTTGTTTTTCCCCATCAGGCTGTTGGAGCAGGAGCTCCAAACGTTTCGGCTCACTGTCCAATCCGAGCAGGGCATCCTGGAGGAAAGGTGCTCTGAGATGGAAGTTACTGTGGAAACATTGACGCGGTACAATGCTCAACTGCAGGGCATGCTCACACAGGTGAGTGGATGTGGGCGGAGTGATTGGCTGATGACTGCTGAGGTGCCTTCTATTAGTTGTAGCTGAAAATGTTGTTCTTCAGGCTCTGAACAAGATGGAGGCTCAACAACACGCCAGCAACATGCCAAACAGTGCCAACACGGAGAACACAGAAAGAGGAACCATCACGCCAACTTCTGACACTCTGAAAAGCACAGAAGAAGAAACAGAGGAGGAAGAGGAGATAGAGGATGAGTGGAGCCAGGAAGAACTTCAAACTCAAACATCTCCCACAATCCACCAGGGCTCACCTCCCTCACCTGATGGAGACTGTGAGGAGTCTGCAGGTCGCATGTCTCCACATCATCCAGTAGAGCTACAGCATGGCCCTGAGGAGGCGGAGCTACAAGGAGAACGAAACAGTCTGTCTGAAGAAGAGGAGGAACATGGGCCACGTAGTTCAGAGACGCTGCTGCAGGGGACTGTAGAACGACTGAAGGCTGCGCTGGAGACACACAGGTGGACTCAGACAGGTGAGGCACAGACAGGTGACTGAGACTGCAGAAGGAAACGGAAATGACTGCCTAAGGTCAGACTCACCTATCAGGTGAGCACACACCTGACAGTCAGTACCTGTAACAGTCAGTGCATCATTTACACCTGCTGCATATCCTTTCCAGCTCAGTCTCTTTGCCAAGCCAGTTAGCACAAGTCCTTTCTTCTTCATCTCTTTGATAACTTTGTCCTTCAAACACTAAAATTAATGTTACATCATGTTTCTAACTCTGTGTCCAGGTGAGAGGACGAGGGCGGAGCTTCTGCAGGCTGCTGAGCAGGTGGGAGACTCGATGCTCCACCTGGTCGACGCTATGGAAACAAACTCACCAGCTGATTCGTCCAGCTTAGAAAACTTTATTTAAACATTAAATAAATGCACAGATACAAAAAGTATCAAAGTTCACCTGTAGAAAAGTTACCAAAACATAACGTGTTTCTATGGAGACGTGAAGCTGCCAGGATCATCATCAAGTCGTCATGTTTCATGTGATGTTTTACAAACATGAATTTAAATAAAACATGAAATTTCTTTTGTCATATTTTTTTAACATTTCATCCGAATTTTGTTTACACACAATAAATAAAATCCATTCATAATTTTTATTCCAATGCTTCCCAAATAAAACTTTAAAATAATTAAATTAAAACAATAAAAGCTCTTCAAAATGGACAGATTAAACTTTATATTTAGATTTTTAACTTTAAAAATTAACATTTTAAAACAATCAGATTTGAAAACATCATTATGGCCAAAACAAACCTGGCATTTAAAACACACCTGGACAGGCAAGTCGTACTACAAACACAGTAAAAATGATAAATGGATTCAGTTTTCATTTTAAAATTGGCACCAGCAGGCTTCCATACACTTCTAACAGCCTAATTAAAGGCTACATTATCCAAGAATAACTGATCAATAACCCATCAATAACCAGCACCATCAGGTTTCATGAAAAATAAGACTTCATTTTGAAAATCAGCTATCGCCGCGACCTGCGGCCCCTCCTCCGGCGTGATGACAGTAAGGGGGCGGGGCCTGCAGAGATTGGGGGTTTCCTGCCAGGTCCAGCCCGGCGCAGCCCCTCCCTCCTTGGGTGAAGGGGTGTGGCCTGACCCCTGGTTTGTATCTGGGAGGGTGGAGGGAGTGCCCTCTCCCTTCTAGCCCCTCTTCTGCTCTCTGACAGCCTGTTGAGGGGCGGAGCCTGAGTTATGTCGGACTGAGCAGAGTCCCTGCTTAGCGTGCTTAGCAAAAGGCTGCTGCTGTGACCTTTGACCTCTGTGGGCGTTCTATCGGTGTTCAGGTCCGGGCTCAGACTCCTGAACAGCTGACGAACACAGGGCGGCGGTGGCCCAGAGGGGGTGGAGCCTCTGCGCCATAGGAGGCCTCTGGGTGGGTTCTTGAGGATACGGTTGGAGGCGGGGTCGTAGAACCGGACAGGAAGTCGTTTGTATTTGACCTTTAACCCCTGCTGCTCCAGCGGGCGCCGTTTCTTTCTGCAGCGTTTGTGGGTGGAGCCTAACGCTGACATGCGGTTGGGGGCGGAGCCTGATGGGGAGGAGAGTAGGTAGACCAGCGAAGTGCGTGGCTGTACAGGTGTGATGATGCTGGAGTACGACGAAGGGAGAGAACGCCACGTTGGCACAGGTGTCCTCTCAGCTGCCTCTGGATTGGCTTGTGGGTAGTCGATGGGTGGGGCCTCAGGGGATAGCTGATGCACGGCGGGAACGACCAATCGGACTGTCTGAGTGCTGTGACTGACCTTCACCACCTGCAGGAACAGTGCAGATGAGACCTTGTTCTTTTGCAGGAACTGACAGCGCTCTAAGTCACACGACTCACCTGACACCTTGATGCCAGTCTGAAGCTCCGCCTCCTTCCCCTCCTTCTTCTCATATACACATAGTCCCCCTCGTCTGGGTCCAGCAGGGGTAGCATACCTGCATCTGGCTCCACCTCCTCGGGTTCAGCATCCCCCTTCATTTTCTGGCTCCGCCTACCATACCTGAGTTTGATGACATCAGCAGAGAGAGTCATGGGTGTGATTTACGACCTGAACATGGATTACCCGCAGAATAAAAACCTCGTTTTAGTGGAAAAGTTGCGTGACAGCGACCACTTCAGCTCTTATACCTGAAGTATCTTAATCCAGGACATCTTTAACCAGGATGTTATTGGCTACTTTTACTACCTAACTCAAACTGCAAACTTAAGGAGACTCAGGCAGGTCTCTAGACTAACGTTTTGCCATGGCTGCACTGGTGCACCTAACAACAAAAGTAACAAAAGTTACGTGCACACAAATTTTTCAACCACATCGCTTAACGCCGCAGCTTTACATGTTCACTTTGTTTTTAACTGCTGTCCATACAGACAATATTGATTTGTAAGTGATTAACTAACAATCTTGTCAACACAAAGTTCTTTATTTGGAGCATATTTCTACAAGAAAGATAAGTTACCGTATTTTTCAGACCATAAGGTGCACGGGTTTATAAGGCGCATTAAGCGAAACCAAACAGTCAGATAAGTCTTTAATAAACTTTACTCAACTCATTCTTCTTGCTTCCTCTACTTCTGTATCATTGATTCATTAATGTTGAATTCTCTCAGCTGCTCTATTCCTGCGTGACTGATAAGAGTTTGAAATCCATGTCGTAAGCATGTCTCTTAACAGGAGCCATTTTGGGGTCCTTATACACACACAATACGGTAATATTATGCTGAAGCACAGTGCGTATCACTACACGAGGCTCCTGACTGTGGTAGCAGCTGTGCTCCAACAATCTATCAAGCGGTGCGGCTTCATAGCTTACCAAAGAGATGCTGAACCATTTTCACAGATCTTTGAGCGCCGTGTACATAAAATCGTTTTGTGGTCAGTAAGCACAACCAGAATTCATACATAAGGCACACTTTTGAGGAAATTAAAGGATTTTAAGTGTGCTTTATAGTCCTAAAAATACGGTGCAGAAAAAGTTCTTGTGCTTAAAGTGCTTCACTGAGCTGAAATTTAAACTTAAAATATCTTAAGATATATAAAATTAAAAGAAAGTCAAAATTAAGTGCCTCAAAGGTTTTGAACTGAACATCTCAATATCTGAACACCTTACCTTGTGCATGGGCACCTGAGAGGTCCCGACCTTGACTATCTCTGATTGGTTTGGACCACGATATGGGCATAATGTTGTCTGTTGTTGGCCACACAGAGACTTTCAGAGTTGCGGAGACTTTTTTTTTTTTTACTTGAACCTAGGATTTTTTTTTGTCGCACCTTTGAGAAATTAGGTCGCATTTGCAACCAAACTGGTCGCACTCTAGAGCCCTGTCAGGTAAGCTCAACTAGCTTTATGTAAGCTCAGCTGACTTCTTGTTTCCTGTGGATTGTAATATTGGCAGGTTCTGGCTCACCTGGCGAGGGACTCTGTGTCGAAGTAGCAGATGAAGCGCCCACGCCTGAACTGTCTCACCAGCCTCTCCACCTTCTCCTCGTCCTCCTGCTGGATCTGGGTCCAGGTCTTCCCCCTGAAGGATTCTGGGATACGCTCCGGGGCGGGCCTCACCTCCTCGATGGGTAGGGTCCAGAACCCCTCCTCCGTCCTGTCACCCGGCCCGTGGAGGGCAAAGTGCAGCTGCTGTGAGTACACTCTATCTTCCACGTCCACCTGCGTGTCCATCAGATGGCAGAGGTCCCGCCCCTCCGCCTGACTCACCTGCGCAGGTGTGTCACTGAGAGTTCGCGCTCGTTGCAAAACCACCTGCAAGGTGACATCAGTGATCAGTGTCTGCGCTTGTCAGGACACGCCCAATTCTTCCCTGGACCCACAGGTACCTGCACAGGCGAGTCCCAGTCTTCACTCGGTGTTTCCATGGAAACAGGGAGGCTTAGCTGGAAGCTGTCTGTATCATCTTGGCAGGAAATGGCGGCATAACAGCACCTTTGAATCACCTGCGGGTGGAACAGAGAGACTGGTTGACAGGAAGTCCACCTGGGAACCATCAGTGTACTGGAACAGGAACTAACCTCCTCGATGGTCTGGTCCAGAGGGTCCGTGTGGCCTGAGGAGAATGCATCCTCTCTGTGGGCCTCCCTCCTCTCCCTCTGCCAGGTGAGCCAGGGCCTCTCACCTGGACCAGGCCTGTGGTCTGTGGGGGTCAGGTGGGGTTGGGGGCCATGGCCTGGACCTCCAGGGCGCTGCGAGGAGGACGAGGACTCACTGGTTTTCCTCCTGTTCGTCTTCCTATGGGCTTTCCTATGGACAGGGGGCGGAGTCTCCAACTGAGAGGCCGGCGCTCTGCGGTAAGGAGAGTGGGTGTGATCAATGATGCCTTCGTCCTGCTCTCTTATAGGTACAGACAGCCTCTCCTGGCCCACTCTGTCGCCTGACTGGCTGCAGGCATCATCTTCTTCCATCGGACGGGCTGGGTGACAGGAAGCGTCATCAGAGCTGGGCAGGCATTCCCGGGTACCTTGAGACTGGCTGTTGTCGGACAAACGGACTTCATCGAGCTCCGCTTTTGGCAATGGGGGGGTGGAAACTGATGGGAGGTCAGTGTGAGACGGCCTGAGGCGGACAAACAATTGGACAGGTAAATAAACAGGTTTGTTTGAGTTGTCAGAGGTCTGCGCTATGAAACCCTGAAGCTACCTGTCCTATCCAGGTAACTTCAGGGGTGACTGTGGATTTACAATGAAGGTAGTTCACTTATTACTGGGGTGTCTACCTCCTAAGTCTTGTGTGATTAGCTGTCTCAGGGTGCAGACTGTTGTAAACTCTAACTTCCAGGGATCCATAAGAAACAGGATTTATTAAGTTTCATGTAGCTAGAGGTTAGCAGGGAGTTAAAAGAAGTCCCATAAATGAAGACAGAAAACTAAACAGCAGTGACGTTTGTAGGGTGACTGAAGGTGGACCACCTTCAGTCACCCTAGGTCAGGGGCCCCCAACTCCCCCCAGTTTTTAGATGTGTCCGTGATCCAACACAGCTGATTCAAATGGCTGAATTACCTCCTCAACATGTCTTGCAGTTCTCCAGAGGCCTGGTAATGAACTAATCATTTGATTCAGCTGTGTAGACCCAGGGTGGGATCTAAAACCTGCAGGACACCGGCCCTCAAGGTATATTGGTGTTCTACCTACAGCTATGGTAATATAAACACATTAGCACAGTGAAGCTGGACGACACAGCTAACTTTCCCCCCTCAATAAAAGTTTATGTGAGAGTTCCTGATGGGCAAATGCAAATGAAAAGATACTGAGAACAGCCCAAACTTCATCTGAGATCATCCATCAGCAACATGAGGTTAGTCACTGTGTGGTCTGTCCTGATGCTCAGCTTCATGTACACGTTCAAATCTTTGTTAGCCTCAGAGTGACTCTTTTCTCATCCACTAGAACAGGGGTCGGCAACCCTAGGCACGCGTGCCACAGTTGGCACGCGAAGGGTTAACTGATGGCACGGCCATAGCTGGACTGGCCATCGGTGACCCGATGATTATTTTTTAATTTTTTTTTGTAACGGTATAAACAATGAAAGGTGGTGGATTGGCCAGATGCTGGCCGGTGTGTAAAAATAACTCAGTTGTTTGGTGGTGGCATCGCGGAGCTTCCACAGATTCAGTAAAATTAACAAGTGGTGGAGGCCAGCACGTGGATGAGGGCGATCGGAGGCAGGACGAGGAGAGACCCGAGGCGGCCGCCGGTGTTCCAGATCAACTGGCGTTTAGATCAACTGGCGTTTAGATCAACTGGCGTTGGTCGAACAGATGTGTGGCAGACTTGCGTTTCAGGAGCTGCTACCTACAGACCAGCAAAAAAACGCCAAATGTGTCATCTGTGACACTTGTGAGGTTATCTCAAACACACTCAGTCAGTCTTGATGCTGTTGAACAACAAAATGTTTAAAAATGTGGCGAGTTTACCTGGTGATATCCTCATGCGCGACGCGATCGCGAAAACAGCAAACAAGTAACACCACGCCGATGTCGTTCACAGGACAGCAAGAGTAAACGATCAGGAGACTCTAGTCGTCGTTATCGTTCCGCTCGCACGTTGTATTTCTCCGGTTTCAGCGTTTTTGCTTCACAACTAAAGCGTGCAGTTTACTTTGTGTGCACCAACATGGACTCGAATCAACCAGTGCCACCTCTGGCCAAGTGCCACAGCCTACAGCCAGATCAACATGTGACACACATCTGCACCACGTTTGAATTCGTGTCATGCACAACACATTTGTACCGTTCAATTGTCTCTGTTTGTGCGTCATGCAAATAAACCTTTGAAATGAATGAAATGATATCATGTTTGTATTATCAGCATACATTTGTACAAAATGCCAAATTATATACACAAAGTCATAAGAATCACCACCCTTGTTCATCATGATATCAATACTTTTGCCCATCAGAAAAATGTCGTGAACAAATACATGACACACTAATATTTCACCAGCGTCAGGTGAACTGACCTTCAGGTAAGAAGTTATGACCTGCAGTCTATCTGGTCAGATATAAACCAAGTTCAGGTGGAGTTTATTTTCCTTATACTGACTTTTTAAAGTCAGTTACAATAACTCGTACTGCTACCAGCTAGCATGACGGAGTTTCTATACAGCTGGGTGGGTGCTATGATGTTACTGATGTTGAACTTTATTTAATTCATAAGGTTAGTTAGTATAGTTGCCAACCGTCCCGTAAAAAGACGGAATCCTCCCGCAAAATATTACGCGTTTCATGTTGAGCTGAGAGGGGACGCAGTTTGTCCCGGACTTCAGCTAGAATGAAAAAAGACACAAAGGTGGAGTTATTCTGTCTTTGCTGCACAGCTGCCTCTTCAGCTGTATCCCAATTCAGGGTCTGCAGCCTTAAAGGCCGCACTTTAAGGCTGATTACGTCACAGCGACACGACGAAGGCTGTCCCAATTCAAAGGCTGCTCGAAATGCAGCCCTCAAATGCGTCCTTCATTTCCCTGAATTTTAAGGATGTGGCGGTGTAGACTTCGTGGCCCAACATATCCCAGAATGCATAGCGCGGCGGTGGGTGTGGATAATTTTGCCGAAAATAAACGGCGGATGAGGGGCGCCCGAAGAGTAAACTTTAAGTAAGTGCTGAATATGACGTCACTTCTTTATGTGCAAATGTTTAATAACGAAGAACATTAAACATTACTGTTGGCCACGTGTTGGCAAAATTATGTGATATGACGTTTGTACTAACTTGGTTTTAAAGCCTTTACTTTAAAATATACGCCGTTCAATAGCTGAGCTTAATCTTACAGAGAATGATCAAAGCTCATGTAGAAACAAACAAATGAACAAAAGATTTTCTCCTTCATTTCTGTCAAACAAAGCTGTATGACACGTTTCCAGCTGTTAGTATCATGGTTGCTAGGCAACCTGGGCAGTGCGACGGAGGCTAGACCGTCCCATTTCACAAGCCTCGCACTTCCGGCCTTAGCGGTCTTTGAGTACGCGGCCCTTGAGGATCGTTAAGGCTGCAGACCCTGAACTGGGATACAGCCTTCTCCTCTCATTCTCTCTCCTGTTGCTACTTTAATCATGAAACTGATCAATGATCAGCTGATCGGCTTTTCTCTCTTGTTTGTTTATCGCCCACTTTGCGCCAGAAAGAGGAAACCAGCAGATGTCGCGGTAAACAACAACAGCACTTTTAAGCTTGATCAGCTGTTGTTAGAATTTATTTAATATTAATTTCTAGTATCAGCTGATGTTTGCTGGAGCCACAGCTGTAAAGCTGCTGGTCATGATGTCGGTTTGGATATGTGGTGAGAGGGAAACATGAAGATGAAACCAGGAGACGTCCTTACTGGATCATCAGAGCTGAACAGGTGATGGAGAAACAGGTTTACCTTTTAGGTGACATGAATGAGTTGAAGTTATGAACTGTTTCTGAGAGACAAATAACACCAGGATCCTTTTCTAAGCAGCTGACAGCTGGTAACTGTGCAGGGGCGGATCTAGCAAAGTGTTGCCAGGGGGGCAGGTAGGGCATTAACAGGGAGAGGGGGGCACAAAGAAATACTTCCTTATTGTCATTTAAAATGTCTGGTTGTTATTAAATAATTATCTGAAGCTTACAACCAAAGTTTTTATCTGATGTAAAATGTATAGAAATCATACATATACCAACAAGACTGTACATCACTGTCACCACAGCGTTTGTTTTCATTCAAAGGCTTTATGGCTTTAATACCTGGTGGGCCAGTCTTTAGTCAAAATGCCCGGGCTGCTAAAAATAACTTACTGGTGAGAGGGACGTTGTTAGCTTTCCACATTCTGACATTTCAAAAGCTTCAGGAGCTTTCTGCTCAGCACAGCATCAGCACCACGGAGATACATGGATACATCCGTAGACTCGAGACACAATGCATTTTTGGGACTTTCAGGTGTTTGGACCAATGTTTTATTTTCTGATCAAACCAGAAATCTTTAATGAGCAGCTGGATTTGTCTCACATTAACTGGCTGAGGTAATGCCAGTTAATGCAACATCGAAGCAGCTGGAATCCACAGCTGTGCGTGTTCATGGAGCTGCATGTTCACCTGCTGGACATCACTACCTGACAAGTTTAACTGTCTTCAGAACATTGCAGAGGCCTTATTGACAGTATTTGGCTCTACATATCTGTGTGAGCAGATTTTCTCTCACATGAGTGTCCTCAGGTAGCCTCTGAATGCTGGACACTCAGAGACCTGTGCCTGGGAGACCAGAGATCACACTAACATGTGTGTCTCTGTATTAACAGACATGCCATATTGGCTTAGTTTTCTTATCATTCTTGTGAGGAGACCATATATAGCATTTGTATTTTCTGTTGTACAGTCCATTTGCTGTTATGGAGTTCTTGTTATGGATAAAAAGTGTCTTTTTTTGTTTCAAAATAGCTGATAACTATTCGCTGATAGCTGCCAACATCTGCGAACAAAAATAATTCTATAAAGTGGTTCTACAGGGTGGGCCATTTATATGGATACACCGTAATAACATGGGAATGGTTGGTGATATTAAAGTCCTGTTTCTGGCACATTAGTATATGTGAGGGGGCAAACTCCTCAAGATGGGTGGTGACCATGGTGGCCATTTAGAAGTCGGCCATCAATGGCGTGTTATGTTACGTTACGTTGAAACCAAGCACACCATTGTTTTTCTTGTGACATTACCAATAAGTCTGATGTGTCACATGGCCCTCTTCCTATCCGGTTGTTCAGTGATGACGCGACGAATCCTACTTCCGGGTCTAAAGTAGTCTGCGTTTAATATGGCTTTTGTGTTGTTAACATGTTTAATGTTATGTATTTTCTTCTATTTGATCTCAAAAAGCTCCTAAAACAGTCAGTGATCCCTGTTGACCTCCCTCGGCTTTTATTACCGCTAATCATTTATTTAAGCTCAGTTTTTAAAACCTTAGGATGTAACTACAGCCCAGCCCATGCAGCAGTATATGAATGACTAACCTCGTATTGTGGATGGATTATCTCAGTTGTTCTCCTGGCTGAAGTTTGGTCCTTTTACAGCATCCTGCCATGCGATTACATTTGTTTCTGACCACCGAGAAAACTCACGTTAACTTTTATGAGTGGAAAAAAAAAGTTAGCTTGTTTATATTATGCTAACATAGCTATGTCGCTAGTGGTCACGTAGCACATCATTATATACCAGCTAGCCCAACTTCAGTAACCCTACAAACGTCACTGCTGTTTAGTTTTCTGTCTTCATTTATGCTGGAAGTGATAACAGAGCTGTACGTTTGAATTTGTTTCCAAAACCCTGCAGTCAGGACATGCTATATTGTATTTAGATAGAAGCTAGCGAGCTAACTCCCTGCTAACTTCTAACTCCGTTAAATGTCATAAATTCCATTTTCATGGATGCCTGGATGTTAAACTCAATTGTTACACCTGGTAGAGCATAACGCTGATCATTTTATTAAAGATGAAAGACTTTAGACAGTTTTTCAACTCTCAGTAATGCCACAGTGATCGTTTGATATATGGACCTGCAGCGGAGTTTAGACCCAGACACGGCTAGTGACGTCAGACTGAACAACCGGATTGAAAAAACAAAAGTTGTATCCACGATGGCCGACTTCTAAATGGCCACCATGGTCACCACCCATCTTGAGGAGTTTGCCCCCCTCACATATACTAATGTGCCACAAACAGGACTTTAATATCACCAACCATTCCCATGTTGTTACGGTGTATCCGTATAAATGGCCCACCCTGTATATAGTGTGTAACTGTTAATATAGAGCGTTATTAAGTTGATTGCTAATGCAATCATATGGCACACTGACCTCTGAGGAAATTTTAAATGGCACTCGCCATCAGAAAGGTTGCCTACCCCTGCGCTAGAATATTTGGTGTCTGGCAAACCAGTCACAAAGCTCTGGCCACTGTTACCAGGGTCCCATGTTACCAGGGTAACAGCGGACAGATGATAAAAGGAGAGGAGAGGGAAGGTGAGACTGAAAATACAGAAAAACAAACATATTTCAGTCATCCAAGAGAGATCCCATATACCACATAATAACCACAGTGAGTTTCTACTACTGGAGCCACTGTGGAGTTTTTCCCTCCGTTTACCTCAGCTGTCTATGTGAGAAGCCCCCACCTTTATTTACTCTGGAACAGGCTGAAAACGATGTGAGTCAGAGAAGCTCACTGCTGACAGCGATACTGAGGCTATCCTGAAATTTTCCGTGGGTAAGTGTTTTGCTCACTTAATCCCGTTAGCTGTTTTTAGTTTGCATTAATGAATTTGTCTTTGAAGTAGATCTAAGTTTGTTGGACAAAGTTGTAGGATGTGAGGAAGTAATCAAACTGAGGGAAAGCGTAATTTTTAGGACACTCGAGCCTAACAGGAGGTGGCCTAATGTTAGCTTATAACAGCTCTTTTTGTTTAGCCGGCTCGCTGTCACGGAGACAGGACGGTCACATGTCTAATCAGCTGACAGTGACAGTACTGGTGTGCAATCATAGACATTAATTCTCAGAATATTTCACTGGTAGGGTTTTAATCCTCTGATAGTGTCATGTTTGTAGCAGGTGACACTCACGGGGATCGTGTTCTGTCACATGGTGCCAGTTTCGCCCCTTTCATGTGAACACACAGGTTAAGACTGTCACAGGTGCATCTATGTGGGTTACCTGGGGTCGTCGTAGCGATGTGGGTGGTGCTGCAGAACGTCCTCGAGGAAGCGCTCCAGCAGAGTCAGTCTGTTTCTGCCGCTTGCTGAGGTGGACCCTGAGCCTCTGGAGGACGCCCGGACTGAATCCAGGTGTCTGAGACTGGACAGGTGCTGGAAAAGACACACAACGTGATCAGAGTCACATGACCTAAGGGCACGTTCAGGTTCTCCTGTGACGTGTGTGCATACCTGGTCCAGGTTCCTGTACAGGACTCTGCAGTAACCACAGTAACCCTGTCTGCTGGGCTGACACCTGGATGGGCCAGGCTGAGGCTCCGCCCACATCCTGTCACACAAACAACACATGTGACCACACCTATCTCACCTATCTCTGATACAGAAGCTGAACGCTCCTGCACAGGTACACTCACCTGCTGGTAGGCTCAGCCTTCCTCTGGTCATCTGAAAGAAACACACAGTGTGAGACAGATATCACCTGTGTGTGTGTGTGTGTGTGTGTGTGTGTGTGTGTGTGTGTGTGTGTGTTCTACCTTCATCAGAGGAGTCGGACATCCTGACTGGAGATCTGAAAACAAACAGGTGAGAGTCACACCTGTAGCTGTCAGCACACACGCAGGTAGATAGATAGATGGCGGCGTGTACGGGCGCAGCGGCGTCAGAGTGGAAGTTGTGTGTGTTTGTGAGGGACTATGTGAAACATCTGGTGTGTGTGTCTGGTTTCAGTACTCACCTGGAGGACGTGCAGTCAGTGACCTCTCTCTCCAGTCACAGTGCTCCATGCTGTAACCAGTGGTAAGGTGAGTGTGTCCATGAGCCTGGAGCTACAAACGGGAAGTGATTGATTATGGGTCAGAAGTCAGCGGAACACACTGGCCTGTCTGATCATGAGACAGGAAGCCTCTGATTGGTCCAGGTAAACCTGCAGCACAGACAGTCCATTATGCAGCCAGGTTGGAAACACCTGAGGGTGCTTATTTATCGCATCATACACACTCACAGCTCAGTAATGTGACTGGCTGTGTGAGGACGGGGCTTGTACAGCCCTAGTGAGGGTTTGTGATGTCACAGCTCACAGGTAATATGGCTGTTGAGTTGGAATTATTAAGGTTAAAGGCAGAGGTGGGACCAAGTCATTGTTTTGCAAGTCTCAAGTAAGTCTCAAGTCTTTATCGTCAAGTCTCAAGTAATGTCAGGCAAGTCAGAGTCGAGTCTCAAGTCACTGGTGTAAAAGTCCGAGTCAAGTCACAAGTCTGAAACTTTGAATTTCAAGTCCTTTCGAGTCTTTAAAAAAAACAAACGAAAAAATAATGTTGCAGTTATGCTAAATGTAAATATTAGATCATGTAATTTTAAAATCTGTGTTTTTCTCAACACATACAAAATAGTGAACTTAGAAAATATACACAAATTGTGAAATTGCACCTCTTTAAAATGCAGCTCAATTAAACCTAGCTCCAAGAATAATTTTCACCGACAGTTCTGAGATACGCTGCATGTTATTCTTGGATGCGGTTGTAGGACCAGCTTTAAAATCGCATGACAAAAATATCATACACATTAAAAAAACTGTATCACCAACGTAGCCTGGAAAACATTTGCTAGTTAGATGAAGTCAGCTATCTCATCTTAGCATATTTATATGCATATTTATAATCATACGGTTCTTGGAGTGAGTGCATACACTCATGAAGTTTAGTAACTTCCGGTCACTGCAACAAGCCCAGGTACAGTTTACCGACGGATGGGTACAGGGACCATGAAATGCACCGTGTAGAAAGTAAAGACCATCGTACGTATCATAAGTTTACCAGTCTCACAAATCGTCTTCATAAATACACATTCGTTAACCGTTTATTAATATAGCCTTTGAGCTCAACGGTAATTAATTAGTAGTGGAAATAATTTCTGGTAGCATCACAGAAATGTAGCAGTGACAATAATACTGTATGCTGTAATCGTACTGGGCAATTAGTGAGACAAAAAACCTGTTTTATCCTGTGAATAAAAGTATATGTTTTTGTCAATGTACCATAATAACAGAAGCGAAACGCAATATTGTGTCAGGATAATTTACTATTTATGCACAATAAACACAGGAGCATAGCGCGACAATTTCTGTTCAGCGCCAGACTTGCTTGTAACCTATATCACCAGTTATGTTATGAAAATGACGCATTAACTACAACAGCAGACTGACCTTCGTGTAAATGCTTGGAGCAGACTAACCTGTGAGCTGGAGTGTTCTAGGACGTTATATTTGATCTTTGAATGGCTGCAATCCAGTCGCGTCTTTGTTACTTCGGAAACATGGCTCGAACAATTTCTCTTCCACGACGTAATCCGATAACAACCGATCTCTTTACCCGTCGGCTTCCCGTGGCTGTCATGCGACCGGCTATTGCAGTTAATAATACAACAGCTTCTTGACATTTTTGTGTTTCTTTTTATCGCTGTGTGACTGATTTTAATTGAAAGCCTGCGTGCGCTAGTACCGCTTGCCACGAGTTCCCAGAATCCTTTGCGGTTCTACCCGTGAATGACGTCACATTTTCAATCTCTATATAATATGCATGTTAAATTTTATATTTGGGGTAAAATATCAAGTCTTTTCAAGTAAACTGGTTCAAGTCCAATTCAAGTCCCAAGTCATTGGTGTAAAAGTCCAAGTCAAGTCACAAGTCTTAGAACATTTTTTCAAGTCAAGTCTAAAGTCATAAAATTAATGACTCGAGTCTGACTCGAGTCCAAGTCATGTGACTCGAGTCCACACCTCTGGTTAAAGGTCACAGAGCCTGAAACAGCTGTTTCTTAACTGTGAACACTTCTAACAGCTGCCAACAGGACAGCCCACCTGAGCTTCACGGGCCAATAGGAACACTGGTAAACCCGCCCCCTTGCAGAATGAGGTACTCCCATTGGCTGTTATTCTCTGTCACTCACTTTGGTCAGCCTGGTGTGGGCGGGGCCAGCAGCTGTTTGATTTAAAGTTAAGGAAGCATACCGTTGGCACGGGAACCATCTGACTGCACATATACAGTCAGACACACACACCAACACAGCATCAGCACCAGGGACTTACCTGGCTGCGTCACCATGGTACATGATCGGAACACCTGGTTGGGATCAGGTGATGTTCAGATTACGATCGCCTGCTGAGTCACAGCTGATCCCTGATAACTGATCATTAACGTTATCAGACGTCTTTCAGTAGAATGTCAGAGGCTCTTCACGAAGCTCTATTCATCTGCTCGGAGACGTACCTGAGGAGGCCTTTGACTCCTGCCTCGTGGTCACATGACCTGTTACACATAGGGATGGGTACCGGTGTCCGTTCTGACATAAACGGTAGTGACCAGACCGAAAAGCAGTGCACATTTCGGTGCTTTATTTCGGTGATTTTTTTCCCTGAGCTGTGATACGCTTTAGATTCTAGCCAATCATTTTACGTTTCCGAGGATAGTGGGTGGGGCCAGGTACATACGTTCTTTTAGAGCAGAGCTACAGATTAAAAATGCCCAAGGCGAAGCGGTCAAAAGTCTGGCTGTACTTCACAGCAAAAGATGCAAACTCAGCAGCCTGCAACAAGTGCTTTAAGCTGATACTGTGATACTGTCAAAGGAGGTAACACCTCGAATCTGATGAAACACCTGGCGACGCAAAGCGTTTTTTTTTAAAGCCGAGAAATGCGCCGTATTTGATAGCTTGCTGCGAGACCTCACACCGAGCACATCTACTGCGGGTGTGGTGCCTGTTATCGGACCCGGAGTTAGCAACATCCCCCAAAAACCCGAAGAGGAGAGTCCTGGCCCCTAGCCCTGCCAGTGTAGCAGAAATGATGAGGATGATGATGCAGCAGCAGCCGTTCTTCTCTGCGTGAGTAGCTTAAAGTTGTTCGTGTGTAATTTAGGTTGAGTAGGCTAACCACGTTATTACATTAATGTATGTAAGGTGAACTAGCAAACACCCTCGTAGTTACATGCGGCTGTCTTCTTGTTTGATGGCAGATACTCCCTTCACCCTGGCCAAAAAGGCTAAAATGACCAAAGAAAAAGTGGAAAACAGCTAAACATGAGAGGTCTTTGGACAAAGTTTGTTTTTTCCATTGTTTAAGCACTGCTTCCAGCCAAGAGTGATACCATATATGCCCTATAGCTGCAGAAAAGGCTAACATTGTTATCTTTTTACAAAAAAACAGCTGAACATGAGAGGTTTTTGGACCAATTTTGTGTTCTCCATTCTTTAAGCACCGGTTTGAGCACCGTTTAAGCACCGGCACTATTTCAAAAGTACCGGTTTGGCACCGGTATCGGATAAAACCTAAACGATACCCATCCCTAGTTACACACCATGTCAGCGGGGAGGAGTCCCATACATGAGCATATGTGAGTGCAGTACAGGCGATGCTGTGCTGTGATTGGTGTTTGAGTGCAGGTGTGTCTGCTAATAAAATGATTCATATGTAAATTAAACAGCCTCCTGTGTGACCTCCACTTACGCAGAGCTGCTTTACTGACTGAAGGACCGCTGCTTCAGGTTAACCCAGTGTTTAACCTGCATGCTTACATTCAATTCAATTTTATTTATATACGGTCAAATCACAACAAAAGTCGCCTCAAGGCGCTTCATAGAGAAAGGGGCGGGGCTACATCTTCTTACCAATCTAATTGTGATGTTCAGAGTTTCAGGTCAGCTGACCTTGTCACTGATTCTTTGATTTCCAGATGTTTTCAGTGAGACTTACTGATTTCATATGAACCACTGACTGAAGCTTAAACTGAGCGTCTCACTGTCACACCGCTGTGTTACTGAAACTGTTTATTATGTTGTGTGTAGATCTTTATCACCATCTGATGAAATCTCTGGTGTCTCTCATAGGGATCATTTTCTGTGGAAGATTCACATGACCCATGAAACACCTGTGATTGGTTCAACACTGCCAGCTTCACTGCTTTTATGTGACCAGCGGTTAACGCAGTGTGTTTATAACCAGCTCCCGTTTCCATGGTAACTCTGAATAAACAAGCAATTATGTCAGTTATTTGTTTGTAAACAAAAGGCGCCTTCGACTGACCACTCAGAGCCCTGCTCTCCCTGCGCTCTGATTGGCTACTGTCGCCTGAACCGAGCTCTAATTGGTTGATTCTGACTGAAACTAACTAGCCGCGTGCTAACCTCCCCTCTTAAGCCTGGCTGGTTAAACTCACGCTAACCCCGACTTAAACCGGACTCGCGGTAACCATGACGACGCCGCTCGTCATGCTGCCGGTGACGTGGCTTTACCCTCACGGCAGCTGTTAGCATTAGCACCTGGCTATGCGGTAGCATGGTTAGCCCGCTAGGTCAGGCCGAAAGAGCAGCTGAGTGGCTGTCTGCGGGCTCGGTGCATTCACGTCAGGGCGGACAGAAACCGTTTACCTTCCGCTGTTTGTTGTTCTTCTTGCTTTTGTTCAGTTTCCACAGATTTAAAAGCGCTCCGCCGTCGCGCGTTGCTACCCCCCTCTGTTTAAGTTCCGGTCCGACTCTTCTTCCACGGATCCATTCGCTGCAACACAACGGGGGCGTGCCGCCGCCAGCAGGCCGCACGGAGAAGTGCAGCCTCTACAGCCCGGGTTCCAGGGTTTAAAAAATAAAAGTTACTTGTTTCTGTCCTCCAATCACAGCTCAAGTTGCACATTACATCATGAGCTTGGGATGAACATCATCACTCTGCACAGACTAATACAATGATTGATGAACTAGCTCAGGTGATGAAACAGACTTTAATTGAATCCACTGAAGAGGATGCATCGACTGAGTGTGCCCTAAATAAAGTTTGAGCTGACTAAGACTATGTTCACACTGCAGGTCTGAATGCTCAATTCCGATTTTTTTTGTCTGCTTGTTCACACTACAAATAAAATGCGACAGCAAACGCGCACTAGTGTGAACGCTCAAAGCGGCCGCATGCGCAAAAGAAGACGTCACACACACAACGTGCTCTGTTTAGACCCAGAGCAAACAGTATTGTTTGACTGATGGCCTTAATATAAAGACTTTGGACTTTACGTTTCCCAATTTTTGCTTGAAGTTATTTTGTTATTTACATAATAATGTAGATAACCTAATAATGATCCTTATTGCTGTTTTAGAGGAGCGCTGCTTCAAAGGATAGCTGCAGATTTCTGTCAGATTCTGCAGATTATACAGAACAAAGAAAATGTTCACGTTTCTCCAACGTTGTCTTCCCAACAGTTTCACTGACATCTACACTGGATGGCCAGGAAGCGTTGGCGATGTGTTCTCGGGCACTGATAATTTGTGTCTGTCTTGTGTCAGTGACGTAAAAGACTGATATAATGCAACATGACCGTTCAAACAGTAGTCACTTTCTAAAACATCGGATATGTATCGGATTCAGTACCACATACGAAAGGGACCCAGATCGGATTTGTGCTGTTCACACTGTCATACCATGGTCGGATATGGGTCGCATAGGGTCAAAAATAAAATTAAAATAAAATCGGATTTGATGCGCTTTCGCCTGCAGTGTGAACGTAGCCTTAGTGGTTTAATCTTAGGCTTACTTGCACCTGAGTTTAGGATCACCTTTGAGTTTACCTGAAAGCACCCCTGAGCTCCACCTGCTCAGTGCTACAGGTCCCTTAACCACAGGTGTGAGTGTGTGTACAGGTGAGTCAGACACAGTGTATGGTGCAGAGCTTTTATTTCAGATTTTATTGAATGCAGCGACGTCCATCGACTGTACGAAGTCCTCGAACTCCGTGATCTTCTCCTCCAGGATGTCAGTGCCCACCTGAGACAGGTGACATCACACAGGTGAGCTCACACACAGGTAACAGCATTTACTGCTGCAGGTGTGTCACAGGTGATCTAATCAACCTGACAGACACCTGATCAACAAGCAGTAACAGGCCACTCACCTTGTCATCCTCCACCACACAGTTGATCTGCAACTTCTTGATGCCGTAACCCACGGGAACCAGTTTGGCTGCAGGACAGATTAAGCAAAGTTATCGATCAGTGACTACAAGCTGCAGCCATCGGGTTATTGGTCAGTGATCAGAAGCTCTCAGATCAATAAGAGTCCATCAGTGATCAGCCGAAAGATGGTGAGTTAGATCATCAGTGAGCCTGATCAATATTACACACACACACACACACACACACACACACACACACACACACACACACACACACACACACACGTGTCTACAGGAATCACACCCACTCTGATCAATAACCTATTATCAATAAACAGTTCAGAACATCAAAATGAGCCTGTACTAGAGCAGGGCGATATGACCAAAAATATTTATCACGATATACATTCAAAAATTTGCAATAACGCTATAACTGACGATATAATTGACACGAGACAAAATACTTTACAACTCCACAACTTTATTAGGGCAAAACAAATAAAAATAAAAACAATGTATTTTCACTTCAACAAGCAGCCGGTTTTTATGTGCATCAAAGTTATATAAATATTTAACAGTGCAAATGCAAATTCTTCGCTGACAGTTTAACCAAAAGTCATTTCCAGTGGAAACTGGCCGACATATCCTCAGCATAACCATGTATAATGTCCACAACACTTAAGAGGTTATACACACACACACACACACACACACACTATGTCAAAGCACAGTACGTATCGCTCCGCTTACGATAGCCGTAATGCTCCGACAATCCATCAAGCGGTGCGACTTTGTAGCTTAGCAAAGTCGTACTGAAACATTTGACAGATTTTCGAGCGCCGTGTACATAAAATAGTTTCGAGGTCAGTAAACACAACCAGAGTTCATACATAAGGCACACGGGATTATAAGGGGCTCTGTCGATTTTCAGAAGAATCAAAGGACTGATTTTAAGTGTGCCGTATTTTCCAAACAACATGGTAATAACGACAGCCCGCTAGCATGCTCTACCAAAAATAGTGCTTTGTTGTGTATCTGACGGACGAAAGCTAAACCAGTTCCACACCACTGAGGTTGCAGCATTTTTACAAACCAACTTTCGCCCTTCTCATTCTCAGTCATGCTTTTGGCGCCATGTGCGTATGAAAACAAAGGCACTGTGCATGCGCGTTTTTCCCATATTCTATCGCGATATTTTCTTTTTGTTGCCCAACATTATACCGGCATTACCGTGAACGGTATGATATGGCCCAGCCCTAGCCTGTAATGATATATAATCATTACTTCAGGTGTCACAGGTATACTGATCCACCCAATAACTGATCAGCTCCATTGATCCATCAGTACTCATCTATAATCAATGATCACAGCGTTATCAATGACTGAACTGACAGAGTACTGATCAGTACCTCACTACTGCTCCGAGTGTTAGACACTACTACTACCACCACATCATCTGGTACAATGATTACTGTAATGCTACTGCAGTGCTACCAGTAGTATTACTCTGTGCAGTACCCACACCAGCCCATCTATCCAAATACTGACTCCAACCCTGTGTGTAATACTTTGACCCCACAGTGGTGTGTGTAGTAGTGTATGCAGTAGTACTCACACTGGCCCCACACCAGCCCGTCCATCTGGATACTGCGTACGCACTCTTCGAGCTTCGCCATGTCAGTCTCATCGTCCCACGGCTTCACGTCCAATAGAATCGAAGACTTGGCGATGACTGCGGGCTCTGCAGGACAGGGGAGTGGTTAGTTACTGTGGAAACTGAGCGAGCCACGAGCCGTGCGAGGGTGGGACTCGTCAGGCAGAAAAGGCGTCCATCAGGCGTCAGCCGAAAGATGGTGATTGGTTAATCATCACAGAGTCTGTATTATGCATTGGCTGCGAGGGGGGCGGACCTACTTTTAGACTTCTTGGCAGCGTAGGCGGCGAGACGTTCCTCCTTCAGCCGGGTCGCCTCAGCATCTTCCTGTCAAACAAAACTCAGGTTAGAGTGACCATGACACTGTAGCGTCATGGTGACATCACCACCTCCTCACCTCCTCATCTGAACCAAACAGGTCGATGTCATCATCGTCCTCGTCTTTGGCTGTGGTGGGGGCGGAGCCTGAGGTGGTGTCGGCCACTCCAAGGGGCCCGTACTGACCCAGGGGCTTCTTCACACCTGGAAGACTAAAACAGGAGGCGGGGCTTAGTTGCAGCCGCCAGCACACCGGTATTCACCCCATGATGTCAGCAGCGCTCACCTGCTCTTCTCGCTCTGGTAGGACCGGATGTGGTTGTACCAGCGAACTGCGTGGTACAGGTCAGCAGGGGGCGGAGCCGAAATAGCTTCGAAGACCGCCACGTCAGCCTGGGACGGTACGTACCTGAGGAGAGAACACATGACCTTGGTTAGGGGTACTCCAAGAGCAGGTGCAGGACTTCACTCAGTCCACGTGAGTCAGCGCGCAGCCTCGCGGCGCGCAGCCGTTAGCAGCATGCGGCTAACGGACTAACAAGCTAACAGCTTGTCACGTCAAACGGAAGTGAATAAAAACGGCATCGGCCCGGACCCTACCCCTCCTTCCAAGACTGGTGCACCTCTCGCGCCAGATTACCGTCCCCTTTCCGGTTTCCTTTCTTTAGCGCTTTAATCAAGGCAGCTAACTGTTAGCTCAGCATGGACCCAACATGACGGCTATTTTGGGTCGCAGTTTCTCCCGCTTTACGGCGGTTCCCGGCACTCACCCTTCGATGTAGCTGCGGTCGGACAGGAAGTCATTGAGCACTTTGAGGCCGGAGGCTGACTTCAGGTCACCGAAACCCATGATGAAGAGGAACCGCGAGGATCCGCCGGAGGAGAAAGAAGAGGGAGGAGGAGGAGCGGGGATCCTCTTTATAGGAGGAGACAGACTCCTCCTCAGAGGAGTGCTGGCGCTCCGCCCCGAGGAGGAGGGAGGAGGAGGAAGGCGTTCCCAGTCCAACTTTATTTAAAAACATCTGCTGACAAGAGCCGGAGAGCGCGGGTTCGAGTCCAGCTCAGGACACGTGACAAACGTTAAAGAGCGACCAATGAAGAGGCAGCACGCTCTGTAGCCTTATTTAGTGAATCATTAGAGCAGACCGAGGAGACTGTGGCTTTGGAGCTGTGTAAATAAAGTAATTATTACCTGTATGTATCTACGGTTACTTCATCATCAGCAGCAACGATCCAGCTCAGCTGCTCCTCTGACTGATGTCAGATCAGTCAGACATGAATAATCGATGGTCCGTTTCATGATGGCGATGTCTCAGTCCTCCTCAGTAACCTGATAAAGTAACTCCTCCTGCAGGTGTTGGGGTGCTTCAGTGTTTCTGCATCTCATCGTGTACCTGAGCTCAGCTAGTCCTGGATCAGCATCAGTATCACATCACCCACAGCTCACCCACAACAGTCAGACCTTCATCTTACATAAACTTCATTCTGCTGTCTGATGTCACAGATAATGTCACTGATGTTGTATATCATCATCTCCATCATCTCCAGCCTGATCTCCAGAGAGAGTAAGATGGACGCTGCTGTCAATGACCATAACATCATCTTCATCAGCAGCAGCGGCATTCACTCAGAGTATTGTTATAAAATCATGCAGATCAGTCTTCACTGTCGCACTTTGATGACATCACACAGCCTGAGACAGGCTATGACAGGCAGGTGAGAGGGAGCAGGTGGTCAGAGTCAGTGACAGATATGAAGCTGAGGTATCGAAATCAGCAGGTCATCAGACTGATGTGACCTCAGTAACGGCTGTGGGGGTTCGAGCGATCCCTGGCAATCCCAAAATGTGACCTCAGTAGAGTGCACACCATCAACTGGCCAGTCAGGGCTAGAAGAACTGCAGGTCTGTTTTACTCAGACCTGCAGTTCTTCTAGTTCTTTTTCTGGAGAACAGCAAACACTAGCCTTCCTGCAGGCACGCAATAAGAGCACACTCAGTGAAGATCATCAGTTTTATCCTGTTCAGACATCACACTCCTCTGTAACCGCAGCCATTTTTATTTCAGTTCTACTTGAACTGATCCTAGTACAGTATTTAACTACTGTAAAGTACTACACAATACAATTCTGGTAACAGTAACAGTTCTCAGCTCACTTCCTGTTTCTGAGCCTCTAGTCAGACTCACCTGAAGCTTGGCTCAGGACACAACAGGAGATGGTCGCTGCTACACTTTGTACCTGAACAGATGTGCGCACAGCTGGTTTAAACCTCTGATCAGATCACACCTTCTGTTGCTCTAAATGATGAGCTCTTTATAATGACATCACTGACATTAACAAACAACTACAGCGTTTATGTAAAAGCACTGCATTACTTTCCTGTCTCTAAGATAGCTGTGAGTCCTCAAACCGACATATGAAAGCAGATGTTTCTGTCACCTGTCCCAGGGTTACCCACAGGTGTGACTCACACCTGTCCAGCTTCACTTTCATTGGCTGTCTGTGTGGTTCAAACTCAGTGTTTCCATTCAAAGTAAGATCAGCAGCTGCTTGCAGTTTGTTCACAGGTCCAGGAGAGGGCACTCTCATTCCACTCTACATATTGACCAACCTGCTAAAACAAACTTTTATTTATTTCATTAATTTAATTCTGACTGACTCTCTTTCCCATGATGCACCACTACTACCAGTTCTGTGGTTCTTCCATCTGCCAAACCCCACTGTACACTCTCGTTTACCTGTCCAAGTGTGGAGGCAGCAGTAAATACAGATGTTCAGTCAGACCCTCAGTTTAAATAAAGTTTGTGTTACCATATTCTGATATGAGTATCACCTGAAACGTACAGGTACTGGTTTTGTACTCTAAGTATTTTTGCCCCTTTATTCAAGTAAAGTTGTACTTGTCCCTTAAATACCGTAGTGTGTACCTGTGTCAACTCAGGCTGTAACACACCTAGACATGATGTATTTACCGTAATTGTCGGGCTATAAGCCGCTACTTTTTGCACAAGCTTTGAACCCTGCGGCTTTTAGTCAGGTGCGGCTTTTCTATGGATTGTCCATGATTTTTGTGATATCGTAAGGTGATTTGTTTTGTTTGTTCCGCTGTTGTACGGCACTACGTTGCCTGGCAGAAGGGCATGTGATCAGACACACAGTATCGGGGTTCAAGAGTGGTATGTTGGTCACATGTCCGTCCGCCAGGCAACATAGTGCCGTACAAGTAGCGCGAAAAACAAACTTCAAAGTAGCGCTACGCGTTCAACGGGAGGCGTGGATGACGAGCAGCGATAAACTTGCGAAAAGCAAGTTATGCTCAACTCCACTGGTGGATTCTGACAGCGTGGAAAAGTGTGAAAACATCCATGATCACCTACGGATTTCGAAGGGCTGGACTGCTGCATGATGGAGAGGACACCGCCACGGCCCTTCTGAGGGTGTTCGACTCTGACACTGGTTTTGAAAGTGACAACGAAGGAAAGGAGCCGAGAGTGGATGACGAAGCCATCCTGAGCCTGTTCGTTTCCGACACTGGAGAAGAGGACTTTGGTGGTTTTAGTGCGCGGGAAGAAGAGAAAGATGGTGGTGAATGACTGACTTTTCTTCTTGTTAAAGCCGTGTCGCTGCACCTGAGCCTAAAAGGTAGTCCGAATCTATTTTTCTGGTGTGCTGTAGGTTATTGTTATGTACTACATTTGTTACTCATTTATGAAGCACAGTACATGTTTCGTACTTGTAATTACCGCTACTTGTACATATACCTAAAAAGTTATGCAAATATGTACCCGTAACTTGTTTTTCAAAATATTAATAAAAGGGGTGTGTCTCCAAACAGCCATCTCTTTCCTGACAATTCCCTTTGTGCATATTCTCTTACATATGATAAGTCAACATTGAAACACCTGCGACTTTTAGTCAGGTGCGGCTAATGTATGTACAAAACAGGATTTCCCCCTGATTTTAGCTTGTGCGGCTAATATTCAGGTGCGCTTTGTAGTCCGGGAAATACGGTAACTGGTTTGTGTTTGATGTGTGTGATGTTCACAGGTTGACTTGCAGCAAATAAACAAGGACGACTGTGCCACAGGGAAATTTATATTGAAAACTTTATAAAGCAGTGACGTTACAGAAACACCTGAGCTCAGTGAAATCATTAAAAAATGATTGGCTCTTCTTCTCCTTTAATTTGGGATTTTGTGTGAACTTGTCAATGGGTCTAGAGTTTGAAGCAGGACAGGAAGTAGCTGTTCCTCAGCACACGGAGCAGCTTCCCCGTCCTCTGGCTGAACTCGTACATGTATGGTCCACTGTACAGGTAGAAGAAACCTGCGGGACACACGTCACCTGTTTGTTCTGCATTACAGCCCAAAGACCCTGAAAACAGCTGGACAGATGCTCACCTCTGTACAACAGAGCCGCTGTCACTCCGGAGCTCATTTCCAGGAAGGTGTCATCCACTTGTTTGGGGTTTCCGTCGTCCATGTCCACCCTGGCCTCGTCACAGCTGGAAGAGAAATGGGATTAGGCAAGATATTCCCCAGGTGTGACCTGAACATACCTGTAGTAACTGCTGCCTACAAAGAAAAGAGTCTTCCTGGTCTGTGGGTCATTTGGGGGCGGCATCCTTTTCCACTGCTGTGGGTAGACCAAAGCTGGGTATGGATTTAGGATACCCGGTCATGAGGTCATAGCCGCTGAACGCCCAGACGCAGCAGCCTGCAAACAGATGTAAAGAGGATTTCATCGCGGACCTGTGTGAGGGAGGGATGAAGCGTGCTTCAGCAGATGGACACAGACCTTTAAAAAGAAGGACTCGGTCTGACTGTGGGCTCTCGTATGCAGCGTCGATGATAACTGATGCGTCGGGCCAAAAGTTTGTGATGACAGCCTGCTGAGGGGTCACAAGCTGAGGGTGGCTACACCAGAAGAACCTGATCACACACAAATGATCATCTCAGCAACACCATGGAGAAAAACGCTCCACATGGATTTGTTTTACTTTCCTGCCCTTGAAGAAGAGCATCTCTCCTCGCAGTCCAAAACCAGGGTCAAGTCGCAGGCGTCGGGCTTGACGGGCGCCCTAGGGGTCATCATTTGGACCTGGAGGTCATTTCATCAATGTGACATCACAGACAAGCTAGTGCACAAACTAGTGCACAAGTTCGCTTAATCAAATAATGACTCAACATTTGTAGGCCCATCTAGCTTCACAATGACAGAGCAAGTCTAAACTTTGTAATAAAATACCTTCAAGTTAGCCAAGGTTAAGTCACTCCATAATATGACCCCGAAAAAGTACAGTGTTTTTTAATTATTTATAGATAAATATAATTGATGGCATCCATTCAATAAAATTACAGGGAAATTATGCCCTTAGTTGTAGACTGTGTTGTAGAGTGTTACCACAAGTTTTGGTCAAATTGAAAGTTTTTCATAAAGGAAGAAGTGAAGACTCACTGTAAAGGGACTTGATACCTTTAAGATCCCAGGGCAGAACAAAGGTGTCCAGGTTACTGTATGAGTACATTGAATACATGAGAGCGCCAGGGTCATCAGAGTGAGACAAGCCCAGAGAGTGACCAAACTCGTGAGCAGCGACCATGAACAGGACGTAGCCTAGAGCAGAAACTCAGAACCACAGGTCACAGTTTAAGGTAGTCAGGCCACATCCTGAGCAGTAATCAGGAACAAAGTCACAGAGTCACCTGTGTTTGAGTGGAATGTGAAGGTTTCATCATCATCAATATGGGCATCTCCTCCAATCCCAAGTGCCTGGCCAAAGGCGTGGGGGAGATTGCCATCGGGGCCATCCAAGGGGCTGCCGTCACCATGACCTGTTGGAGGGTAATCAGGGTAGACTAAACACACACACCTAAGATTGCATTGGTCTTTATGGGATAATATTACTGTGTGCTTTGTGGACTCACCACTGCGGCTGAAGGAGATCATGATGTCAGCAATGCTGCTATAGATTCTTCTGAACCTCAGGGGCGTGACTTTGGCCCACACCTGCAGAGCTTTCTCTATGGAGTCATCCACCTTCGCCACAGACATGTCAGGTATATAGTACCTTTGCCAAACTTGCATCTTTCTGGGCTGAGATATCGGCACACAGTAAACTGAGTGCCAGGCTCAGCAGAGCACTCAGGCTCAAAATCTTCATGCTTCCTCATGTCTCAGGCTGGTGGTCGAGAAGCTCTTATATATGCTACAGGCTGGAGGAGCTGAGTGACTACCTGCTGTCACCGAGGAAGTGGTCCTTTTATGGATCACAGAGGAAGTCTGGTTTTGATCACATCACGCATACATATTGCCACATCGCTACCGCGGTTTATGGGGAAAATCTTCATGAGAAAAATCACATTAGGAAGTTCTCTACTTGGACAATCATCAGCCTTCAGTGCACTCTCCTGATTTTGTGTTCTCCACAGGAAATCAAAGTGTTGTTGATGGATTAGTGACTAGATTAGACCTCAGGGTGAAGTCAGAGTTACTCTTTTCCAAAGATACAATAAAAACTACTCAAATCTTCAAGGAAGAACACTTTCCTCTGACAATTTTTTTGACAGATTAGATTTACAGTTCGTATTTTTACGTTAGTTTTAGTTGGTTTCCAGGACAGGCTTCTGTTTACCAATCACGCCATGTTACGATGTGTGAAATAATAACACAGCCATGTCTGAATCTTTGAAGAGCTACCCAGAAGTACCCGGAGGATGATTTGTCTGAGACCCCTGCAGGAAGGTGATTCCACTGATGGGGTGGTATAGGACACACTGAGGCTACGTCCACACTAATGTGTTTTTGTTTGAAAACGCATTGTTTTCTCTCCGTTTTGGCCTCTTGTCCACACTGAGACGGTGCTTTCCCCAAGGGAAAACACTCTCGAAAATGCATACATTTCAAAACGGAGCTGTCCCGTCGCAGTGTGGACACTCGAAAACACAGACTTTCTAAAACGATGACGCATTTTAGTCATGCTATAAACAAAGATAGCGGAGGGCATTATACAGCAGTTGTTTTGATTGCTCTCAATTTTGACAGCCCTAAAAGAGATTAAGATCAGTTTGTACATGCTCCAGATAGCTTTTCTTCAAATGTGAAGTTTAACCAAAAAATGTGGTTAAGCTCCAACACAGAGCTTAACCACTCTGTGACTGATAAGTTCAAGGAGTGTTTGTGCTCTCTAAGGCCCATTAATCATCTGAACTTTCTAACTTCATAACCGTAATTCTCTTTTTCCAAACCCTTCCATACATGAAGAGGGGGGAATTATTGACCGTGCAGCCCAGGATCTGTTCATATACCTGGCGGAGAAGACGAAGGAAAGTGATGTTGTGGATGTCACAGTGAAGGTTTCCTACATTGAGGTGTACAAGGAGGAACTACGAGACCTGTTGCAGCGGCAGACCACCCACAAAGAGCTTCATATCAGGGAAGATGAGAGGGGAAACACGGGTAATCAACTTTTTCTACCTTTACTTTACTTATATTTTAGTATTCAGAGTGAAAATAAAAAAGTAGAAACCATACACCTTCAGAGATGACAAACTGCGTCCTATATTTTCGACCATCCATCTGAGTATCATCCTATTGATAGACCGTTGTGATATTATTAACACTTATGTATTTCAGGATAAAAAGTTTGAGAGAGCGCACTGGAGAAATCACAAGTACCGCAAAAGATATTATATACTGTGTAATCATTTACAGTCAGCGGCTCTGTGGTGCACCTACTTGTAATAATATGTAAAATTGTTTTTAGCTCATTTAATGAGTGAATGATAAATGATCCAGTGAGATTAGGCATTTTGTGTGAATGTCTGCCTACAGGGGAAGCAACAGTCTTGTTTCATTGACTAAAAAGTCTCTGTGTGATTCCAGTGGTGGTGGGAGCTGAAGAGGTTGTTATCACCTCAGCAGAGGAGCTGCTCAGCATTGTAAAGATGGGAAATGCTTTGCGGCACACCAGCACCACAGGAATGAACGAGCGCTCCAGTCGCTCTCATACCATCCTCACCCTTCAGGTCGTGTTATCCTGCCACAACAGCAAGAACTCTTCCTTTAAGTCTGTCCGCTCCTCTAAGCTCTGTCTGGTTGACCTGGCAGGCTCGGAACGTGCTAGAAAAACTGGGAACACCAGGACACAACTGAAAGAGTCTGCTCATATCAACACAGGCCTGTTTGCACTGTGCAACGTTATCCGTGCACTTTCAAACCGAAGTCAAAATGGGCACAGTAACAACTCCGGCAGTGCACACGTACCATACCGTAATCCCAAGATCACTCGACTCCTTCGTGACTCATTAGGAGGCACATAAAAGGAGCATTTTCCTAGAAATGTTGAACATGGTAGGCAATCATGATCCTGTGGTTAAAAGGAGACTGGAACAACAAGCCAAAAATGCTTTGTATACCAGTAAAACCATCCAGAATGAAATTGTTTCATGTTTGGCTGAAATGGTTGCTGAGGAGATCATGCGAGAAGTTAAAGACAGTGCACAATTTTCAGTCATTGTAGATGAGACTAAAGATGTCAGTAAATCAGAGCAAATTTCCACCCCAAAAAATCTTCTCTAGATCCGCCCCTGAGGAGGCAGCGCCCACACGCTAATGGTGGCGAGTGTAAGCCCCTCCCACCACTTTGTAGCTGAGACCCTGGCCGTCCTGCAGTTTGCATCCATTGCCCGATACGTTCAGAACCGTCCAAGTCCTTCTTTCAGGCAGTGGCTGCAGGAGAGACTCAGAGCTGTCAGTCACTCACCTCCAACTCGTATGGAGTGTTCAAAGGAGGAGGGAGACCATTTTGCTCCATTAAACCTCAGAGAAGAGCTAAAAAAAATGCCAGGTAACTATAAAAGATTTTAAAAGGGATGTTGCCATTAAGAGATCACAAACACTTTGATTACAATCAATTGATAAAAAGTAAAGCAAAAAAACTCTGAGATTTTTATTTGGTTGCCTTGAAGTGTAAAAGATGGTTAGTGTCTCCAACATGTGGACATGCCTGACACATTAAACAACAACAAATGAGCTTGGTGTTTTATTTATATATTACTGTACCCTCTTAGATACCTGCTATTCAGAATAGGAGAAGTGTATTCAGACTGAAATCATTTCAAACTGCTGATGGAATTGCCGTTAAAGAACTGAAGTGTAATATGGATTTTTTTTTAAAAACCACAGATATAGCTAATGTAAACTAAGAATGACTGCATCCCGTTTAGATTTGAGGCTGTAGAAAGAAATAAAGCCATGGGTATATCATTGGTTATTCTTTTGTTTCCGTTACAAGTTGTCAACATTTTGTCTGGAACATCTTATCCTCTGAGAGCTTATGAGAAGATGATGTGAATAAACGCAGCATGGCTCAAATGGATCAAACTGTTTACATAGACAAAAGCCAAGTTGTACAATTTTATAGGCTTGCTATCCTATCCAGTTTCTCTTTTGTATGCTTAGGAAGCTCTCCACATAGACAAGCAACTGTTGGAGCAGAAAGATGCAGAACTGAGACGGGTAAAAGAGGAACTCGAGAAACTCCTTCAAGAGAAGAAAACTCACCTTATGTTGTTAGAGGAAGAAAAGCAGCGATCACGCATACAGGTGAGGAGGAGAACAGTGCAATAAAGAGCTGCTCTGTGATGCAGAAATCAGTATATTTTATTTACGGGGAAAAAATTAAAAGATGAATTTAATGCATGTCTGCTGTGTTATCATTTGTTCTTTAAATGTGCGCCTCTGTGCAGAACAACTGGTGAACCAGCAGATAATGATTGATCGCCTTCGTGGCGAACTCATGACCTTTCGGGGGACAGCCTCAGGGGCAACAGTGGAAGTGGGGGGGTCTGAGTACTCAGGCAAGAGACCCCCCAGTGTCCCTCTGATCACACACAGCTGCATGTGGAGGCCTCCCAGGAAGGTAGGAAGCAGTGGGTAGTGTGTGGGTTAGGTTGATGTCCATAAGTGAGGGTTTTTTTTGTTGTTGTTGTTTTTGTTTGGTCTGTTATAATGGGGTTTTTTTGTGACTTTTATTATCCGTGATCCTAAAAAGTGTGCCTATAGACTGGAGAGGGTAATGGCAGCTTTTAAAATCCATGGCCAACTCGTGCTGGCTGAAATCGAGGAAAAAGATGACGTGTACTGCCCGCTCTTAAGTGGGTCTGGGTGAGTGAAGCTTTTTGTTAGTGTAAAGCTTTTTAATGACATATTTAATCCATGATATATCTTATATAGCATGTCTCAGTTTTTCTACATGAAGAAAAATATAGAAAAGGTTCTGGTAGACAGGTGATGTATTTATGGAGATGTCAGGAACAGTTTCTGTAGTAGACCTCCTGATAACCATAAATAATTGTGTCCTTTCTGCAATTTTCTGTTTCACAGGGAAACAAGAAAGGCAAGTAAGGATCAGAGGCAGATGGAAAATGCCTGAAAACAAAATGAAATAAACAAATGAAGAAACCCCTGAAGAATATTCCCACTATTGATCGAAATCAGGGTTCTTTTTTTATTTTATTTTTAAATTCTTAGACTCCTGATCAGCCTGTAATGCATGCCCTCCCTAAACACACACACACACACACACACACACACACACACACACACACACACACTAACAGAAAAAGCTAGATTTGGTACGATATGTTACACAATTAAATAAGATTTACAAGAGGCTTTCTGAAATATCGACAAACGTTCTAAGCTTGTGTTAAAGTAGCTGCTTGGCAAATCAAATAAATATGGGAACATTTCTGGCTATTTGTTTTTTCTGTCATGGAAACAACAAATTCAATCTTTCTATCAGAACTACATCTTTTTGGTGTAGTCACAACATTTTGGTGTCAGTGAGACAGTGGCAACATGATAGAGGTGTTTTTGATGCAGATTTGTTGTTGTTTTTCATGAATTCTTTTTATGTATAGTAATGATTTAGCACGTAGACAGTGGCTGTGCTCTGCTATGGAACGATCTGTGGAAAATCATCAGAGGACTCCGTGCAGTCCTGTGATTTAGTAGCTTAAAGAAGCACTTTTTGCAGCAGTAACTTGAAGTAATACTTTTCCATGTGACTTTGTCAGTCTCTCACATTGTTGTGGAGAAATTGTGTTCCACTCCTCTTTACAGCTTCACTTTATTGAGTTCTGTGTGCACTTGTTTGTGCACAGTTTTCTTAAGTTCATTATACAGTATTTAGTCAGCTTGAACCACCTTGATTCTTTTCTTTTCCAACTATTCAGCTGTAGATTTTCTGAGGGACTCATATTTGACTCTAGAATACTTTGGTTTACAGAGAAGTTCATGGTCGATGTGATGAATGCAAAGTACCCATGAAGGTGATGTCCAGGTGAAAATAAGTCCAATTCATCACCCCTCTGCCACTGTTGATATGAGGTGTTTGTCCTGATATGCTTGTGTGTGCATTATTAAATTATAACATCTCCACTTTGGTGTGGTGTGTCAAAAGGATATTGTTCAAAAAGTTTTGTGGTTTATTTAAATGCCTAAGCTGTGCTGCCATGACCTTTTTATAGAGAAGAGGTTTTCTCCTGGCAGCCCTTGCAAATAAGAAAACCAACAGGCTCAACTGTGTGTCTCAGACAGTGTTAATGGAGCGTGTTGTTTTGTACACGTTTCAGTGATTTAGGTCTGTGGTTGGAGTGCACAGCCAGTGTTGCATGCTGACAAACTATTAATTGTTACCACCTGTGCCTATTAGGGATTAGGTCCAGGTAGTGTTTTGTGGATGGCTGCGCCGACATGTGCATTAGAACTGCTGAGGAAAGCCTTGTGCTAAATTGCATTTGTTTTTTTCTTATTATCTAGTAATATTAAAGATTTTATACATGAAATTGTGAGTGCTGAAGTTCTTATTCATAAGTTAATACTTCCAAACAAGTTATATTTGTTCAGTCTTCTTCTAACTGTACTGTCATGAACTTAAACATTGAATTTGTTAACCGAAGTCTGCAGAATCTGAAGGTTTTGAGCTTTTGGCAGTTTCTCTGAGCACTGCACAGTCTGAACTGGAAATCCACTCTTGGAAAGACTGTTGCATTGTTTTAACACAAACTGTGAAAACTTCTGCTTTTACACTTCCAGATAATCAGTAAATCAAGTCCATTTGATTAGTATCTGGCTGCTACTTAGTCACATAATTCCTGTGGAAGTAGAAAGGGTGTATTTAATGTGACGTCAACGTCAAATTGGTTTTTTATTTGTTTATTAATTCATTAATTTATGTTCGTGTTGCTGTGTGTGTTTCTGTGTTGTTCACAACATTAGAGTTCAGCTTTGATTGCAATTTGTTTGTAGGATTATTCAATTATTTTGTGTTTCCTAACATGTTAGCATTATAGTTACTGTAGGAAAAGAATTAATATACATGTTGTTCCATGGTTTACTGGTGTTGAGCTTCCGCTATACCCCCTGTTTCTGGTTTATTTGTTAGTTTATTTTAACTAGTGGTTTCTTCTTTAATTGGATGTAATTGTTATTCGTTTTTGGTTTTCGTTTCAATTAATAAGTGCTGTATTGGAATGACATTTTTATTACCGTTTGTTTTCACTTTCCTATTACTTAGTGTTCCTAATGTGTTAAAGCAGATCTCCTCCCACCTGTTTCCATTTGGCCATTATCCTTTTTTTGTATTATTTTTGAATTACAACATTTTTGAAATTTGACGCTTGAAAATGGCATATTATCAGTGTTATTGTTCTTGTACAAGTTATTCAGCAGTTCTTGGAGACTGTTTGGGATATGATGTGCCACATTTAACCCTTCTTGATGATGCCCAACAAGTTTGAAGCAGAAATATTGTTTCAGTGACAAGTTATAGGCCACAACCACTTTTTGGCAGCTTGAAAATGGCATATTATCAGTGTTATTGTTCTTGTACAAGTTATTTAGCGGTTCTTGGAGACTGTTTGGGATATAATGTGCCACATTTAACCCTTCTGGGTGATATCCAACAATTTTGAAGCAGAAATATTGCTTTTAGTGTTGTCAATCCACATTGCTGGCATTGCATCTTTCAACATGTTTGTAGGTGGATTTGAATGCACCAGGTGTAAGTGCAGCCACTCAGCCTCTACTCAATGTGATCATAGAAGCAGGTGCAGATGTGTGTCACAAGTTAATCTAGTAGTAGGCTGTGGTTCTTGGCCACAGGTGGCAGCAGTGGACTCACCTCCATTAGAGACTGCTCCAGCTGCTATGTGGTAGTCAGTAGATGGATTCCAAATTGAAGATCATATGCAAGTTTTGGGGACTGTTTATTACTAATCACTGTGTAACTGCTGTAAATTCACAGTAACTGCCATCTCCTTACAAATGTTTATTGGATTAACCACACTTATACAGACTGTATAGAACTACCAACTCTAAAATGTTTGTTTGCAGAGAAAAGATACAGACAGACTATGCTTACAGGATGTGATGTGACAACACTAATGAAATATTGATGTGTCATTTTTGTTCAAGACGTTTTTCTTATGGGCAAAAATATTAAGATCATGATGAACAGGGGTGGTGATTCCTATGACTTTGTGTATATAATTTGGAATTTTTTACAGATGTGGTCCAAAATAGATACATGATATCATATCATTCATTTCAAAGGTTTATTTGCATGGCTGTCTTTGTGGTGTCCCAGAAACGATGTGGGCTTCATAGATAATTGGCAAACCTTCTGGAGGAAACCTGGTCTTGTTAGGAGAGACGGCATCCATCCCACTTTGGATGGAGCAGCTCTCATTTCTAGAAATATGGACAAATTTATTAAACCCCCCAAAAAATGACTATCCAGAGTTGGGACCAGGAAGCAGAGTTGCAGTCTTACACGCCTCTCTGCAGCTTCTCTCCTCCTGCTACCCCCCCAAAAACCCATCTCCATAGAGACTGTGTCAGCTCCCAAACAGACAAAAAACAAACTAAAAACCAGCAACAAACAACTTAAACATAAACAATTACAAAGAAAGAACAATACAGTATCCACATCTGAACCAAAGAGTAAAACAGTGAAATGTGGATTATTAAATATTAGGTCTCTCTCCTCCAAGTCTCTGTTAGTACATGACTTAATAATTGATCAACAAATTGATTTACTCTGCCTTACAGAAACCTGGTTGCAGCAGGATGATTATGTTAGTTTAAATGAATCAACACCCCCGAGTCATTCTAACTACCAGAAATCTCGAAGCACAGGCCGAGGGGGCGGTGTGGCAGCAATTTTTCACACCAGCCTATTAATTAATGAAAGACCAAGACAGACTTTTAATTCATTTGAAAGCCTGATGCTTAGCCTCGTCCACCCCAGCTGTGAAACTCAGAAACCAGTCATCTATCGTCCACCTGGGCCTTACACAGAGTTTCTGTCTGATTTCTCAGACTTTATATCTAATTTAGTTCTGAGCTCAGATAAAATAATTATTGTGGGTGATTTTAACATCCATGTAGATGCTAAAAATGACAGCCTCAACATGGCATTTAATCTGTTATTAGACTCAATTGGTTTCTCTCAAAATGTAAAAGAACCCACCCACCACTTTAATCACACTCTAGATCTTGTTTTAACATATGGCATAGAAACTGAACATTTAACAGTGTTTCCTGAAAACCCTCTGCTGTCTGATCATTTCCTGATAACATTTACATTTACAATAATTGATTACACAGCGGTGGAGAGTAGACTTTATCAAAGTAGATGTCTTTCTGAAAGTGCTGTAACTAAGTTTAAGAATATAATCCACCCACTGTTATCATCTTCAATGCCCTGTACCAACACAGAGCAGAGCAGCTATCTGAACGCTACCCCAACAGAGGTCGATTATCTTGTTAATAATTTCACCTCCTCACTGCGTACGACTCTGGATACTGTAGCTCCGGTGAAAACTAAGGTCTCTAATCAGAAGTACCTGACTCCGTGGTATGATTCTCAAACACGTACCCTAAAGCAGATGACTCGTAATCTGGAGAGGAAATGGCGTGTCACAAATTTAGAGGATCATCATTTAGCCTGGAGAAATAGTTTGCTGCTTTATAAGAAAGCCCTCCGCAAAGCCAGAGCATCTTACTATTCATCACTGATTGAAGAAAATAAGAACAACCCCAGGTTTCTCTTCAGCTCTGTAGCCAGACTGACAAAAAGTCAGAGCTCTGTTGAGCCAACAATCCCTTTAACGTTAACTAGTAATGACTTCATGAACTTCTTCACAAATAAAATTGTTATCATTAGAGAAAAAATTACCAATAATCATCCCACAGATGTAATATTATCTACAGCTACTCTTAGTACCATTGATGTTAAGTTAGACTCTTTTTCTCTAATTGATCTTTCTGAGTTAACTTCAATAATTACTTCCTCCAAACCATCAACGTGTCTTTTAGACCCCATTCCTACAAAACTGCTCAAAGAAGTCCTGCCATTAATTAATTCTTCGATCTTAAATATGATCAACCTATCTCTAATAATCGGCTATGTACCACAGGCCTTCAAGCTGGCTGTAGTTAAACCTTTACTCAAAAAGCATCTCTAGACCCAGCAGTCTTAGCTAATTATAGGCCAATCTCCAACCTTCCTTTATATCAAACATCCTTGATAGAGTAGTTGTCAAACAGCTAACAGATCATCTGCAGAGGCTTATTTGAAGAGTTTCAGTCAGGTTTCAGAGCTCATCACAGCACAGAAACAGCTTTAGTGAAGGTTACAAATGATCTTCTTATGGCCTCTGACAGTGGACTCATCTCTGTGCTTGTCCTGCTAGACCTCAGTGCAGCGTTCGATACTGTCGACCATAATATCTATTAGAGCGATTAGAACATGCTGTAGGTATTACAGGTACTGTGCTGCAGTGGTTTGTATCATATCTATCTAATAGACTCCAGTTTGTGCATGTAAATGGAGAGTCCTCTTCACACACTGAGGTTAATTATAAAGTTCCACAGGGTTCAGTGCTAGGACCAATTCTGTTTACATTATACATGCTTCCCTTAGGCAGCATCATTAGAAGACATAGCATACATTTACACTGCTATGCAGATGACACCCAGCTCTATCTGTCCATGAAGCCAGATAACACACACCAATGAGTTAAACTGCAGGAATGTCTTAAAGACATAAAGACCTGGATGGCCGCTAACTTTCTGCTTCTTAATTCAGATAAAACTGAGGTTATTGTACTCGGCCCTGAAAAGCCTAGAAATATGGTATCTAACCAGATTCTTACTCTGGATGGCATTACCTTGGCCTCCAGTAACGCTGTGAGGAACCTTGGAGTCATTTTTGACCAGGACATGTCCTTCAACGCACATATTAAACAAATATGTAAGACTGCTTTCTTCCATTTGCGCAACATCTCTAAAGTTAGAAATATCCTGTCTCAGAGTGACGCTGAAAAACTAGTTCATGCATTTACTGTATTACTTCCAGGCTGGACGACTGTAATTCATTATTATCAGGATGTCCAAAAAACTCACTGAAAAGCCTTCAGCTAATCCAAAATGCTGCAGCAAGAGTCCTGACAGGGACTAGAAAGAGAGAGCAGATTTCTCCTGTTTTGGCTTCCCTTCATTGGCTTCCTGTTAAATCCAGAATTGAATTCAAAAAACCACAGTTTGCTCGAGGACGAACAAGCAGGGTTGGGTAAGTTACTTAAAACGAGTAACTTAGTTAAATTACTAGTTACTTCCATCAAAAGTAACTCAGTTACTTCAAGTTACTCGTTACTTTCAAAGTAACTAGTTACCAGGGAAAGTAACTTTGGTTTTACTCAGACTTCTCTTGTTAATGTGTTGCTTCCATAACTTTGCCAGTCTTCTGGCTTGCTTACTTGCCACAAGTGCACTGTGCCACCTACCAATAGAAAGGAAAAGATAATGTGCATATTTCCACGAGAGAAATCCCACGCCTGGACCGTCGTTGACCGCCGCCATGATTCTAGCCTACGTCACAGCGTCATGTGCGCTTTTTACATCCAACACAAAAACTGCAGTCGTGGTGCTTTCGATTATACTCAGAACTCAGAAATTCTGCCTTCTGAATAGGAAGATGTACTGTACTTAAGAGAGTAAAAAGAGGTTAGTTTATTTTGGAGTAGAGCTGCATTTATTATGAAAATTTTTAAAAGACAGGAACACTCTTTAGAGGTTTGTGGGTGGCTCTTAAAAGAGCCGTTGTGGGGAAGTCACTCAGACTTCAAACAGGCTACTCCTTTGGTTGCCAAGACACAGCTCCCTCCGCCGAGAAGTGAGCCATGAATTTCTCCCTCACCAGGACAGCCTCTCTGGAGGAGTTGTTTGCTGCCATACGACCCAGACCTTGCAATGGCTCCACCACAGCAGGTGCCACACCCCTCACAGCAGGTGCCACACCCCTCACAGCAGGTGCCCCTCTTGTCCGGAAGTGATGCTCTGCATCCACAACCGCAAGGAGAACAATGGAAAAAGTTTCCTTGTAGTTGTGGAACATGGATCCTGAGTTGGGGGGTGCCTTCGTCTGGATGTGCTTCCCATCCAGAGCTCCACAGCAGAGAGGGAAGTTCCAGCGCTCCTGGAATCCCTCTGCGATGGACCGCCAGTCTTCAGTTGAAGGCACAGCCATGAAATCCACTAGACAGTCCCAGATGGCTGTCGCTACCTGGGGGATGATCTGGCTTACCGTGGACACACCGACTCGAAAACTGAATGCGATGGTCCTGAAGGAGTCCCCGGTGGCAAGGAACCTGGACAAAATTCTTTAAAATGAGTATTATGTGTACTGCAGTTACAAAATACATTATTGAAATTCAAAAATTACAAATTACAAAACATAAATCTTCCATAAAACATTTTGTAATTATAAGGATAATTACATGATATATATATTAGATATAATCTAAAACAGTCTGCGGTGATTATATACAAATATTCAACTATCCCAGAATTAAACCAGGTCTAAATAAAAAAAGGAGTGAGTATCACTACAAAGATTAACCCACAGTGGTCCTAATACCAGTTTGATATCAGCAAACACCGAGAGCATACACTGATAGACACCACAGCCATGCTGTCATTGCAAACACAGATAACAGCATAAATCGAATTAAATCGGGACTTGATGAGAGCTTCTGAGTATCACTAGAAATATTATAAACAGTCATCTCCGTACCACAGTTTGCTTTCAGTAAACGCCGACAGCATTCACTGTTAGCATAGCACATCCATGTTAGCAGTGTATAAATGGATAGTTTAGCATATATTAGCACAGGTATCAACAAAGGACTACCGTATTAAACACTTTTACTAACCTCAGGCAGATGGACAGGCGCTCTGCAGGTGCGATTGAGCGCCTGTAGTTGGTGTCTAGGCGGGCGATGCTGGGACTGACGCGGGAAAGCAGGTCCTCAAACTGGCCGAGTGACAGCTCCTGGAGCAAATGGTGAAACTCACCAAACTGCTCACGCGTCTGAAGGACCTGATGGACCCAGGTACGGCGAGGACGTCTTTTACGCCGCTGCTCTGCTCTCCACAGTAAATAGAGAAGGGAGACTCTCTCTTCAAGCGCTAGCTCGACAGCTGCCATCTTGCAAAGATTCCGTCTGGCACAACTTCCTCACACATTCCTCCCACATTTCCGGTCGCGTTTGTAACATGTTGACCTATGTTTGTATCAGCCACGAGATGGCACTGTGTTGCTGCAAGGTGTGTAATTCACTGGCGAGCAAGAAGCCCCAGAAAAAAAAATGAGAATAGGAAATAAAGTGGGAATCGGAGCAGAGATTGGTGTGTGCGTGCATTTAATAAGAAGCTCGGTATACAGACAAGGATAACGCATGGTGTCAGAGTAGCGGTTTTCTACGCAATCCCTCGCCATCGGACAGCGCAGACATGGAGGCTTACGGCGTTCCCACACCGCGCATGGATTGGGACTCCAGCAACCTGCCTGAGGCATGGCGGCGTTTCAAGCAGCACGCCGAGCTAATGTTCGCTGGTCCTCTTCGGGGGAAGGAGGAGGCAGACAAGTGCAGCTACCTTCTTCTATGGGTCGGTGAGAAAGGACGGGACGTCTACAACACGTGGACACTCACCGCAGACGACTCCCGAAAGCTTCAGACGTACTACGATAAGTACACTGATTACATCATACCTAAAGGTAACCCAATCTACGCCAGATATAAGTTCCATGAAAAGATGCAGGGTGAAAATGAGGCGTTTGAACAGTTTATTACGGAACTGAAACTGCTTGCTAAAGACTGTGGGTACCCAAATACAGATGAAATGGTCAGGGATCGCATGGTATTTGCCACTAACTCGCCACACGTCCGAGAAAAGCTACTCAGCCAAGGCGCAGAGCTCACGCTAGAGAAAGCACGATCACACGAGCTAGCAAAGCAACAGCTAAAATCTATGGGTCACTCCAGGGGCCAAGAAACTATGCACGCCATCGGCAGGAAACCGCACAGACAAGAAAATCAAACAAGAAGCGTGAAACCAAAAGAACACGCTAATGCAACACTAAAAACGTGCAGCTATTGTGCCGGACAACAGAGTAATAAAGACACCTGCCCAGCAAAAGGGAAGCAATGTGCAAAATGCAAGAAAATGAACCATTTTGCAAGAGCATGCAGGTCAAGACTCTCTTCGCAGACAAAAGCCCACCTCAAATCAGTACACACTGTGAGAGAGAACATAGAAATGATAACTAAGGACACAGATGAGGAGCAAGACTGTTTCTACATTGATAGCATCACCATAGAAAATGAAAGAAGAAATGATGAGCAAGCATATGCAGACATGCAACTCGGTTCCCCCCCACAGACAGTGAGGTTTAAAGTTGACACTGGGGCGCAAGCAAACACAATTCCAGCCAACATGTTCCAGACACTCTTCCCACATGTGGAAGGGAAATGCCAGCGAAAATGCAAACATGAAGACAAAACCTGCACGTTGGAATTCCATGTTGTTAACACAAGCGCCCCACCTGTATTAGCAATGAAAGCTTGCCGTGACCTTAACCTGGTAAGCATCGTGATGGCAGTGACGGAGGAAAGAGACAAGACAACCAACAGTTCACAGGCAATACTAGACGAGTATGCTGACGTATTTAAAGGGATAGGAGAATTTCCTGGTGAATGCAGTTTCCATGTAAACCCAGACGTTGCACCCACAGTCAGCCCACCTCGTCGGATTCCTATCGCTCTGCGAGCCCGACTCAAAGACGAGCTCGACAACATGGAAAGGAATCAAATCATATGCAAGGTCACAGATCCTACGGACTGGGTGAATGCACTTGTTGTCGTGGAAAAACCCAAGACAGGCAGACTCAGAGTATGTCTGGACCCCAGACCCCTCAACAAGGCTATACAAAGACCCCATTACCCTCTACCCACCTTGGAGGATGTCACCACAAAACTTGCTGGGGCCAAGTATTTCAGTGTTTTGGACGCCAGATCAGGCTACTGGGCCATTAAGCTAAGCCACGAATCATCTCTGTTAACCACATTTAATACTGTGTTTGGCAGGTACCGCTTCCTCAGGCTGCCATTCGGCATAATCTCAGCCCAGGATGAGTTCCAGCGACGCGTGGATGAGACCTACGAGGGCCTGAGGGGCGTGGCAGCCATTGTGGACGACGTATTGGTCTTCGGAGAAACCAAACAGGAGCATGATGACTACCTGAGGGCCATGCTGCAGCGCAGCAGGGAGAGCGGTGTAAAACTGAACCCTGACAAGTGCACCATCTGCGTCAAAGAGGTCAGTTACTTCGGTCACACATTGTCACACGAAGGACTAAAACCAGATCCACAAAAAGTTAAAGCAGTCCAAGATATGGCGCCCCCACAGAACAGGGCAGAACTGGAAACAGTGCTGGGGATGGTTAATTATTTAGCAAGATTTGCCCCACACCTGTCAGAGATAAACGCACCGCTCTGCCAGCTGTTAAAGCAGGACAGTGAGTTTGTATGGGACAAGAACCATGACAGATCCTTTCAATGAATGAAGGACCTGATCACTAGAGGACCAGGCCCAGTTCTCTCCTTCTTCAACCCCAAGAAAGCGCTACGACTCCAGGTCGATGCATCCAAAAGTGGCCCCAGTGCTGTGATGCTGCAGGACGGCAAGCCAGTCGCCTACGCATCCAAGTCACTTATCAGCACTGAGCAGAACTATGCCCAAATAGAAAAAGAGCTGTATGCTGTTCTCTTTGGCTGCAAGCGGTTCCACGAGTACATGTACGGTCGACATGTAACCATTGAATCGGACCACAAGCCACCTGAGTCCATACTCAAAAACCCACTAGCATCAGCACTACCACGGCTACAGAGGATGATACTACAGCTGCAAAAGTACGACATCAGCATCATCCACAAACCAGGGAAAGACATCCCGGTAGCCGACACGCTCTCCCGGAAATCCATAGAGTTCCACGATAAATCACTATGTGACGGGATGGATGCGCAGATCCACTCAGTCCTCAGCAACATGCCTGTCAGTGATCAGAGACTCTCAGAGATAAGAAACGAAACAGCCCAGGATCCTCAGCTCAACACTCGGAGAAGGACCACATTGAGTGGATGGCTGGATAAAAGGTCTCAATGTCCGCCTGACATCCAGGAGTTTTGGAACCACAGGGATGAGATCTCACTGATAGACGGGATCATGTTTAAAGGAGAGAAAATGATCATCCCAAAAAGGCTCAGAAAGGACATGATAGATCGGATTCATTCCAGCCATATGGGCATAGAAAAGAGTAAAAACAGAGCCAGAGACCTTCTGTTTTGGCCAGGCATGGGAAAGCAGATTGAGGAAGCAGTCGGAGCCTGCAGCACATGCCAGGAGAGACAAGCTGCTAACCCCAAGGAACCGCTGTTGTCACATGCAATACCAGAATGACCGTGGCAGGTCGATCTGTTCACTTGGAACTCGGAAGACTACATCATCATCGTAGATTACTACAGTAGATTCTTCGAGTTGGAAAGACTGCACAGCTGCACTGCAGAAGCAGTGATCCACAAACTAAAGTCAGCCATGGCTAGGTATGGTATTCCAGAGTCAGTGATTAGTGATAACGGCCCGTGCTATGCTTCAAGTAAGTTCCAACAGTTTGCAAAGTCATGGAGTTTCACCCACACCACTACTAGCCCCCATTACCCACAGAGCAACGGCCTAGCCGAGAAAACGGTCCAGACAGCAAAAAAACTTCTGTACAAGGCCAAAGCTGAACATAAGGATCCCTACTTGAGCCTATTAGAATACCGGAACACCCCTGTGGACAACTTAAAGTCACCTGCACAACTACTCATGAGCCGGAGACTCCACTCCATCCTCCCTGCAACACCAAAACAGCTGGAACCCCAAGTAGTTTGCCAGCAAACAGTGCGTGAAAGGAGAGAAGCCTGCCAGCAGCGCCAGCAGACTCATTTCAACAGAGCCGCCCGACCTCTGCCTCAACTATATCCTGGCACACCGGTCCGGTTCCGGCAACAAGCTGGTTCCTGGAAACCAGCTGCAGTCACAAGTTGTGCCGACACGTCCAGAAGCTACAACATAACCACAGATACAGGACAAGTTTATCGCCGTAACCTCCGTGAAGGCAGAAACAGCGTAGGAGGTGAGGAGTTCATTCAAACAACAGTCAACAGCGATGACAGCTCTGTGGTTTCTCAGCCCCCGCCTGTGGAGCCCCCTGATAAAGACATTACAACACCCGGATACACGACTCGATATGGGCATGTTACTAAACCAAGACAGGTCTTGGACCTGTAATATTGTAAAGGTAAAGGGTGCAGGCGGATCGCTGCCCTAAAAAAAAAAGAAAAAAAAAAGGGGGGGCTGTTTACATGTTTGTTGTTCCAATGATGTCACTAAATGCATCTGTATATTATGGTTATGATGTAGCGAGTATTGAGTCGAATGCTATGATAGTAATTGATGTTGCTCAGGATGTTATTCCTGTAATTTCAGTTGCCTTAGAAATTTTACAAGCCTGAGTTGTTTTGTTGTTGTTGTTTTTTTTAAGAAGGGAGATGTAACATGTTGACCTATGTTTGTATCAGCCACGAGATGGCACTGTGTTGCTGCAAGGTGTGTAATTCACTGGCGAGCAAGAAGCCCCAGAAAAAAAAAAGAGAATAGGAAATAAAGTGGGAATCGGAGCAGAGATCGGTGTGTGCGTGCATTTAATAAGACAAGGATAACGCAGCGTTGAGACGCGAATGTGCACGCGTCAAATTAGGGGCATTTGGGGTGTTTTGTTCACGTCCATCGCGTTTGGTGTGAACACACCGTTACACGCCTCTCTGCAGCTTCTCTCCTCCTGCTAAAAAACCCATCTCCATAGAGACTGTGTCAGCTCCCAAACAGACAAAAAACTAACTAAAAACCAGCAACAAACAACTTAAACATAAACAATTACAAAGAAAGAACAATACAGTATCCACATCTGAACCAAAGAGTAAAACAGTGAAATGTGGATTATTAAATATTAGATCTCTCTCCTCCAAGTCTCTGTTAGTACATGACTTAATAATTGATCAACAAATTGATCTACTCTGCCTTACAGAAACCTGGTTGCAGCAGGATGATTATGTTAGTTTAAATGAATCAACTTGTCTTTCTGAAAGTGCTGTAACTAAGTTTAAGAATATAATCCACCCACTGTTATCATCTTCAATGCCCTGTACCAACATAGAGCAGAGCAGCTATCTGAACGCTACTCCAACAGAGGTCGATCATCTTGTTAATAATTTCACCTCCTCACTACGTACGACTCTGGATACTGTAGCTCCAGTGAAAACTAAGGCCTCAAATCAGAAGTACCTGACTCCGTGGTATGATTCTCAAACACGTAGCCTAAAGCAGATGACTCGTAATCTGGAGAGGAAATGGCGTGTCACAAATTTAGAGGATCATCATTTAGCCTGGAGAAATAGTTTGCTGCTTTATAAGAAAGCCCTCCGCAAAGCCAGAACATCTTACTATTCATCACTGATTGAAGAAAATAAGAACAACCCCAGGTTTCTCTTCAGCTCTGTAGCCAGGCTGACAAACAGTCAGAGCTCTGTTGAGCCAACAATCCCTTTAACGTTAACTAGTAATGACTTCATGAACTTCTTCACAAATAACATTTTTATCATTAGAGAAAAAATTACCAGTAATCATCCCACAGATGTAATATTATCTACAGCTACTCTTAGTACCATTGATGTTAAGTTAGACTCTTTTTCTCTAATTGATCTTTCTGAGTTAACTTCAATAATTACTTCCTCCAAACCTTCAACGTGTCTTTTAGACCCCATTCCTACAAAACTGCTCAAAGAAGTCCTACCATTAATTAATGCTTCGATCTTAAATATGATCAACCTATCTCTAATGATCGGCTATGTACCACAGCCCTTCAAGCTGGCTGTAGTTAAACCTTTACTCAAAAAGCATCTCTAGACCCAGCAGTCTTAGCTAATTATAGGCCAATCTCCAACCTTCCTTTCATATCAAACATCCTTGAAAGAGTAGTTGTCAAACAGCTAACAGATCATCTGCAGAGGAATGGTTTATTTGAAGAGTTTCAGTCAGGTTTCAGAGCTCATCACAGCACAGAAACAGCTTTAGTGAAGGTTACAAATGATCTTCTTATGGCCTCTGACAGTGGACTCATCTCTGTGCTTGTCCTGCTAGACCTCAGTGCAGCGTTCGATACTGTCGACCATAATATCAATCAATCAATCAATCAATCAATCAATCAATCAATCAATCAATCAATCAATCAATCAATCTTTATTTATAAAGCACTTTTCATACAGAAAAAATGTAGCACAAAGTGCTTTATATAGTTAAAAGCAGCCCACCCCACCCTCCAACTCACTCCCCACACTCTCAATACACATATATCCCCCCACCCCCACACACACATACACACACGCGCACACTTAAAGAGTAAAAATTGGGCTGGGCTCGCATGAGCCAAGTGAGGAAACATTATAACAGAGAGCCGTCTGCACCGGGAGCCGGTCACAGACTGCAGCCTCCGGGCTGGGCACACAGCCGGAGGGAGGCAAAGGAGCCCCCCAACCAGGCTGAGAGGACCCCAGAGACCCAGCAGCCACGGTCAATAACAGCCCCGGTGCCCTCCGAGGAAACACTGGAGATATGACGCAATACGATGTATACAGGGTAAAATGATAAAATAAATAAGAACAGGATACAATATAAATATAAATATAAATAGAGTAAGAAGATTAAAAAATGAATAAGAATAAAATCAAGAAATATTAGGTAAATCCTAAATTAATAATAGAATAACAGGATAGAATAAATAAGCATAAAAAATAAATAAACGCTAAGTAAAAGCTAAATTAAAAAGGTGGTCTTGAGCCTGTTCTTAAAAACATGTACGTTCTCTGCGGCCCTGAGCTCCTCCGGCAGGCTGTTCCACAGACGAGGACCATACCACTGAAAAGCTGCCTCTCCGTGAGTATGTGTCCTGACTTTAGGGACAATCAAAAGGCCAGTACCAGAGGACCTCAGGGTCCGCGAGGGTTCGTATGGTAAAAGCAGATCTGAGAGATAAGAAGGCCCAAGACCATTAAGACATTTAAAAACCAATAAAAGAACTTTAAAATCGATCCTGAAACACACGGGGAGCCAGTGCAGCGATTCTAAAACCGGTGTAATGTGGGCCCGCCCTCTGGTCTTCGTCAGCACACGAGCTGCCGAGTTTTGCAAGAGTTGTAAAGTTGAAATATTCTTCTTAGGAAGACCAGAGAGCAGGGCATTACAGTAATCAATGCGACTGGTAATAAAAGCATGCATCAGCATCTCCGTGTTGGCCCGAGAGAGAATAGGGTGACTCTGGCTATATTTTTTAGATGATAAAATCCAATTTTAGTTACATGTTTAACATGTGGGATAAAACCAAGCTCAGAGTCAAAAATAACACCCAGGTTTTTCACTTGTAGCGAAGGACATAGTGAAAATGCCTCTAATTTAGACAAGAGTTTCTCTCTCTGAGCCTCAGGACCGACAATTAAAACTTCAGTCTTGTCCTGGTTAAGCTGTAAAAAGTTTTCTGCCATCCAAGATCTTATATCCAAGATACAGTTAAAAAGGGCATCCATTGGTCTGGTGTCATCAGGAGACACGGAGATGTACAGCTGCGTGTCATCAGCGTAACTGTGGAAGTTCACTCCATGCCTCCTGATGACACCGCCGAGAGGGAGCATATACAAATTAAAAAGTACAGGGCCTAGAACAGACCCTTGAGGCACACCACATGTCATTTTATGGATCTTAGAGGAGCATGTATCCATACTCACCATAAAAGATCTGTCAGAGAGACAGGAAGTGAACCAGTTGTGTACAGCACCAGAGAGGCCCACCATGTGTTTCAGTCTGTTTAAAAGAATAGCGTGGTCTACTGTATCAAAGGCTGCGCTTAGATCCAGTAGCACCAGGACTGAGAGCTTTTGGGCGTCCCAGTTACATCTAAGATCATTTAAAACCTTTAGGAGAGCCGTCTCTGTGCTGTGGTTCACCCTAAATCCAGACTGGAATATCTCCAGGATCTGTCTATCATTGAGAAAATCAGTAATCTGAGTAAAAACAAGTTTTTCTAAGACTTTACTTAAAAATGGTAAGTTGGATACAGGTCTGTAGTTATTAAAATCATTACAATCCAAATTGCTCTTCTTCAGAAGGGGCCTCACCACCGCCGTTTTAAAGGCAGCAGGGAAGACACCCAACTGAAGAGAGCAATTCATCATGTATAAAAGCTCAGCCTCAAAAAATCCATAAAGTGTTTTAAAGAGTGAAGAAGGAATTGGATCTAAAAGACATGTGGTGGGTCTCACTGTGGAGAAAACCTTCTGAAAGTTCTCAGCATTAACCAGGACAAAGCTGTCCAGTGTCTCCTCAGGTACAATCGAGCCCTCAGATGTGTTTACAATCATATCGCGATTAGATAAAATATCAGATCTGATGGCGCTGATCTTTCCCCTGAAGTGGTCTGCAAACTGCTCACAGAGCGAGTCTGTGGGGGTTCTTTTGGAGCTTTTAAAATCAGGGTTAAATAAATGATCTATGGTGGAAAAGAGGACCTTGGGATTATTTTTGTTATTACTGATTATTTTGGCGAAGTATGAGTTTCTTGAGTTCCTTAATGTATTATTGTACATTTTAAGTTGCTCGGAAAATATTTGATGGTTGATATTATTTTTATTTTTCCTCCATCTCCTTTCTGCTGCCCTGCAATTTCTTTTGAGTTTTTTGACTTCTTCGTTTCGCCAGGGTGATGCATGTTTTACGTTAATCTTTTTGGTGGTGAGTGGAGCAACGGAGTCAAGGCTTTTCTTCAGTTTGCTGTTAAAATAACTAAAAATCAAATCGCAGGGTGCAGGTAAAATCACAGGGGGGCATTTGACTAAAACCCTGGTAAAATTTGCAGCCACTTCAGAGGTTAGATAGTGCCTCCTCACAGTTTGCACCGAGGTCTCCCGCTGAATAAAACCGGTGATGTTAAAAAACACACAGTAGTGGTCAGAGACAGCCAAGTCAACAACAGAGGACACGCTGGTGGACAGCCCATGGGTGATGACCAGGTCCAGGGTGTGTCCTCTGTTGTGAGTCGGCTGCGTGACGTGCTGGATAAAATCCAAACAGTGAAGAATGTTTAAGAATTCTTTTGTTGCAGGGTCAGAAGGATTATCTATGTGCAGGTTAAAGTCACCGGTTAAAATTATCATATTATACACTCAACAAAAATATAAACGCAACACCTTTGTTACTGCTCCCATTCCCCATGGGATGGACGTAGAGACCTAAAATTCATTCCAGATACACAATATAACCATCCCTCCCAAACAGTGGTCACAAATCAGTCCAAATGTGTGGTAGTGGGCACATCTGCCATATTGAGATAATCCATCCCACCTCACAGGTGTGCCACATCAGGATGCTGATCTGACATCATGAGTAGTGCACAGGTGTACCTCAGACTGCCCACAACAAAAGGCCACCCTGGAATGTGCAGTTTTTTGCGCTATTGGGGGTCTGGGGACCCAGAACCGGTCAGTATCTGGTGTGACCACCATTTGCCTCATGCAGTGCAACACATCGTCGCATGGAGTCTATCAGATTGTCAATTGTGGCCTGTGGAATGTTGGTCCACTCCACTTCAATGGCTGTGCGAGGTTGTTGGATATTCGTGGGAACTGGTACACGCTGTCGTATACACCGGTCAAGCACATCCCGAACATGCTCAATGGGTGACATGTCCGGTGAGTATGCTGGCCATGCAAGAACTGGGACATTCTCAGCTGCCATCTGCCCTGAACAATGTGAACCATGATTCATCCGTGAAGCGCACACCTCTCCAACGTGCCAGACGCCATCGAATGTGAGCATTTGCCCACACAAGTCTGTTACGGCGACGAGCTGGAGTCAGGTCAAGACCCCGATGAGGACGACGGGCATGCAGTTGAGCGTCCCTGAGACGGTTTCTGACAGTTTGTGCAGAAATTGTTTGGTTGTGCAAACCAATTGTTCCAGCAGCTGTCTGGGTGGCTGGTCTCAGACGATCTTGGAGGTGAACCTGCTGGATGTGGAGGTCCTGGGCTGGTGTGGTTACACGAGGTCTGCGGTTGTGAGGCCGGTTGGATGTGCTGCCATATTCTCTGAAACGCCTGTGGAGACGGCTTATGGTTGAGAAATGAACATTCAATGCACGGGCGACAGATCTGGTTGACATTCCTGCTGTCAGCATGCCAATTGCACGCTCCCTCATTGCTTGTGGCATCTGTGGCATTTTGCTGTGAGACAAAACTGCACATTCCAGGGTGGCCTTTTGTTGTGGGCAGTCTGAGGTACACCTGTGCACTACTCATGATGTCAGATCAGCATCCTGATGTGGCACACCTGTGAGGTGGGATGGATTATCTCAATATGGCAGATGTGCCCACTACCACACATTTGGACTGATTTGTGACCACTGTTTGGGAGGGATGGTTATATTGTGTATCTGGAATGAATTTTAGGTCTCTACGTCCATCCCATGGGGAATGGGAGCAGTAACAAAAGTGTTGCGTTTATATTTTTGTTGAGTGTATTTTGAATGTATGTTTGTTAAAAATTCTGAGAATTCCTTGATAAAAGCAGCGCTGTCTTTAGGTGGTCTATAAATTGTGACAGATAAAACTGGAGGGCTGCTGAAAACAATAGCATGGAATTCAAAAGTGGTAAAATGATCAAATAAAATGTGTTTGGTGGTGAGTGTGTTGTTGGCTAAAGATGCAGTCCCACCACCTCTCTCACCACTTCTAATAGAAAAAGAGAAATTAAAATTTGGTGGGGAGGCCTCAGTGAGAACAACTGGTGCATCCGAGCCCAGCCATGTTTCAGTTAAAAATAAACAGTCAAGTTTATTATCTAAAATTAAATCATTAATAATAAAAGACTTGTTCGACAGAGAGCGTACATTTAAAAGTGCCATACTGATTGAGACTGGTGGATTATTGACAATAGAGTTGAATGGATGTTGATATTTTTGAAGAGGCCGGAGGTTATAAATGTTTTTGGAGTTACTGGATTTATGATAATTCTGTTGCTCTCTGTTTGTGATTATGACGGGTATTGTGTTGACTGTGGGAGAGAAAGGTCCTAGTCCAGAGTTTTGTGTATTACTGTTAAAAGTGGAACAAATATAGGAGCTGGGACCAGGGGAACATCAGTCAGTGGCAGACAGTGGCGATGTGCGGGAGTGCTGTACGCCAAATGCCAAATTGGCGGACAGCAAACGGCGTCCCCAGGCGTTGAGGTGGAGCCCGTCTGCCCCAAAAAGATGCCTCCTCTCCCAGAAGGCATCAAAGTTGTTAATAAAACCCACGCCGTGGGAGATACAGGCAGAGGAAAGCCAGGTGTTAAGGCTGAGCAGCCGGCTGAAACGGCCTATCCCTCTGCCACAGGTGGGGGTGGGCCCAGAGATAAAAGCACTCACCTGCAACTGACCAAGGAGGCTGAAGAGTTCGAGGAAGTCCAACTTCAGCAGCTCAGATTGCTGTTTGGGGATGTCATTGGTGCCGATGTGGATGATGAGCCGGTTAACCTGTGGGTGGGATGCCAGAATGTTGGGAATTCTGTCCACTATGTCAACAACAGTGGCTCCCGGGAACGACAGCGTGAGCGCCCCCCTCATCCGCACGTTCCTGACGATGGAATCCCCGAGGACCAGCGTGGAGAGAGGAGGTGCCACCGAGGGCTGTTGGCCATCTGAGACGCCCGCGCCGTGACACCGGGGGTGTTCAGATGGAGATGCGCCAGCCGGACTGCGTGAGTGACTCCCAGGTAGCCGCGCCGTGGGTCCTCTTCTCCGAGGAGCCGGGGTAAAGCACAGCTCTCCGCGGTGAGTTTGCACCACAGCGTCGGGTTGCCCGCCGCGGCTCCGGGGGCGTAGTGGTGGAGATGGCGCAGACCTCAGCGACACAGCGGGATGGCGAGGGCTAGCGGTCAGAGGAGGAAAGTCCACAGGATCCAGGACATTGAATTTATTCTCCAATACTACCGCACCGGAGGGGTGAGGGTGCGAGAGACAGATCCTCCTGCCCCCTCTGCAGCCACCACGCGTCTCAACCATGGTCCATGGCGCTGGTTGGAGTGGAGTAGAGCTGACCAGAGCCTTGGGTCTGGCCCCTAGCTGAAACCAGGAGTTCTCGTCCTTGGCAGAAGCACCAGCGACGCAAGTTGAGAGCCTGTGTTGACTGTTGGCGGGATCTTGGGACACAGCAGCTGGATGGTGCACTGTGTCGGCTAGCTCAGCGCTAGTAGCGGTGGTTTGAGCTTTGCCAAGGAGGATCGTGTCAAGTTCGCATTCAGCCCCCTGGATTTGGTATAGCGTGGATATCCATTGTTCCAGCTCGATCACTTTTTGGCTCAGGTTGATGCAGCTTTCACAGCTGGATGTTGAGGTAAGTGGTGCCATTCCGGAATCTCGTACCGGCGACAGCGTCAAAAACAAAAACAGACACTGCCACTTTAGCTTACGTTAGCTAAAAAGTCAGTCGTGACGCAGCAAGAAAAGAGTTTTCAGATCAATATCCAGCAAATGCAAAACCAAGCTTTCGTCAGCCTTGATAACTTTTAGCCGAGCAAAATATCACAGATCCGCACGGAGGTTACGGTGGAAGTCTACCTCCTCTTCATGGCGGCAGACAACAATTGACTGCCGCCATCTTGGATTTTTTTTAATATCCTATTAGAGCGATTAGAACATGCTGTAGGTATTACAGGTACTGTGCTGCAGTGGTTTGTATCACATCTATCTAATAGACTCCAGTTTGTGCATGTAAATGAAGAGTCCTCTTCACACACTAAGGCCAATTATGGAGTTCCACAGGGTTCAGTTCTAGGACCAATTCTGTTTACATTATTACTTTACATTTTTCAAAAAATGCCTCTCTGTGCAAAATGGGTTTAAAAACATAATCAACGATGGGATACTGTTTGTCAGTGATTTGAACCAGGCAAATTGTGGCAGGATCAGCCTGATGTTATTTGTATCCCACTGTAACTTTACTGTATAAAGAGCTAACATCTCCAAAATGTCAGGAGTAGTTAGTCATTACAACAAGTGTTTGTGAACTAAAAATCAAGAATGTGGGATACTGTTTGTCCGTAATTTGGAGAGCCCAGCGCTGCTCCCAACGCAGGGGAAACTAATTCTGTCACAGAGACCTACCTCGGCACTTGTGCAGGTGAAACAAAGGGAAGATTTGCTTCACCATATTTTCTAGTCTTTGGCTTAGAATGAAGTTGGTTTGGAAACATAGTCAGCGGTGCTTCATCTCCTGCTTTGCGTTTGTGTGGGCGCACCGTGCTAGCAGTGTCCAAGCGTTCTTTGTGTTTTTTTCCCTTTTCATACCGCGCTCCCCCTGCAATGGCTCTGTGCCCCCCCTAGGGGGCGGGCCCCACACTTTGGGAAGGTCTGTTAATAGATCTCTCTGCATTGAATCATATTTGTTATTAATCTCTGTCTCTCTTCCACAGCATGTCTTTATTCTGTTTTCCTTCTCTCAACCCAACCAATCGCAGCAGATGGCCCCGCCCCTCCCTGAGCCTGGTTCTGCCGGAGGTTTCTTCCTGCTAAAAGGGATTTTTTCCTTCCCACTGTTGCCAAAGTGCTTGCTCATTCAGATTCAGATTCAGAAGACTTTATTTATCCCCGAGGGGCAATTGAGATACTGACCTTGCCGACCGTACATACAATATACAAACATCATATTGGGGAGACAGGTCAGGCTACGTAGCTGGCAGGTCAGCCGCACGAACAGCGACCCAGAACCGAACAATTGAAAATACAAAACATCAGGAAAGACAATGAGGAAAAAAAGAACTCCCCCCAGACTGCGCTCCAACAGGGAGATCAGTTTGAGAACAGAAAAAAACCCACCGCTGCGCATAGGGGTTCATATGATTGTTGGGCTTTTATCTACTGTACAATATAAAGCGCCTTGAGGCGACTGTTGTTGTGATTTGGCGCTATATCAATAAAATTGAATTGGATGTACCAAAGAACTGCTGAAGTACTGTTTGTATTTTTTTAATGAGATTTGGGTTTTATTCCCCTGTTTGTTTGTTTGCTTGTTTTAAACACTGAGCTCCTCATTTTCTTCTTCTGTGGTCAGAATGAATGTTAACGTTTAGCTTCAGATAAACATGATGTTCATCTGCTGCTGACCTTTGACCTCAGCCGTTTGTGAGGGAGGAGGCGGGAACAGGGAGTGGAGTGTTCTCCTCACCAGTGAATGGGAGAGTGTGGGGCGGGATTTAGAAACAGCAGTTCAATAGGGAATGCCAGGGGGCGGAGCCTGAGACGTCCATTTTCACACAGAGCAGTGGTGAGCCTACACAGAACGACTGCATACAGCATTTCTGCAATATTACTACACTAATCCTAAAATAATTTTACTGTGGCATATTTGAAGTACAGTCTGTAGTACTGGTACCTCTTCTATATGCTGTTCCTTCTCTTCCTTTTTCTTCTGTGGTTGCAGATGGACTCATCGGCGCCTCCTGGCCTCTCTCTGGTCTCCGTCTTGTCTCTGTTAGCATGCAGTGGCCAGCTGTTGGCAGCTGTCCTGCTAACACGCAGGTATTGTGGGCGGAGCTCTACACAGAACTGGTGGATCTTGTTGTGGCTCTTTTATGATGTCATTGTCCATCTGACGCTGGTAGGCGGTGCTTTATTCTTAGTTATTCCCATCTTCATCATGATGACAAAAAACGTTATTCAAGTTTCAGCTCATCTTCAAAATTAGACTCATTTCATAAACACTTAGTTTTTGTTTATTCTTGTTTATTTTTTATTCTAAACCTAAAGGTTTTTAGGAAGATCCATTTGTTTCCATGTCTCTGATTTTTGTTTTTTTAGGAGGGTCCGTTTGTTTACATGTCTCTGGTTGGGACAGTGGAGGCTTCTGAAGGGCCACTGGCTGAGCTCTGTGAGTATTTTGTAAATACACTGCAGTATTTCCAGGCAGTGTTAGTTTGATCTGAAGTCCAGTATGAGAACAAAGTAATGAAGTACTTTTACTCACAGATACTGTAAAAACACACTATTTGGTACGTCATTTGGGATGTTTGACTTCTTCTCACCTGTCTTACCTGTAGGGAAGGAGTACGGGAAAGCCGACAGTCGCTGGCTGGTTTCTGATCCGACGATCGTCTCCATCGAGATCCTGACCGTCGTCCTCGACTCGCTGCTAGCTCTCCTGCTTATACACGCAGTACTGAAGGACAAGTACTACAGGTAACACTTCCTGTACTGCAGTTACTGTGTTGCTGGTACTGCTTGGTACTGATGTTAATGGTGAACCAATCTGTCAGACACTTCCTGCAGATCGCTCTGAGTGTGTGCGAGCTATACGGCGGCTGGATGACCTTCTGTCCCGATTGGCTGATGGGCAGCCCTCACCTGAACACATCCTCCTTGCTCTACCTATGGGTCTACCTGGTCTTATTTAATGGAGTCTGGGTCCTGGTCCCAGTCCTGCTGCTGCTCCAGTCCTGGTTCAGCCTAAGGAGTCTGCACGTGCTCAGAGCGGACCAAAGCAAAGCAGCTAAAAGACAGTGATGTCAGTGATATGGTTTAAACTGATTGATGGGGCCGAGTCCGAGGATCATTTAAATATTCATCTGATGTCAGAATCAATCACCACGATCAATCGTTTGAAAAATAAACATTTTATTATAGATACAGTTTCAGTGGCTTAAATTATTGCTTTGGAACATCTAACCACATTCAATTCAATTCAATTCAATTCAATTCAATTCATTTTATTTATATAGCGCCAAATCACAACATAAGTCGCCTCAAGGCGCTTCATAGATACAGAGAAAAACCCAACAATCATATGACCCCCTATGAGCAAGCACTTTGACAACAGTGGGAAGGAAAAACTCCCTTTTAACAGGAAGAAACCTCCGGCAGAACCAGGCTCAGGGAGGGGCGGGGCCATCTGCTGCGACCGGTTGGGGTGAGAGAAGGAAGACAGGATAAAGACATGCTGTGGAAGAGAGACAGAGGTTAATAACAGATATGATTCAATGCAGAGAGGTCTGTTAATACATAGTGAGTGAGAAAGGTGACTGGAAAGGAAAAACTCAATGCATCATGGGAATCCCCCGGCAGCCTACGTCTATTGCAGCATAACTAAGGGAGGATTCAGGGTCACCTGGTCCAGCCCTAACTATATGCTTTAGCAAAAAGGAAAGTTTGAAGCCTAATCTTGAAAGTAGAGATAGTGTCTGTCTCCTGAATCCAAACTGGAAGCTGGTTCCACAGAAGAGGGGCCTGAAAACTGAAGGCTCTGCCTCCCATTCTACTTTTAAATACTCTAGGAACAACAAGTAGGCCTGCAGAGCGAGAGCGAAGTGCTCTAATAGGGTGATATGGTACTACAGGGTCATTAAGATAAGATGGGGCTTGATTATTTAACTCATTCACTGCCATTGACGTCTATAGCCGTCAATTGCAGTGCATGAGTCAATGGGTTTAACTCATTCACTGCCAATGGCTGGCAGTGAATGAGTTAAGACCTTGTATGTGAGGAGCAGGATTTTGAATTCAATTCTGGATTTAACAGGAAGCCAATGAAGGGAAGCCAAAACAGGAGAAATCTGCTCTCTCTTTCTAGTCCCTATCAGGACTCCTTGTCACGGCTGCCGAGGCGAGCCGTGTGGATTTAGAAGGAGGACCCAAGATGCAGGCAGTGGATGAGATACTGGTGGCTTTATTTACAGAGGTGTAGTGGCAAACAAACAGTGGGGCATAACAAATAACTAAAGACACCTAAACTGGGAGAACTAAAAATAACAGACCTGGGAGCATATGACAACGGATGATGAATAGCAGAGAGACGCAGACGAGGAACAGGACACCGTGGAACGCAGGGTAACAGACTGACACGGAGTTACACAGACTGACACGGAGGAACACAGACTGACACATCATTAATTGTGGGTGATCGTGGCTCAAGAGTTGGGAGTTTGCCTTGTAATCGGAAGGTTGCCGGTTCGAGCCCCGGCTTGGACAGTCTCGGTCGTTGTGTCCTTGGGCAAGACACTTCACCCGTTGCCTACTGGTGGTGGTCAGAGGGCCCGGTGGCGCCAGTGTCCGGCAGCCTCGCCTCTGTCAGTGCGCCCCAGGGTGGCTGTGGCTACAATGTAGCTTGCCATCACCAGTGTGTGAATGTGTGTGTGAATGGGTGGATGACTGGATATGTAAAGCGCTTTGGGGTCCTTAGGGACTAGTAAAGCGCTATATAAATACAGGCCATTTACCATTAATTAAAAATGTTTTCCCAGCTAAAGATATAACATTTAATAAAGCCACCTTAAGTGTTTTAGAGGTATTACTTGTCCCCTCGTGTTTGGGAGCAGTCTGTGGCACACAAGATATGTTTAATATATTTAAAGATCTTTTAGAGTGCATTTCTCTGTGTTTTGACCAGGCCACATGTCTCCTGTCACCTAAAAGTACAGAGATTTTAAAACCTTCTAGTAAACAGGGTCCCAGCTTCTCCTGGGAAAAGTCACCACTGCCATAATCCTCACAGCCCGGACCCTCCACACATCACACATCAGACTTCGGAGACAGAGCATGAAGGTGGTAAGGAGAAACTAAGGGGGGCGAGGCTGAGCAATGTGACTTCGATTGCTCTGTTGAGGGTGGGGCTCGATGGCGAACCTTTTGCCGCTCTGGTGGGGGGTTTATGGGGGACAAAAAGGGATTGGGCCGGGGGGTAGATCTGAGCCCAGCATTGATCCGCTCCATCATCTCCTCAGTGAATTTCAGGTGTGGGGAGGAGGGAGAAAGGGAGGGGGAGGAGGGTGATGGGGGTGATGGCCTGTCAGGGGTTTGGGGGACTGGGGAAGATCGTGGTCCCTGGTCCTGGTCGTTGGTGTTGTTGAGAGAGTTGGAGGCAAATAGGGACCCCTCTTCTTGCCTTAGATGTCTCTCCTTTCTGAGGCTCTTCCCGGGTGGGGGCAAATGGAGCTCCTCCTCAAGGTTTCTGCTGGGCTTTGTCTGTTCTTGGAGTACTGTTTGTTCCTCTTTATGAGATAACTCCTCGTTTATCTCAGCCTTGGCACCAAGCACAGATGGATGACGTATGGAATAAAACAAGTTGGAGGTGAACAGTTTCACCCCTGACTTGTTAAAATTAAATCCATTTGCTTTAAACAGATGCCTGCGTTCCCAAAAAATATTAAAGTTGTTGATAAAATGCACTGAGTGGTCAGCACATGCTGATATAAGCCATTTATTCAGTGTAAACAACCTGCTGAATCTCTCGTCTCCTCCTCTGATCGGCAGTACAGGTCCACTGATGAATACAGCTGCATTCAGAGAGTTTGCAGTATTTAATAATCCAGTAAAGTCCTGTTTCAGAACCTCCGACTGTTGTTTGGACACATCGTTTGACCCTGTATGCAGAACAATGTTTGTCACAGTTGGATATTCCTCTGCAATTTGAAGAATTCTCTCCTTCAGATTGTTGACCATATCGTTAGGAAAGCAGAGGACTTTAGATTAGAGACCTTAGTTTTCACAGGAGCTACAGTATCCAGAGTCGTACGTAGTGAGGAGGTGAAATTATTAACAAGATAATCGACCTCTGTTGGGGTAGCGTTCAGATAGCTGCTCTGCTCTGTGTTGGTACAGGGCATTGAAGATGATAACAGTGGGTGGATTATATTCTTAAACTTAGTTACAGCACTTTCAGAAAGACATCTACTGTGATAAAGTCTACTCTCCACCGCTGTGTAATCAATTATTGTAAATGTAAATGTTATCAGGAAATGATCAGACAGCAGAGGGTTTTCAGGAAACACTGTTAAATGTTCAGTTTCTATGCCATATGTTAAAACAAGATCTAGAGTGTGATTAAAGTGGTGGGTGGGTTCTTTTACATTTTGAGAGAAACCAATTGAGTCTAATAACAGATTAAATGCCATGTTGAGGCTGTCATTCTTAGCATCTACATGGATGTTAAAATCACCCACAATAATTATTTTATCTGAGCTCAGAACTAAATTAGATATAAAGTCTGAGAAATCAGACAGAAACTCTGTGTAAGGCCCAGGTGGACGATAGATGACTGGTTTCTGAGTTTCACAGCTGGGGTGGACGAGGCTAAGCATCAGGCTTTCAAATGAATTAAAAGTCTGTCTTGGTCTTTCATTAATTAATAGGCTGGTGTGAAAAATTGCTGCCACACCGCCCCCTCGGCCTGTGCTTCGAGATTTCTGGTAGTTAGAATGACTCGGGGGTGTTGATTCATTTAAACTAACATAATCATCCTGCTGCAACCAGGTTTCTGTAAGGCAGAGTAAATCAATTTGTTGATCAATTATTAAGTCATGTACTAACAGAGACTTGGAGGAGAGAGACCTAATATTTAATAATCCACATTTCACTGTTTTACTCTTTGGTTCAGATGTGGATACTGTATTGTTCTTTCTTTGTAATTGTTTATGTTTAAGTTGTTTGTTGCTGGTTTTTAGTTTGTTTTTTGTCTGTTTGGGAGCTGACACAGTCTTTATGGAGATGGGTTTTTGGGGGGGTAGCAGGAGGAGAGAAGCTGCAGAGAGGCGTGTAAGACTGCAACTCTGCTTCCTGGTCCCAACTCTGGATAGTCATTTTTTGGGGGGTTTAATAAATTTGTCCATATTTCTAGAAATGAGAGCTGCTCCATCCAAAGTGGGATGGATGCCGTCTCTCCTAAAAAGACCAGGTTTCCTCCAGAAGGTTTGCCAATTATCTATGAAGCCCACATCGTTTCTGGGACACCACTCAGACAGCCAGCAATTTAAGGAGAACATGCAGCTAAACATGTCACTCCTGGTCTGATTGGGGAGGGGACCAGAGAAAACTACAGAGTCCCACATTGTTTTGGCAAAGTTGCGCACCGATTCAATATTGATTTTAGTGACCTCTGACTGGCGTAACCGGGTGTCATTACTGCCGACGTGAATTATGATTTTACTGAATTTACGTTTACCCTTAGCCAGCAGTTTTAAATTTCCCTCAATGTCGCCTGCTCTGGCCCCTGGAAGACAATTGACTATGGTTGCCGGTGTCTCTAGCTTCACATGTCTGAGAACAGAATCCCCAATTACCAGAGTTTGACCCCCGGCAGGTGTGTCGGCGAGTGGGGAAAAACGGTTAGACACATGAACGGGTTGGTGGTGTACCTGGGGCTTCTGTTTAGTATTTAGTATTTAGTATTTATTTATTTATTGTCATTGTCAAGAACAATGAAATTGCGTTTGGGGCTTCCATACAACCCAAAAAAAAGAAGAAAACCAAAAAAAAGAAGAAAAGGACTATGCTTCCTCCTCACCGTCACCCAGCTGCCCTCTTTCCCCAGCTGCTTGGGGTCTGCCGGGGAACAGCTAGCGGGGCCTACGCTATCTTCAGCTGCACCAGCTATAGGGGCCTGGCTAGCTACGGGTGAATGAAGGGTGCGAAGCCGAGTCTCCAATTCAGTAATCCTGGCCTCCAGAGCTGCAAATATGCTACATTTGTTACAGATATCATTACTGCTAAAGGAGGCCGAGGAGTAACTAAACATCTGACACAATGAGCAAGAAAGTGCAGGAGGGACAGGTGAAGTAGCCATGGGCTGTATCCCAATTCAGGGTCTGCAGCCTTAAAGTACGCATTTCAAGGCCGATTACGTCACAGCGGCGCGCCGAAGGCTGTCCCAATTCAAAGGCTGCTCGAAATGCGAAACTGTGAAAAGTAAGTACTGAATATTATGTCACTTATTTATGTGCAAATGTTTAATAACGAAGAACATTAAAACATTACTGTTGGCCACATGTCGGCAAAGTTATGTGACATTGGTGACGTTTGTACTAACTTTGTTTTAAAGCCTTTACTTTAAAATATTCGCCGTTCAATAGCTGAGCTTAATCCTACAGAGAATGATCAAAGCTCATGTAGAAAGAAACAAACAAATGAACAAAATATGTTCTCCTTCATTTCTGTCAAACAAAGCTGTATGACACGTTTCCAGCTGTTAGTATCATGGTTGCTAGGCAACCTGGGCAGCGCAACGGAGGCTAGACCGTCCCATTTCACAAGCTTCGCATTTCCGGCCTTAGCGGTCTTTAAGTACGCGGCCCATGAGGATGTTCTCTTCTGCTTGTTTTCTCAGCAGGTGACCCAGGTGATTGATAGATGCATTTTTTTTCTTTTTTTCTTCTTTTTTTTTCTTTTTCTGCTCATTCTGTTGGTTTTTGGTTTTTGCCCTTCTCCCCCGTCCCTCTTCTCAGCTGTTTCTCTTTCCCTCTTTCTTTCTCCCCTTCTTTCCCCCAGTCAAGTCTGTCCCATGTTCAGTAAGTGAAAATAAAATAAACAATAAAAGGTGAATCAAATGGACCATTACGGCAAGGCTGGGATGGTCAATTTGGTAAAGTAAATCCGTTGGGCATCTTTCTTTGCCTTTAGACAACAATTCTGATGGCAAAAGAGCCAAACGGGACAGGCAAAAAAAACAAACAAACTATAAGCTGATAAGCTGTGTTTTTTTTTTTTTATAACAGTGACATGGTTGTATTTACCTTAATTAAACGAGTCGTCAGTTGCAGTAAACCAGCAAAAAACTCGGGCTACGTAAAAAGTGTAGAGGGGCGTGTTTGCGGTCACGTCCAGCAGGTGTGTGGGCGGGAGCGTTACACAGTCGCTCCACCTCAACTCACTACGCAGACTCTGGCTCCTAATTTGCAAGATGGCAGCCTCCACAAGCGGGATATTTTGGCTTCATTTTTGCACAATGGGAGGAGGCGGTGTCGCGTCGTCCATCTTTTATACAGTCATTGGTCGAAAGCATCGGAGCGGCTACAACCATTATCATCTGCAAATTATGCCGGGCGACAGTCGTAGCAAGGAGATGAAGCACTGTTGAAATATGGGGAAAGCCAAAAACTGCGCTTCCTCCACTTCTGTAACATTGATTCCTTAATGTTGAATTCTCTCGCAGCTGTTCTGTTCCCATGTTGTTGCAGTATATTAATAACTAACCTCGTATTGTGAATGAATAATCTCAGTTGTTCTCCTGACTGAAGTTTGCCCCGTGTACAGCATCCTGCTATGCAATTGCATTTGTCCCTGACCACCAGAATCCCTCACGTTAACTTTTATAAAGTGGAAAAAAAGTTGGTGTTCATCCTCCAGCTTCACTGTGCTAATGTTATGCTAACATAGCTGTGTTGCTAGCAATAACGTAGCACAACATTATATACTTCAGTAACCCTGCAAACGTCACTGCTGTTTAGTTTTCTGTCTTCATTTACGTTGGAAGTGATAACAGAGCTGTACGTTTTAAATTGTTTCCAAAACCCCGCAGTCAGGACATGCTATATTGTATTTAGATAGAAGATAGTGGGCTAACTTCCTGCTAACTTCTAACTCCGTTAAATGTCATAAATTCCGTTTTCATGGATACCTGGATGTTAAACTCAATTGTTACACCTGGTAGAGCAGAACACTGATCATTTATTAAAGATGAAAGACTTTAGACAGTTTTTCAACTCTCAGTAATGCCATAGTGATCATTTGATATATGGATCTGCAGCGGAGTTAAGTCCCAGACATGGCTAGTGACGTCAGACTTAAGAACCGGATACCTTTCTAATGTGACGTTGTTGTCCCTGGCTCTCTTTCTCTGTCTCTCCCTCCCGCTCTGTTCCTGTGCTACTGAGAGTGTAACTACCAGGGTTGCCAACTCCTCAGTAAGGAAAATCGCTATTGGCTGTCCGAAAAGTCGCTAGAAGTCGCTAAATGACGTCATCGCCTAATTTGCATACTTGGTCATGCTAATATAATTGTAACCTACGTTGTTGGAGAGAGAAATAACATCGTGGAAGAAACATAAAGTGAGTAAAAAACGTCCTAAATGCATTTAGAATTTATTTAGAACTACGAATTAAATTTATTTTAGCAATTATTGTTTTTTGTAATGTCACAATTGCAACCCTGCTCCTTTATCTGGGCTTGGACCGGCAAAAGTGACCTGAAATAGGCACTCTGGTGGAGTTACTTTGTGTGTGTGTGTGTTTATAAGTAGTTTTAAACCTGGGGCCCGTTCTTCGTACGTCGCTTACTACATCCAAGATCAAATGACACATCCAAGATCAAATCATCGCGCTAACTCTGAGCTCGCTATTCCGGTTCCCCGAACACACCTGTTGTTGACGATTAGTATAGCTGGATGAAGTAATGTGAGATCACTGGGTGGCCCAACAGGGGCTACGCATCGATAGTAGAAACATTGATCGGCAACCCTTTGATTGGTCGGCGAAAATGTCGAAGGAGCGCGCTCGGTATTCTTCGGCAGCAGAGCAAGAACTCTTGAGTGAGGGATTTTAGGAGTTTCAGAGTCTAATTAAAACGCAAGGGAACACTGCAAAGGCTGCAAAAGCAAGGAGAGAGGGCTGGCAGAAAGTTGCTGACAAATTAAACTCGTAAGTAATTTAATAATAACAATAATAATGGAGTGGATCTATATAGCGCTCTTCAAGGCACCCAAAGCGTTTTACAATGCCACTATTCAGTCACTCTCACATTCACACACTGGTAGCTGTCACAGCTGCCCTGGGGCAGACTGACAGAAGCCAGGCTGCCATATTGCGCCATCGGCCCCTCTGGCCAACACCAGTAGGTGGTAGGGTAGATTTATCATATCACACTATATTATCCAATATTATATTACATTATATTATATTACATTATGTTATATTATATTCCCTTTCACATTAGAGCCACAACAGGACCCACTAGAACATGGGAACAAGTAAAAGTGAAATATAAGAATATTCTACAGAATGGGAATATTGATCACTTATATTGCTTTTAGTCTCTTGGAAAGAGACCCTGGAATAATCTGTTTGTTTGTTCATAACAGCAACCAAGAAAAGGGGCAGCGCAAAAAAAGACAGGTGGTGGTCCTGCACCCCCTCGTCAACAAGTTGGTTAAGTAAATAATACCCTCACGGGAAAATCGATATCTCTCTATGAGCACACTGTCGCGCTGAGCTAAAGGATCCTGTCTGTCCCGCAATATACGCTGAATTCTGAGGACTCTCCTTATCAATCTTGCACCTTCTGCAATGGGTGGCTCGCGTAAACGGACAGGACATGGCTGCAACAGGCTTCCCAAATCCACCTTCGCTTTTATAGCCGTGGTCTCTCATCTTGATTACACGAAGTAAATTGCAATTACTACTCTGAAATCTGAATTACATCTGTAATAATCACATACATGTAATAGAATGTTAATAGTACATTTCCCTTTTTTAGGAAATGACCTGTATGTATCTGTGTGACATCAATAAAAGGATCAAGTGCTGCATTATCTTTAGTTACATTGATGTTATTTATTTATGGTACAACAGTGGTAAAATATCGCTGTTGCTTTCGTATACATGAAGCGGAAATACCTGAGTGGCCGCGATCTAATCCTGTTTACATAAAGTAAACCTGCTCCCGAGCAGGTTTACGCTTACGGCTCTGTTGCTATGACAGCAAGTCCCGGATGGGCTTCGAAGAACCGAACGATCCAGGATCACGCGAAATCGTCAACAGTCAAATCCGGCTAACTTACTTAGCGAGGTACGAAGAACGGGCCCCAGATCCACAAAACAGCATAACAGTAAAAGAAGAACTGACTGCGTTACAGTCAGTGCGGGAGCAGCAGCTTCGCTCATGTGCGATTCGTTTGCAGTTCGGATGCACAGGTGTGAACATCTCCTGCCCTGATAGCAGCTGGGGGAGGACTATCCTCCGCCTGTGAGCGCTTTGGCACGGGCGAGGTGCCCACGGCAGCACCCGCTGCTTGTTGAGAGTAAGAGCGATACGTGCTTTCACGTCAAAAAGATGTCATAAATAAGTCTCCAATAACACCAGAAAAAGTCGCCAGATTTGTCACTAGTCGCTTATTAGAAAAAACGTCGCTAAGGGGGTCTGAAAAGTCGCTAAATATAGCGACAAAGTCTCTAAGCTGGCAACACTGGTAACTACTGTCCCTCCCCCCTCTTCCCAGCGCAAAGCACAAGGCTAGCATGTGGAGTGAAGCGGAAAAAAAGTGGAGAGAGGGTGAGAGAAAGGAAAAAAACAAAACATGGCTTGCGATAAGGAGCCGGCTTGTGTCGTTCACGAGCCATTTCGTTTGCGATCGACACATCACTACTAGTGATGGTAAATTTGATTCTTGTTACTGAATCGGATTTAATGAGTCACTCACCAAAGTGAATCGGGTTTTTGAGTCCATTGTTTCACAGAGTCAGTTGACCAGAGAGTGCAAAAAATTTACATTTTCACTCAAACTTAATTTCTTTCTCTTTTCATGTAAATCCTACTGCTAAGATGAATGATTCTAAAAAAAAAAAAAACAACTATTTTATAGAGCAAAAAAGAGCAAAAACATTTCTAAAATTAAGCAATTTCCTATTAAAATTGCTTAATAAACATTTCTTTTGTTTATGGTAAATGGTAAATGGCCTGTATTTATATAGCGCTTTACTAGTCCCTAAGGACCCCAAAGCACTTTACATATCCAGTCATCCACCCATTCACACACACATTCACACACTGGTGATGGCAGCTACATTGTAGCCACAGCCACTCTGGGGCGCACTGACAGAGGCGACAGAGGTTTATTTTTATTTTATTAGCATTTTCCTTAAATGTGTTAAATATATATTTTCTCATCTAAATGTCCACTGAGCTGTGAGCCAGAGGGCGGTAATGCGCCTTAACATTGGTTGCCAACCAAGAAGAAGAAGAAGCTGTGAGCCAGGAGGGAGGGGGTTAGTGAGTCCTGAGTGATTCGCTTACGCTTATGATTCAGCACAGGAAGGGAGGGGGTAAGTAGCTCAAATGTGCTGTTAGCATGTTAGCAGAGCGATGCTACTGTGAACCGAGAAGCTATTTTCTTGATGTGAGCTTCTACTCAGGGTTTTTTCTTCCAGTTCAGAGCAGATTTTTTTTTGTTAAGATACTGGATGTTGTGTTATACTCCACAATTTTAATTATAAGCTAGATACATTGCTGCTAACAGCAACAGGGATGAGTCAGTGAGTCAGTTGGGCCTGTGAATCATGATTCATGAGTCAGTAAAGTGATTCTCGAGTATTGAACGATTTGTTCATGATTCGCGCATCACTAATCACTACTGTCCAGTCTCTGAGGTGACAGCACTGCTGTGGCTCCTACAGCTTCATGCACAGCCTGCAGAGCTGATGGAGTCTGCTCTCAGCTGCACAGCAGTGAACACCAGCAGCACCACCCGTTAGCACACAGTGCTCCCTCTGCTAACAAAGGACTGTGGGCTTCCTGTACCAACTGACAGGATCCAGCTCTGCAGACAGATGGTAACACATCACCGCAGCACAAATAGCACAGGTCTAATATATGCACGCACGACTCGGTGTGAATGTGACCTTTAACCCTGATGACCGCAGTGTGCGGGTTGGTGTATTTCACAGTCAGTGGCTAACGTTTGGTCCTGCATGCTAACTGATAACCTTCCTGGAAGCTGAACAGCGTTTGTTTAATTCACCCTCAGCGTGACTGAAGGCTCCCACTGAACATGCTCTTTGTTCCCAGTGACCACATGTTCACCCACGTGGCGCACACACTCTTCTTTTACATGACCTCAGTCACATGTTTGTGTTTGCCTCTTACTTTGTAAAACACACAGGTTGCAGCTGTCTCACTGTCGACTTACTTTGTACTGATTCATTAAAGATTCATCCAAGCTCTGTGGTTTCTAATAATTCTGGAAAGGTTATTGTTTGATCTGTGTTTCTGTCCTGATTATTACGAGGTTCAGTAAGTTCTCAACCAGTGTCGGTGTTGATGTTGGTGCTGTTCTCCTGAGGCGCTGTAACACTGAGTCATTGGTCCAAGCTGTTAGAGCTGAGGGTGTGTAATGTTGGTGAAACATGGAGTTTTATTGTGGTGATCTTGCTGTTTGCATGCTTGTTGTTCAATGTCTGTCCAGGGCTGAGTTTGCTCTGTGGGGCCGATAGGTTGGTCAGGAAGTAGCTCTAAGGTCCTTTAAGACTTTGTGGGATTTTGTAGTGTTTTCAATTTCATTTGTGGCAGGAAAACATAATTTTTATTAATCAACCCAGAGAATTAAACCATGTTGATGTTGGACGAGCTGGGATATTTGAAATAGGCAATTATAACTCATAATTATATTTTAATAATAGGCATTTGTTACGTAATGTGATTTATCTGATTATGTTTGTGTGTCTGAGGATGTTGGGATGACTTATAGTTTCCATTTTGTTTTTAGATTTGCTACAGAGCTGATTTTTTTTCTATTTATGTCAGTGCGCCTCAGGGTGGCTGTGGCTACACTGTAGCTGCCATCATCAGTGTGTGAATGGGTGGATGACTGGATATGTAAAGCGCTTTGGGGTCCTTAGGGACTAGTAAAGCGCTATATAAATACAGGCCATTTACCATTTTACCATAAATAGAACCTGTTTACAAGGTTCACGATTCCTGGCATTCCCTCTTCAAGTGTGGAAACAATATAATTGCACATAAGATAAAGTGTCAGGAGTGAGCAGCAGTACAGATTTGAGCAGTACAAGATTAAAAGTGGCAGTTAGTACAGTACAGTACGGAGAATGAGGTTTTGTTTTTTTTTGTGATTACTGATAAAGTGAGTGACCAGTGCAGAATGTAGAATGTACTTGAGCAACTTTAGGACAGCTTCTGTGTGCATCCTGTGGTGTGTAGTGTGTGAGATGTGGTTCAGGTGTCGTATGGCTTGGTGGTAAAAACAGTTTTTAAGTCTTGTAGTCTAAGCAGACAGACTCCTGTAACGTCTGCCAGATGGTAACAAGGAGAACTGCTGATGTGCTGGGTGGCTGTGGTCCTTGATGATGCTGTGTGCTTTATGGTGGCACCGCTGGAGATAAATGTCCTGAATGCAGGTCTCGCAAAATTTCAAAATCCCTGGTAGCCCTTCGGGCAGGGACTCTTCAGTTTTTGGTAGCCCAAAATAAATTTAAGTAGCCCGAATAAAAAAGGTAGCAATTTTTTGATTGATGTTTTGTTTCCCGTTTTGTTTCCTTTACAATATTATACATTAAAGTATAAGATTGTAAAGGAAACAAAACATTAATCAAAACAATTGTTGAAACACAAATTACAACATTGTATAAAAATTACAATCATCAACTTAAATACTTGGTTCTAATTGAACAGACATTTCTATGAACTTGTAAAAACTGTGTAGGACATAAATCAGTCTCTGTCAGATCCTGAATTTGAAATTTCCACTGAAGTCACGGGTAAGAGGCAAGTGGAACCAAGATCGAGGACGTTTGCTTTTTGAAGTTTGCAAAGACTGATAAATTTTCCCAGTGGTAGTTCACTCTTTGCAACATAGTACGCTGTTCCTTTTGCAATTGGTGTTTGTTCTGGGAAAGATATTGCAGACTGAGCAATAATGCATTTCTTGCATTTCTCATGGGTTCTAATGGGGGCCTTTCTTAAAATGACTGGTCCCAGTAACAAAGGCGCTTGTCGACTCAGAAATCGAGGGAAAACCAACAACACATCCGGCAGAACATTATGTTATTTACACGGGTGCACATAAGTGGTCCGCATGTGCGCATTCGCTGTCAAAATAAAAGACGCGCACCAGATAAGAAGTTGCAACGTGCGTTTGCGGCCATATAAAAGGCAGTGTTTTTGTCCGCTAGAGTGGGATTTTCACGGCACATCCTGCACCACGTCTCTGTGCGTTCATCATTTGTTTGAAGCCAGCTCACCTCCTGCAACTACTTGTCCGAGAATACGTGCTTCTTTTGTGGTTCGGACTCCTTCTGACATTTCTTTGGAGGTGGAGGAACATCACAGTAATTGCTTAAAGGAGCTTCTTCGACATCTTTAAGAGTTCTAAACAAATGTCTGTCCTCCAGAAAATCTTACAGTGGGGCAAAAAAGTATTTAGTCAGCCACCGATTGTGCAAGTTCCCCCACTTAAAATGATGACAGAGGTCAGTAATTTGCACCAGAGGTACACTTCAACTGTGAGAGACAGAATGTGAAAAAAAAATCCATGAATTCACATGGTCGGATTTGTAAAGAATTTATTTGTAAATTAGGGTGGAAAATAAGTATTTGGTCACCTCAAACAAGGAAAATCTCTGGCTCTCACAGACCTGTAACATCTTCTGTAAGAAGCTTTTCTGTCCCCCACTCGTTACCTGTATGAATGGCACCTGTTTGAACTCATCATCTGTATAAAAGACACCTGTCCACAGCCTCAAACAGTCAGACTCCAAACTCCGCCATGGCCAAGACCAAAGAGCTTTCGAAGGACACCAGGAAAAGTATTGTAGACCTGCACCAGACTGGGAAGAGTGAATCTACAATAGGCAAGCAGCTTGGTGTGAAAAAATCAACTGTGGGAGCAATCATCAGAAAATGGAAGACATACAAGACCACTGATAATCTCCCTCGATCTGGGGCTCCACGCAAGATCTCATCCCGTGGGGTCAAAATGATCATGAGAACGGTGAGCAAAGATCCCAGAACCACACGGGGGGACCTGGTGAATGACCTGCAGAGAGCTGGGACCAAAGTAACAAAGGTCACCATCAGTAACACACTACAACGGCAGGGAATCAAATCCCGCAGAAAAAAACAAAAAAACAAACAAAAAAAACCAATCGTAAGTACTCAAACAATAGTATGTACAATATATACAGGATAGCAGCATTAATATAATGCTGCTATGATCACTCACCAATCAGTGCTGTCGCTCTCTATACACAGTTCGCGCGATTGCAAAGTGAAAGCAAAAAACAAGCGCAAATTCAAACGCGATTTCAATATGTCACATATTGACAGTGGCTCACCGATGCCAATGACATAATTACCCAGCTACATTTCCGAAAGAATGCAAAAGCATTGACATATATTTTTCCTTCCTACGATAGGCCGACGGGCAGGGCAGAGATAGATTTTGGTAGCCCGACTGGAAAAATCGCTAGCCCCGGGATGTTGGGCTAGCGATTTTGCGAGCCCTGCCTGAATGGCAGGAAGTCTCATGCCAGTGATGTGCTCTGCTGCCTTCACCACCCTCTGTAGTGATTTTCAGAAAGTAGAGTCGCTTGTGAGCTTTCCTGATAGCAATGTCTGTGTGAAGGGTCCAGGAGAGATCCTCAGTGATGTAGACTCCAAGGAATTTAAAGTTGGTGACACTTTCGACCTCGACACTGTTGATGTTGATGGACTGGTGTTCCCTGACTGGTCGTTTCTGGTAGTCCACTATCATTTCCCTTGTTTTGCTGATGTTGAGAGTCAGGTTATTTTCCAGACACCATTTGTACAGCGCTATCACCTCCTCTCGATAGGCCATCTCATCGTTGCCTGTGATGAGGCCTGGTTGTGTCATCCGCAACCTTGATAATGGTGTTGGACTTATGTTTAGCAACGCAATCGTGTGTGTGAACAGGGAATAAAGGAGGGAGCTAAGCACACATCCCTGTGGCATTCCTGTGTTTAGGATGTGATGAGGAGGTGTGCTTACCTGCTCTCACGACCTGGGGCCTGTTCGTGAGGAAGTTCAGAATCCATCTGCAGATGGGTGTTCCCAGCCCAAGGTCGACGAGCTTCGAGGCAAGTTTTGAGGGGATGATGGTGTTAAAAGCCGAGCTGTAGTCGATGAAGAGCATTCTTGAACATGTTTTTTTTTTTCCAGGTGAGTGAGGTTGGTGTGCGTTGTTAGGGCGATGGCATCCTCTGTAGTTAGGCGAACTGAAGAGGGTCCAGCCTGTCAGGGAGGGAGAAGCAGATGTGACCTTTGACTAGCCGCTCGAGGGACTTCATAATGACAATGTCAGTGCAACAGGGCGGTAGTCATTCAGACAGGAGACCGCTGATTTCTTTGGGACAAGAATGACAGTGGATGTTTTGAAGGATGTGAGGACCACTGACTGTCTCAGGGAGAGGTTGAAGATGTTGGTGAACACCCCTGCCAGCTGGTCGGCGCACGCCCTGAGAACCCAGCCTGGGATGCAGTTATAGCCTCACTGTCCTCCTGAGGGTAGAGGATCTGCTCCTTGTTGTCTTTATATGCGTCAGGATTCCCTGAGGTAAAGACAGAGGTTCACGCCTTGACCTTAGTATGATTGTCTTTAATTACCTAGACTTTCTGATTTGTATATTTGCAGACGGTGGTTTTGGTGATGATATCGTCTATAGATTTATCAATATATCCAATGACAGAGTCTGTGAGTTCATTGATGTTGCTATGAGCGGCATTCTCAAATATCTGCCAGTCAGTTGTCTCAAAGCAGTCCTGGGGAGGGAAACAGTCTGTGATATAATGTGAGCCACCTTCATCTCAGCTGACCTCAGAGAGTTGATTCTGTTCATCTGGACATTTTCCGTGGGAGAAACATTTCGGACACACAGGTCACGCTGATGTCTGACTTTAAAAATGTATGATTTCATAAAACAGTTGTACTGAGTAAATTACTGAGAAAGTGTTCCTCTAACTGGTTTAAAGCGGATTGTGCTAAAATGACATGAAGACATGAAATGAAATAACCTTTGCCTTAGTTCAACCGGGATGAAAGGTTGGAGATGGTAAATGGTAAATGGATTGGTTCTTATATAGTGCTTTTCTACTCTATCTGAGCACTCAAAGCGAGATGGAGTGGATGATAAGGTGTAGCTATATCGCTGGATCTCATGTGAACAGAGAGATTGGATTAGGGCTGCAACGATTCATTGAGTACTTCGAATAAGTGGAGTACAAAAATTCTCCACAGAAATTCTTTGATGCTTCATTTAACAAACTGGACTGGACTCATAACTCAGACGCCCTCTACAGGAAAGGGCAGAGCAGGCTGTACCTGCTGTGGAGACTCAGGTCGTTTGGAGTAGAGGGCCCACCCCTGAAGACCTTCTATGACTCTGTGATGGCCTCAGCCATCTTCTATGGTGTGGTCTGCTGGGGAAGCAGCATCTCTGCTGGGGACAGGAAGAGACTGAACAGGCTGATCAGAAGGGCCAGCTCTGTTCTAGGATGCAGGAGACTCTGACAGCACTGAGCAGCTCCTTCAGTGGGAGACTGCGGCACCCACGGTGTGGGACGGAGAGATTTCACAGGTCTTTCCTCCCCACTGCTGTCAGACTCCACAATAAAGACTTTTGCAGCTGATCAAACCCTCACATGTGCAATAAGACTACTATATGTGCAATTCTTCTTCTGACGAAGTTGTATTTTTGTATTTTCCCACTCAGTTGTATATAGTATTTGTATTTATATTTTATTCTATTGTATTTTATTGCATTCCAGTGTTTTCTAATTTCTGCTACATAACTTTGCACTTTTGCTGTAACAAAACAAATTTCCCACCTGTGGGACTAATAAAGGTCATCTTATCTTATCTTAATGGATGGCTCTGTAGCATTAAATGATGTAAACGTGTTTCACCCACATGTGCGACTACAAACAGACCTGCAATAGAAATGCATTTAGGAGTAGCGTGTGAATATAAAGTGTAACCACATCAGGCCCACGCAGCCCGCAGTTTTAAACAAAAACAATGATAACACAACAGCACTCGACTGGGCATACATTGGAGCTCCTCGAGGCATTTTGGGTCGGTTCATTTTGATTTTGCTGTACCTGTCATGGTCCTGGGTTGGTGACCAGTGTTTAGTGTTGTTCTCTGGATACGTCCACGTCGGATTAGGCCAGCACATCCTCGTCCATCCGCCAAATCACACCGATTTTGGCCATCCACCAAACTACATTGATGCCCACAATCCTCCAAACCACACCAACGATGGCTGCCATCCAAGTCACCTGAAGCTCTTTGTCTCCGTCATCTTCTTCATTGGGTTCCAGAAAAGGCCCTCCTTTGCCATCGTCGTACTCAGGATCTATTGGCCAAGGATCTTCGCCATCAAAGGTGGCCTCCTGAACTGTGGCGTTGTCGCCTCTTCCCACGCGGTCGACCTCCGGAGCTGCTTCCAGTACGCCGCCGCTGCTTTCCGCAAGGTTGGCCTCCAGACCCACTTCGCCTTCGCCCCTACCACTTTCTACGCGGTCGGCCCCTGAACTGTATCTGCACTGCCGCGGCCTTCTGGACTATTTGTTTTTCTTTCTGGTTCCGTTCCTGTGTTTTCATCTGTCTGTCTGTCGCATCGCACCATCATGTTCCCTCATAGTGCTGTGGGTTTACTCCGTGCATCTTGTGATTCCCAGTTCGAGTTTCCCAGTTTCTGCTGTAGTTCATTGTTTCTAGTTTTTGGTCAGTTTTCTCGTGTTAATGTTCGGGTTTCGTACAGCCACTAAAGCTGCCTCCCTTAGTTACTCCTTGGGCCATGTGCACACTAATGCCTTTTCGTTTGAAAACGTGTCTTTTCTCTCCATTTTGGCCTTCCGTCTACACTGAGACAGTGTTTTTGGTCAAGGAAAACTGACCTTTTTGAAAACGCTTTCCAAAGTGGATACATTTGAAAACGCTGGTTTTGCATCGCAGTGTGCCCTGCGAAAACGCAGGCCTTTTGAAAACGATGACGAATTTTAGTCATGTGATGCATTCATGTGACCAATTCAACCAAGATGGCGGACGGCATTGTACAGCAGTTATTTTGTTTGCTCTCAATTTTGACAGCCATATCAAAGATTAATATCAGTTCGGACATGCTCCAGATAGCTTTTCTTCAAATTCTTTAATTCTCACTCACTTTTGCAACTTTGTACTTTTGTGTTACTTGCAGCAACTCCACCTCATTGTTAGTCCATTTAAAAAACTTGATGCTTTTCCTAGACATTTCAAAGAGCCGGAAAGTAAATAAACGGCAGACAGAAATAACGCAGGTCGAATCATCTTACGTTTCACGCATGCGCAGTACAGCAAAGTAATTGTTTTTAGTCGTTTTAGTGTGGATGCACAACTGTTCAAAACTGATTGAAAACAATAGTGTGGACGTTTTCAGTTTTCAAATTTGTCCAGATTAGTGTAGACGTAGCCTTGGTTTCCCGTGAGTCCTGCATTTGGGTCTTTCATCCTTCCTCCCACACAGTTTATCAACACCTGCCAAATGACTGAACCAGACTTGTTGCTGGCCCTGGAGATCAACACACCACTGCCTAACAACAGGCTTGCTGATATGCAAATTGACAATTGATCAATACCAATGAGTAATGCATCCATATTAAATAAAAATATGCAGCTTCAGAGTTCAATATCTTTATGGTCTAAAGGTAACTGCCAGCAAGTGTTTGGATTGTGTTTGATTATCAATGATGATCTTTTCCATCCCAACAGGAGGAGATGGAGGAGCAAAGGAAGAGTTTAGAAATTGATTCTCCACAAGCGGTGAGGAGACAGGTTCATACACATGCTAACATGAATTCAGTGACATTGTCTCAGGACTGCAGGTTCACAGATTAGTTTCTGTCACTACAGGAACAAAGAGGAAAAAATGGCCAGAGACCTCAGCACTGCAGTGGGCCTGACAAAGCTCACCCACCAGCCGCAAAGGGAAACAGAGTGCATCGTTGTGTCGTCTGTGGAAAGGCTTTCGCCAAGATGGACCACCTCAGAAGACACCAACGCATCCACAGTGGGGACAGACCCTTCATCTGTGAGCAGTGTGGAAAGGGTTTTACTCAGTCGAGTGATTTAAAAAAGCACCAGCTCATCCACAGTGGGGTTAAACCATTCAGCTGTGAGCAGTGTGGGAGGTGTTTTATTCGGAAGAGTGATTTAAAACAGCATCACTTCGTCCACAGTGGGGTTAAGCCATTCAGCTGTGACCACTGTGGAAGGGGTTTTACCTGCGTTAGTAAGTTACAGAGACACCAGCTCATCCACAGTGGGGTTAAACCATTCTGCTGTGGTCAGTGTGGAAGGAGTTTTAATGAGATGAGTGATTTAAACAGTCATCAGCTCACTCACAGTGGAGTTAAACCATACATCTGTGATCAGTGTGGAAAGGCGTTCACTTGCATTAGTAAATTAAAACGACACCAGGTCACCCACAGTGGAATTAAAGCATTTGTCTGCGGCGAGTGTGGAAAGGCTTTTACAGAGAAGGGTGATTTGAAAAGACACCAGTTTGTCCACAGTGGGGTTAAACCATTCACCTGTGAGCAGTGTGGAAAGTCTTTTACTTGCCCGAGTAAATTAAAAACACATAAGCTCATCCACAGTGGAATTACAGCATTCACCTGTGAGCAGTGTGGAAAGGGTTTTGCTTTCAGTGGGATCTTAAAGAAACACCAGCTGATCCACAGTGGGGTTAAACCATTCAAGTGTGATCAGTGTGGAAAGTGTTTCACTCGCAGGGATGATTTAAAAACACACCAGTTCACCCACAGTGACATTAAGCCTTTCAGCTGTGAGGAGTGTGGAAAAGGTTTTGTTAGCCACAGGAGCTTAAAAAGACATCAGCTCATCCACAGTGGGGTTAAAGCATTCATCTGTGGGGAGTGTGGAAAGGCCTTTACTGAGATGGGTGAATTGAAAAGACACCAGTTTACCCACAGTGGGGTTAAACCATTCAGCTGCGATCAGTGTGGAAAGTGTTTTAGTCAGAAAGGTGATTTAAAAAATCACCAGCTCCTCCACAGTGGAATTAAACCATTCAGCTGTGGTCAGTGTGGAAAGGCCTTTACGCTGATTACTAACCTACGGAGACATCAGCTCACCCACAGTGGGGTTAAACAGTTCAGCTGTGGTCAGTGTGGAAAGTCCTTTACTCATAAAAGATACTTAATAAACCATCTGCAAACCCACTCTGGACATAAGCAGTAAATGTGTGACGTCTGTGGAGAAGCAGCCTAAAACCAAAGCATGGACACTCCACAGTGGCATCCATCGTCTGCCTTTTATCCAAATTATTGGAGTTCTGAAGTAACACTGTAACCAGAGAGACCCTCAAATCCCTCTCTATGGTAATAACATCATCGTATCATTTTAAAATCTTTTGATTCATAAAATGTTATTAAAGAATGAACAGTGGGGTGCTGGGATCGCCACTCCTTGCTTTGTACACTATTCTTACTGCTTTCTTTTAAACATACTGAGTTTGTCATTGTTTTATGTTAATCCCCCCCTGTTGACCCAGTAGAGCAAGTATGGAGCTACATACAATACAGTACAGTTTTTAAAGACAATCCATATTTACAAGTCCTCTTTGTGTAATAAAGTTTTTTTCTTAGAAAAAAAACTGTTAAGATGTGTTTCATGGGGTGGGGGTGGGGGGCAACTTCATTTACAATCTAACAATACACCTATGAACTTTAGTTTTGGATCCATCATCAGTTTCAACATTGTTTATGCTGAATTTACTATTATGATTTATTGGTTGATTTCCAAATGGATAGTGGATGTTCTTAAATTTTATAATAACCCATTTATAAGAAACAGTTTTTATACCTTTACAGTACCCAGGAGCTGATCCAGGATTTCCTCACTGACAAACACAGTGGTATTTAAATCAAGACATTCTAATTAGTTTAAATACAGTATAAAAAGTAAAGGACTAAGTACTGAACCTTGTGGTGGGTTATAAGAAGGAAGGAGGCCAAGGACTAGTGAGTGTCAGAGCCACTAACCAGGACGAAACAACAAATATCCAATGTGTACCTCGAGAAGATAGCCACAACTAATCACGTTAAGGAGCAGATTTACAGATTCCCATAGGTTCACACAGAACCAGTGTGGAGCACGCTCACTTCTTCTGAAGTGTTGCTGTAATGCACACTTACACACCTCCTACTGTCATCAGTCATCAGCCCAACTGTTTCTCGTCGATCAGTCGTGTAGTTTTAACAAACTTCACAGGAAAAAAGATGGAAATGTTTAACCCAGAAAACCCTGATGTAACACTAGCCCTACATATTATTATTGTGTAGTAAACAGAGGCTCCCTCCATCAGGAGCAAATGACCCCCCCCTTTCTTCCACAGGACCCCTATGACAGTGGGAAGGAAAAGCTCCCTTTTAACAGGATTGTGGGATTCCTCTGTATTATTGCAGGGCCTCTACCTTACAATGTAAAGGGACTGTTGTTGTGATTTGGTGCTACATAGGTAAAATGTAATAAATTTAATCCTGTTTTTGTGTGTGGGTTTTTTGACCACTCAAAGCTTTTTCCAAAACCCAGAATGCCCAGTAAACCCAAAGCACTCGTGCTGGTTCCAAGGTGGTCCCAGTGCTGTGGGTTTCCTGTACCAGTCCATCAGATGTGCTGACCCTCTGATAGACTGTTTTCAGGTGAGATGGTGCCTTCGATGAGCCTCAGGCTATGTCCACACTAGCCCAGATAGATTTGAAAATGGCGTTTTTGTCGGAAAATGCTCCGCGTCCACACTAGCATTTTCAGTCGTTTTCACAGAGTTGTGCGTCCACATTGAAACGGCCGAAAATGCTTACATTCCAGTCCTGTGCATGCGCAAAAGCGAGTGAGAACTCGCTGGCTCCTTCCACCCAGTGTGTACGTCTTGCCTGATCCAGTCTGCCCGTAACAAAAAACGGTTGCATTTTCGCTGTTGACCAAACGCTCCACCAGGAGATGGACGCAGGACTCGTACGCCTCATCCTGGCAGGGGCGGATCTAGAGAAAAATTTTTGGGGTGGCATGGAGATCAGATAGGGTGGCAAAGTCGAAGCCATTTCTTTACACATTTGCAGGTGCTACGTTTTCTAATACATGCCATATATAGTCAAAATACATCAATTTTTGTTTAATATAGCGTAGTCTAACATTCTTTTTGGCATTAGCCGAAATAACTAAATATTTCAGTTCATAGCCTATACAACAAATAAGCATATATCCCAATAAGTACAAAATCCAGAAACCTACACAATACAAGGTGGATTAAGTTGGACTTGTATTTTTAATTAAGTTTCAAACTCTTTTTATGTTGGAAATACATTCAAAAGTGTATTACATCCTTACATTTACACCAAAAGGTCAGAAATCTGCACTTAACAGAAAACACTGAACAAAATATATGAAAAAAACAGTTTTCACCATCAGGATTCACTAGTCAAGTACTTAAATTTGAAAATGGCGTTTTTGTCGGAAAATGCTCCGCGTCCACAGAGTTGCAGTCTTACATGCCTCTCTGCAGCTTCTCTCCTCCTGCTACCCCCCCCCCCCAAAAACACATCTCCATAGAGACTGTGTCAGCTCCCAAACAGACAAAAAACAAACTAAAAACCAGCAATAAACAACTTAAACATAAGATAAGATAAGATAGAACTTTATTATAAACTTTATTATAACATAAACAATTACAAAGAAAGAACAATAAAGTATCCACATCTGAACCAAAGAGTAAAACAGTGAAATATGGATTATTAAATATTAGGTCTCTCTCCTCCAAGTCTCTGTTAGTACATGACTTAATAATTGATCAACAAATCGATTTACTCTGCCTTACAGAAACCTGGTTGCAGCAGGATGATTATGTTAGTTTAAATGAATCAACACCCCCGAGTCATTCTAACTACCAGAAACCTCGAAGCACAGGCCGAGGGGGCGGTGTGGCAGCAATTTTTCACACCAGCCTATTAATTAATGAAAGACCAAGACAGACTTTTAATTCATTTGAAAGCCTGATGCTTAGCCTCGTCCACCCCAGCTGTAAAACTCAGAAACCAGTCTTACTTGTTATCATCTATCGTCCACCTGGGCCTTACACAGAGTTTCTGTCTGATTTCTCAGACTTTATATCTAATTTAGTTCTGAGCTCAGATAAAATAATTATTTTGGGTGATTTTAACATCCATGTAGATGCTAAAAATGACAGCCTCAACATGGCATTTAATCTGTTATTAGACTCAATTGGTTTCTCTCAAAATGTAAAAGAACCCACCCACCACTTTAATCACACTCTAGATCATGTTTTAACATATGGCATAGAAACTGAACTTTTAACAGTGTTTCCTGAAAACCCTCTCCTGTCTGATCATTTCCTGATAACATTTACATTTACAATAATTGATTACACAGCAGTGGAGAGTAGACTTTATCAAAGTAGATGTCTTTCTGAAAGCGCTGTAACTAAGTTTAAGAATATAATCCACCCACTGTTATCATCTTCAATGCCCTGTACCAACATAGAGCAGAGCAGCTATCTGAACGCTACCCCAACAGAGGTCGATTATCTTGTTAATAATTTCACCTCCTCACTACGTACGACTCTGGATACTGTAGCTCCGGTGAAAACTAAGGTCTCTAATCAGAAGTACCTGACTCCGTGGTATAATTCTCAAACACGTAGCCTAAAGCAGATGACTCGTAATCTGGAGAGGAAATGGCGTGTCACAAATTTAGAGGATCATCATTTAGCCTGGAGAAATTGTTTGCTGCTTTATAAGAAAGCCCTCCGCAAAGCCAGAACATCTTACTATTCATCACTGATTGAAGAAAATAAGAACAACCCCAGGTTTCTCTTCAGCTCTGTAGCCAGGCTGACAAACAGTCAGAGCTCTTGTGAGCCAACAATCCCTTTAACGTTAACTAGTAATGACTTCATGAACTTCTTCACAAATAAAATTTTAATCATTAGAGAAAAAATTACCAATAATCTTCCCACAGATGTAATATTATCTACAGCTACTCTTAGTACCATTGATGTTAAGTTAGACTCTTTTTCTCCAATTGATCTTTCTGAGTTAACTTCAATAATTACTTCCTCCAAACCATCAACGTGTCTTTTAGACCCCATTCCTACAAAACTGCTCAAAGAAGTCCTGCCATTAATTAATTCTTCGATCTTAAATATGATCAACCTATCTCTAATGATCGGCTATGTACCACAGGCCTTCAAGCTGGCTGTAGTTAAACCTTTACTCAAAAAGCATCTCTAGACCCAGCAGTCTCAGCTAATTATAGGCCAATCTCCAACCTTCCTTTCATATCAAAAATCCTTGAAAGAGTAGTTGTCAAACAGCTAACAGATCATCTGCAGAGGAATGGTTTATTTGAAGAGTTTCAGTCAGGTTTCAGAGCTCATCACAGCACAGAAACAGCTTTAGTGAAGGTTACAAATGATCTTCTTATGGCCTCTGGATGGCATTACCTTGGCCTCCAGTAACGCTGTGAGGAACCTTGGAGTCATTTTTGACCAGGACATGTCCTTCAACGCACATATTAAACAAATATGTAAGACTGCGTTCTTCCATTTGCGCAACATCTCTAAAATTAGAAATATCCTGTCTCAGAGTGAAGCTGAAAAACTAGTTCATGCATTTATTACTTCCAGGCTGGACGACTGTAATTCATTATTATCAGGAAGTCCAAAAAACTCACTGAAAAGCCTTGAGTTAATCCAAAATGCTGCAGCAAGAGTCCTGACAGGGATTAGAAAGAGAGAGCATATTTCTCCCTTTTTGGCTTACCTTCATTGGCTTCCTGTTAAATCCAGAATTGAATTCAAAATCCTGCTCCTCACATACAAGGTCTTAAATAATCAGGCCCCATCTTATCTTGATGACCTTGTAGTACCATATCACCCTATTAGAGCGCTCCGCTCTCGCTCTGCAGGCCTACTTGTTGTTCCTAGAGTATTTAAAAGTAGAATGGGAGGCAGAGCCTTCAGTTTTCAGGCCCCTCTTCTGTGGAACCAGCTTCCAGTTTGGATTCAGGAGACAGACACTATCTCTACTTTCAAGATTAGGCTTCAAACTTTCCTTTTTGCTAAAGCATATAGTTAGGGCTGGACCAGGTGACCCTGAATCCTCCCTTAGTTATGCTGCAATAGACGTAGGCTGCCGGGGGATTCCCATGATGCATTGAGTTTTTCCTTTCCAGTCACCTTTCTCACTCACTATGTATTAACAGACCTCTCTGCATTGAATCATATCTGTTATTAACCTCTGTCCCTCTTCCACAGCATGTCTTTTATCCTGTCTTCCTTCTCTCACCCCAACCGGTCACAGCAGATGGCCCCGCCCCTCCCTGAGCCTGGTTTTGCTGGAGGTTTCTTCCTGTTAAAAGGGAGTTTTCCCTTCCCACTGTTGCCAAAGTGCTTGCTCATAGGGGTCATATGATTGTTGGGTTTTTCTCTGTATCTATGAAGCGCCTTGAGGCAACTTATGTTGTGATTTGGCGCTATATAAATAAAATTGAATTGAATTGAATTGAATTGAATTAAAGTTTATTTTTCATTACATTAGGCCACGTTGAAGAATACTGTGTCTACAACAACTGAATGCGGCGATTTCCATGTTGATTAGCAAACCGTCTGACAAACTCATCCAAATCCAATGCTTTTGTGTGTTTGGATTCAATACTGAGTATAGACAGATTGGACAGTGTTTCCTCTGTCATAGTTGATCGTAAATAGTTTTTAATTATCCTCAAAGCAGAGAAAGGTCCTTTCACAAGATGCACTGCTGACAGGCTACACTACAGCTATTTTGCACAGCCGGAACAGTTCAAAAAACACATCATTATATGACTCCAAGAAACTCACAAACTGTAGGAGAGTGGTAGGAACTGTTTCATCACTCTTTGCAAGTCTTTCTAAGACTCGCCTAATCTGAGGTACTTCATGCTTCAGATCGTCAGTATTGGAGTCATAAGCACGGGCAAGAAGTAGTACATCCTCCTCTCTCAAAAATGTGCCACTTGATGGATTTAATGCCTGAACACCTTTCATAATATTACAGTTCAGCCTAGAAAAGCGTCTTTCCATTTCTCCCATCATACAATCTATAACTGGGTAGAATACTTGGATTCTGAACATTTGTTTGCTGTCTGGGTCTGCATGCTGTCCAAGGGTAGAATTAACGAGAGAATCATGAAGTTTTCTTGCTTTCTGTATTGATCGTTTTGGGATGTGTTGGGTTGAAATGCCACTTTTTTCACGTTTCTACAATATCAGTCCACAGGTCATCAAAAAAGGATTCAGTTCGGTAATAAACCATAATAGAATCACTCAATACTTTTCTGAAGAGTGCAAGGCAACCAACAAAATTCAGATCCATTTGAACCAGAATGCCCTTTGCTTCTACAGCTCTCTGTGCATTGTTCTCTGATGAGATCTCTTCTAGTACACGCAAAATTGCAGGCAACCTGTTCACGATATTGCGACATGCTATATGTCTAGAAGACCAACGTGTCTCACTAAGGCACTGCAGTTCTCTTGGTACCCCATGAAACATTTCCTGCTGCACTGTCAGCCATTTCTGATGGACGTAAGATCCAGATATGAATGTGTATAATCGTTCGAGCAAAGAAAAGAAATTTCCTGCATCAGGCACACTTTGGACTGCATCTACTATGACAAGGTTTAAGCAGTGGGCACTACAGTGAATGTAGAAAGCATACTTTGCCACCTCCTTTATCCTAGCTTGTACACCAGAATGTGACCAACTCATCACAGATGCTCCATCATACCCTTGGCCAACAAGGTTCTGTCTGTAGTCCAGCCCATGTTTTTCTAAACAGCCAATAATCTTGCTGGTCAGCCCAGCAGCATCCAGTCTGACTGCCTCTTGAAACCCTAAGACAGCGGTCCCCAACCTTTTTTGCGCCACGGACCGGTTTATGCCCGACAATATTGTCACGGACCGGCCTTTAAGGTGTCACGGATAAATACATCAAAATAAAACTAGTACCGGTACCGAAAAAAAGAAGATTTCTTCATAACACACGTGAAAAAACCCGGAAAAACCGAGTTAAGGATAAAAACGATAACAAAATAACGCTGAAACTGTCACGGTGAGTGAGGTGAGCCGTGTGGAGGAAATGAAGGAGGATCCAAATGCAGGCAGTCGTGAAGGTGTAAAGGTGGTTTATTGAACATGAAAGTAAATACAAACGGCAAATGGAGCTAGAACTAAACTATACTGGAATCAACTAAACTACAGAGCCCAAACCTTAACGAGAACGACCAGAAGAGACTAACGGCGGACAGCAGGGAGAACACACGGGTGAGACATGGTAGAAACGCAGATGAGGCAGGGTGGAATACACAGACGGACCAGCAACAACAATGACGGAAGACATGACTTAAATACACAGAGAACCACAGGGGAATTACACACAGGTGGTGGACACAGCTGGGAATAATCAACAAGACGAGACAAAGGTAAAACTGAACACACTCACATGAGACGCAGACCTTCACAATAAAACAGGAAACAAAACACACTTTACTAAGACACAGACTAGACAGAGACAGACTTGAAATGACATATGAAACTAAACCCACATCTTAAACCCAGATAAACAGAAACATGGAACTCTAATAATAGACATAAACATTACCATAACACGACAAGAGAACAAGAACACAATCCCTGATGCAAACTTAAATCAAAACACAATAAACTCAAAATACTGGGTCCAACGGACCCAGAACCGTGACAGAAAAACCGATAAAAACCGTGAAAACCATACATTTCACACCTGAGCCTTAACTCTCGCGGCCCGGTACCAAACGACTCACGGACCGGTACCGGTCTGGGGGTTGGGGACCGCTGCTTTAAAACACATCTTTGATCCTAAGGCCAAAAAATGGCCACGCCCCAAAAAGTGCTAAAAAATGTTATATATTAATATTTAATATATTTTCCACCTTAAATGAGTCAGTCTTTTAAAACTAGTTCTGCCTAAAATATTCATATCAAGTATTAATTATATTTTCAGTGTTTTAACCCTTTAAATCCCAGTTTCTTTACATGAGCGCACTGTTTTTTTTAGCCGAAAAAAACAAAAAACTTCCATAAAACTTTCCATAAAATACATTTGAAGTAATATTTGGGTGCTATTATAATTAGAACTTTAGATGGGCCAAAGATTGGCACCAACATTCATTTTGATCCGCCATTATTTTTTTTTGCATGAGCACAGTAAATATAATGTAATGGTATTCAAATCAATTAAATTCAATTCAATTTTATTTCTACAGCGCCAAATCACAACAAAAGTCGCCTCAAGGCGCTAAATATTGTACAGTAGATCGCACAATAATAAATACAGAGAAAAACCCAACAATCATATGACCCCCTATGAGCAAGCACTTTGGCAACAGTGGGAAGGGAAAACTCCCTTTTAACAGGAATAAACCTCCAGCAGAACCAGGCTCAGGGAGGGGCGGGGCCATCTGCTGTGATTGGTTGGGGTGAGAGAAGGAAGACAGGATAAAAGACATGCTGTGGAAGAGAGACAGAGGTTAATAACAGATATGATTCAATGCAGAGAGGTCTGTTAATACATAGTGAGTGAGAAAGGTGACTGGAAAGGAAAAACTCAATGCATCATGGGAATCCCCCGGCAGCCTACGTCTATTGCAGCATAACTAAGGGAGGATTCAGGGTCACCTGGTCCAGCCCTAACTATATGCTTTAGCAAAAAGGAAAGTTTGAAGCCTAATCTTGAAAGTAGAGATAGTGTCTGTCTCCTGAATCCAAACTGGAAGCTGGTTCCACAGAAGAGGGGCCTGAAAACTGAAGGCTCTGCCTCCCATTCTACTTTTAAATACTCTAGGAACAACAAGTAGGCCTGCAGAGCGAGAGCGAAGTGCTCTAATAGGGTGATATGGTATTACAAGGTCATTAAGATAAGATGGGGCCTGATTATTTAAGACCTTGTATGTGAGGAGCAGGATTTTGAATTCAATTCTGGATTTAACAGGAAGCCAATGAAGGGAAGCCAAAACAGGAGAAATATGCTCTCTCTTTCTAATCCCTGTCAGGACTCTTGCTGCAGCATTTTGGATTAGCTGAAGGCTTTTCAGCGAGTTTTTAGGACTTCCTGATAATAATGAATTACAGTCGTCCAGCCTGGAAGTAATAAATGCATGAACTAGTTTTTCAGCTTCACTCTGAGACAGGATATTTCTAATTTTAGAGATGTTGCACAAATGGAAGAATGCAGTCTTACATATTTGTTTAATATGTGCGTTGAAGGACATGTCCTGGTCAAAAATGACTCCAAGGTTCCTCACAGCGTTACTGGAGGCCAAGGTAACGCCATCCAGAGTAAGAATCTGCTAAGATACCATATTTCTAAGCTTTTCAGGGCCGACTACAATAACCTCAGTTTGATCTGAATTAAGAAGCAGAAAGTTAGCGGCCATCCAGGTCTTTATGTCTTTAAGACATTCCTGCAGTTTAACTCATTGGTGTGTGTTATCTGGCTTCATGGACAGATAGAGCTGGGTGCCATCTGCGTAGCAGTGAAAATGTATGCTATGTCTTCTAATGATACTGCCTAAGGGAAGCATGTATAATGTAAACAGAATTGGTCCTAGCACTGAACCCTGTGGAACTTTATAATTAACCTCAGTGGGTGAAGAGGACTCTCCATTTACATGCACAAATTGGAGTCTGTTAGATAGATATGATACAAACCACTGCAGTGCAGTACCTGTAATACCTACAGCATGTTCTAATCGCTCTAATAGGATATTATGGTCAACAGTATCGAACGCTGCACTGAGGTCTAGCAGGACAAGCACAGAGATGAGTCCACTGTCAGAGGCCATAAGAAGATCATTTGTGACCTTCACTAAAGCTGTTTCTGTGCTGTGATGAGCTCTGAAACCTGACTGAAACTCTTCAAATAAGCCTCTGCAGATGATCTGTTAGCTGTTTGACAACTACTCTATCAAGGATGTTTGATATAAAGGAAGGTTGGAGATTGGCCTATAATTAGCTAAGACTGCTGGGTCTAGAGATGCTTTTTGAGTAAAGGTTTAACTACAGCCAGCTTGAAGGCCTGTGATAGCCGATTATTAGAGATAGGTTGATCATATTTAAGATCGAAGAATTAATTAATGGCAGGACTTCTTTGAGCAGTTTTGTGGGAATGGGGTCTAAAAGATATGACATCCATGGAGGACTTTTACCTGTGAGCAGGTACTTCTCTCTGTTTGTGTCTGTGCTGGCGGAAATCAATTAATTAATAGTCAATTGATTTTCTTTATAATAACTAAAGCTTCATAAACTGAAATCTGTGTCTATGTTCATCCGATCATTAATCAGTCATTAAATCAGAAGCAGAGGCAGTTGTGTGGTTTCACAGGTTTTATTGATTATATGGAGGATTAGATAATTAATTGAAAAAGGAAATCAGTTCTTTGGCAGCACAAAGTTTGTGGTAAAATAAAAACAAGCAAAACAGAAATGCTACACCTGAAAGCAACAAACTGATCAATAAGTCTGATTAGGTCTGCTGAGGAGGTTAACACCCTGGTCACAAATACTTCTGTATGGTTAATAAGCAGGAAATGGCAGGTTATTGAAAAGCTGAGTCCCTCAGAGAGGACAAAAGATATTGATCGAATAAGAAAACATTAGATAAAAATTCATGTTTAGTAAATCAACACAGCAACTGGAACAGGCAGGAACATCAGGAGAACCTCAGCAGAATGTAAAGAAAACAACAGGGGAACATTAGGAGAACATATCAGTGGAATGTAGAGTCATGTCAGGGCAACCTTTCAGGAAATATTTGGAATATCTTTGGGAGAGCTTAAGAAGACACTGGGGAATGTTTAACTTCAAGTGAAGCAAGTTCCAAATGTAAAAATCTTGTAGAAAAGCTTCAGTGTAACCAACAGTTGATCTTTGGAAACCTTTAAAAAAACTTAGTGGAACATCAGAGCAGTCAAAGATGAGAATTTTCTGGAGAACCAGACTGAATCTTTTGGGACAAAAAGAGTCTAAGAGAATCAAAACCAACCAGTTTAACCAAATAAAAACTCAACATAAACACCAGAGGAACATTTTAGACAACACGTGGTTAGAATTGGGATTGTTACCAGAATACTACAGAAACCCTGGAGATCATGCTGGGAATGTCAGTAGAACCTTGACAGAATGCTTTGGGGATCCTCAAGGGGTCATTAGGGTACTACCAGGTTAACAATATCTAGGGATCTCCTGGGAACCTTAGTGGAACACTGGTATAATGTTCTAATAACCTGAAGGATCAAATTAGGTGAATGCTTGTAGAACATTTTGTAAACCTTCTAGGGGTCTGTTTAGCACCATGTTAACCTTGTGTTCCCTGAGATCTGGATGATTGACAGGTGAGGGTTTAGAACATCACTGGGTTCAACTGGGTGAATGTTTTATGTTTCGGATCAGGCCGATCATCACAGTTACATCAGTCAGCTGCTTAAAAAGAACGCATATCAGCAATAAAAGAAGGAACATAAAAATCATCCCATTCCTGTAGAAACCCCATATCTCCAGGTTCTAGCTTTAGGTTTCAGATCAGTGGAGGAACTAAAGTTCTTGACGTCATGCATACTTCAACCTAAAACACTAAGGAGTGTAACATATACGTGGTTTACAGGATCACATGTAACACTGGACTGGACTGTTTGTGGGGGTTTATCAATACTCAGAAATATATATAAAACAAACCTGAGCTCCGAACTTTAAAGGAACATTTCAACATTTTTGGGTCTGTAAATATGAAACTACAGCAAACAGCTACTAAGACTAGCTTGGCATAAAGACCAGGAACATGGAGATGCCCCGGAGGGCTCGTAGAGGAACTTCAGCAAGCCGTTTATTGAGTGAACTTTGGAAGGATGCCTGGGGTTCTTACAATGACCTTTGGGAATCTTTAAGGAATTAACTGGGGAATTGAAGGAGAACCTAGGAAGAACCTCTGTGGAAGGAAAGCCTAAAAAGAACCCAGGCACACTGAAATGTTAATTTAAGAAGATGAGGACTTTCTGATTGATCGTAGCTCAGGTTTGTTTTGTCACTAATGAAACTCCATTACCAGAGGAGTGTTTAGGATTCATCCACCTTCTCCTCCTCTCCTTTCTCCTCCTTAGGGAGGGTGGAGGATAGAGCATACTCCTCTCCAACTCCCTCCGAAACCACCGACACATCAGCCTCCACCACAACTGACGTCTGCTGCTCTTTCACCACCTCTGTCTCCTCTTCCTTCTCCTCTTGTTTCTCCTCTTCCTTCTCCTCCTCTTTCACTTCCTCCTCCTGCTGCTGCTCGGTTGGGGCCAGCTGGGCATGAACTTCTGTGAAGGAGACCTCCTGCTCAGTGCTGCCCAGTGGGGAGAGCTGGATGTTAGCCTCAGTAGTAAGTGTCTCCCCAGTTGGAGCAGAGGCCTCTGGAAGCTGAGATTCAGAGTTGCTGCGAGGCTGTAAACACAAAATCAAAGATTTGAAATCCAGAGAAACCCAAGGGGAACCTCAGTGGAACACTCGGACATTGTTCAGAAGACTTTGGTGGAACATTCCATGTGGACTGGGTAACTTTAGGGTAACTTTAGGGTAACGTTGTGAGGGGAACATACTGGGACCTAATGGGTACATTGGTGGCGTCTCTGGAAAATAGTAAGAGGAATAACTCTGTACCTTCCTCATGTGGAAGCTCAAAGGTGAAACCTTCAGGCTGGCAGTCTTTTGCTTGATCTTCTCTCTTTGTTCGGCAGAAACGATCTTCGTTCCGATCCTTGTCATCTTCTTCTCGATGTTCTGCCTGGAGAACGCCTTCTTTAGACTGTCCACCTGTAGACAAGGACATGATTACCTGTCTGTGTGACTACTCTCACCTGTCTCACTGTCTTTATTTCTCACCTTCTTCAGGCTGGATCGTTTCAGTTTCTCAGCTCTGGACTTCTCCATGTTCTCCAAATCTTGAGGCCATGCCTCCTCGTCTTCTACCTCTGCCTCCAGCCCAACGTCCTCATCAGATGATAGGTCGATAGTCTGGAGCCCGCCCTCCTGGGAACGGTTGCCATCCAAGCTGCCCGGCTCCACTTCCTCACCTTCCTCCAAAATCTCATCCCGAGGGTATGGAGGAGGATCCTTCACAAAAACACTGGAGGGGATCTCGTTCTCCTCCTAAAGTGGAACACAGGAGAGCATGAGGAGGCTGTCCGGTGATCTGTGGAGGAACCAGAGACCTCTCCTCTGACTCCAGGGGGATCTTGGTGGAACAAAAGGAGAACTTCGAGGTTTTGATAAACCAGGAAAAAAGCAACTGTGCCCAGTGAGGAGAACTCTTTTTTTTTGTTTCACCTCTAGTGGAACCACAGAGACCAGAACCAGAACCAACAAGAACCTGAAGAACCCCAGTAATGAGTGTGCGCAGTGCTGTCCACATAAACACAACAGGGGAGGGCTTACAGAAGAACCACACACAGTAACACACTCTGACTCACACACACATGTTAAAACTCATGAGGAATGCTGGGTATTTAGGGAGGATGGGAGTGTTTACTGTCAGTGAGAGAAGACAGTGCTGACTTTAAGTATACTGACTGTAGTACTAACTGTAGTATTGACTACAGCTGAGTCCTCCTCACACCTCATAGGTACACACTGATACTGCAGTACTACAGCTTTACTGCACACCGCGTCAGCTGATATCAGCCCCGAGGACAAGCTATGGAAATAAAAACTGACCTCATGACTCTGCTGACTGTCACTATGATAACCAGATCACATGATCACTGTCCATTTTTCCAGTTCAGTTCCCGTAGCAGCTGGTGGCCAAATAAGGCGACCGGCTGAGAGCCAGCTGGACCCTAACAGACCTCCTTTGTTCATAACTACAACTCCCAGCATGCCTCAGAGCTTCTGGTCCAGGTGTGACTCACAAATGACGTTGGGGTGGGAGGATCTTTGTAGCAGGTTGAACTCACCTGCATTCATGCAAAAAAGCACAGCAGAAAACAGGAAATCCTGGATATTCCCGAAGAGGCTCAGAGCAGCTGATGGAGTGCCTGACCTCTGACCTTTGACCCACCTGTACAGGGGTATCACTAACCTGGAAGATGAGGACTTTGAAGTTGTTCCTGTTGATCAAGTGGGCGTGGTTGGCCTCCAGCTTCTTCACCTGCATGCCCTGACGCTCCATCTTATCACGAATCTGCATCAATGCACAAGTGAGAGGGTTAGGGACAGGTGTGCTGTAAATCAGTGCTGCGTACTGACACGTGTCCCGCATACCTGTGCTGGGTTCACTGACCTCTTTCATAGTGACGGACAGCTTGCGGCTTTTGTCCAGCAGTTTGCTGACTGTGTTCGACGTGAAACTTTGACTTTTGGACAGTTTGGTCATGTCAGCCTGGATTCCCTTGACGACGCCCTCCATCTCCACCTGGTGCACCTGAGACACAACCAGCCAATAACCTTGGTTCAATAGTTCATCGGTAACAAAATCTGAGAGGATCCCAGAGATTAGACATTTGAATTCTGGACATTATGCACCATACACATGGTGTGCTTTATTTGCTGTATATTACCGGCTGCTTAGCACTGATTTGAACTTTTTTATTTCATCCTTGTTCTTTTCTGTTTCCCTGTATATGCCGCTCTCTGCACTCTGAATCCCCCTGTAGGGATAAATAAAGTGACTGAAAATCAGGAAACATGTCCCAAGCATTGTTACTGATCCGGAAAAACAAACCCAGGCTGTAGTGCGAGCCTGCGACCTAATCTGCAGTCTGTAGTAAACGTCTGTCAGTGACAAACATGACAGGAATCCACAATTACACCAGAGCTCAACATGTGGCAGCTGCCTCACGTTGGTGTGAGAGCCAGAAAGCGAGCGGTCACAGAGAAAGGAGAATAAGGGTTTTAAAAGGAAATTTGGAGTTTTTGACTGGAGTTTGGTCTGGACTATGACTGAACATAGCTGTCTTTGATCCTGGAAACACCAGCAAGCCTTCCTGTTTCTATTCCAGGATAAACTGGACTAATGTTGAACACTGACTTAAATCTGCAGTTTTTTGTCTGGAGTTTGGTGAGAGCTTCAGGACCCTGTGTCAGAGCTGGAGCCCCCAGGTGTGGCCCTGCAACCTCACCTCCATCTTGTGCTGGTTCTCCTGCACGGCATCCAGCATGTTGACCAGCTTATCCAGCAGCGTGAGGACTGTGATGGCGTTGACGGGACCCTGACTCATCTTCTCCGGGTCCAGTCCCGCCATGAGAGAAGAGGGCGAGGCCGGGTCCTCCTGCTGGTTCTCGGGGTCTACCTGGTCCTGGTCCTGAGAGGGGACCAGCAGGTCCTGGCACTGGTGGGTTTCCGTGGTTACCATGATGGCAGCGTCAAAGCAGAAACTCCAAAATGTCCGAAATGTCCCTGCTGCAGGAAAAGTGCGGAGCTGCTTCCTGAATGCTTGCTCTCAGTGTGTGTGTGTGTCCTGGGCTCTGATTGGCTGTCTCTGAGGAAAACTTTCCGTCTAACTTTCCAACAGTGGAAGCGTCCACACCTTTAACTGCTTCACTGCCACAGCCTGACACAGACTCAGGAAACCTTCACACAGAGACGGGCTTTTAATGTGGAAGGTTCACGTTAGTGTGTCACTTCTTGTCAGGTGTTGTCAGGTGTCTTCTCCTGTCAGAAAGCATTCAATCATTCACAAACTGACCTGAGCAACACGTTCGTGGAGCTGAAGGGTTAACTCTGCAGCCTTGGGGTCTGCCACGCCCACAGCGGAGAGGGCTGTTGCCGTGACAACAGGGCAAGAAGGGCTGTTTGTGTTTGGAGACAGAGAGAAAGGGAGGGAGGGAGTCGTGTCTCTCACTCATGTTTTTAAGGTGAAGTCATCTGGAAGGAAACACTCCCTCTCTCTCCGTCTGTGTGAAGCTCTCTCGCCCACCGCTCACGTCAGACAGGTTCTGTTTGTCGCTCTAACGTCGTTTTCATAAAGTTTAATTCAGCTTTATTTATACTCTGCAAACTCACAACAACAGTCAATTCAATGATACTGTGAGGAAAGCCCCTGCAGTATCAGAGAGGAAACCCTGACAGTCAGACAGCACCTGGCAATGGTGGACAGGAAGAACTCTCTTTTAACAGGAAGTAACCGTCTGCCATGTGCTGTGGTCACAGCAGTCTAAGATCATCACAGGTGTACCCTCAGAGCCCTCCCCAGTCCACAGATGGTCTTTACTTCCTGTCCAGGATGTGCAGAGTTCTCACCTGCTGTCATGTGACTGCTCAGGTAATATGGAGGAAAAATGTTTCCTAAAGAAAAACAGATATCCGAACTAAACATGATGGAGGCGTCCAAGTGAATATAATGAATGTAACGTTGTTTGTATGTGTAACCAGCGCCACCTGGAGGAGGAACTGTGGAAAGGTTGTGGGTGCTTGAGGTCAGCGCTCTCCTGTGACGATGATTAATTTAAACAGTTTAATGAAATGTTTTTATGGTGTAAGGTTTTCACTGATAATCTTCCCTCTGTTGTCCTTTTTTGTTCTTTTGATTCAAACATCATTTTGTCTTGGTGAGTCCGTCCAGCCGTGAAGGACGAAGGGCGGACTCACCTCTTTGTTGTTTCCTTTGTTTGTTTGAGCCACTTCCCTTTACAAACCCTGGTTACAGGTCACACACGGCGCTGATTCTCAGACCCAAACTGTTTGTGGCCCACAGGTGACGATTTGCAGTGCAGGGCCATATGCCTGCACCTTTGGTTTGATATGTGCAGCTGAGACATTAGTAAAATGTGAACGATGGAATAAATAAATTAATCTCTTCTGGGCATTTTGTTCTACGTCTCAGTGCTCAGTCACATATGTGACGTCGTGATGTTCTTTCTATGTCATTGTGGTTCTGTAGCTGGTCTAATTGATTATTTCTGTTCTAAACTCAGTTTTAATTTCACTAAAAACCAGTTTGTCTCTAATCGAAGACATAACTGAGCTACAGTAACGATGTTCACACGTACGGAGATTCACTCAGACTGTCTTTAATATTCACACAAACCAACCTGAAACCCCCTGTTGGTACTGGTGCTGTAATCACTTGATGATGATGATGATGATGATTATGTGTGTTGTGGTCAGTTTGATCTGCCCATTGCCGTCATCACAGGTGACCTGAAGCCTGGTCAGAGCTGGAGAACCACAGAGGAAGAACTTGGAGTTCAGCTCACAAAGACAGGAAACAGGAAGACGCTGAGTGTGTTAGAGAGAGGAAACATCTGAATATCTGACGTCAGCTCATTAAAACACATTCACTGTGTCACCATGGTAACACAGGGAGGAGTGTCAGCTTTTATTAAAGTCAGTGTTTGTAGTCCATCAGTGAGGAAGAGGAGGGTGAAAGAGGAAGGAGAGACCACAGCTTCCTCTGACCTGCAGGCTAGTGATGTATCGGTCGCGAACGAAACAGCTCTTACAGTCGTCTCTTTGAAGTGAACAACGCGAGCCAGCTCCTTATTGGGAGCCGTGGAGTTTTTTGTCTTTCTCTCACCCTCTCTCGCACTTTTTCCCGCTTCACTCCACACGTGAGCCTTGTGCTTTGCGCTGGGCAGAGGGGGGAGGGGCAGTAGTTACACTCAGTAGCACAGGAACAGAGCGGGAGGGAGAGAGAGAGAAAGAGAGCCAGTGACAACAACGTCACATTAGAAAGGTATAGTAATCATCCACAACTATTTTCAGTTGCAGATGATAAAGGATTCAGAAAGTGTATTCATGCAGGTCCATATGACAGAGAATATGCATCTTCTTTTTGTTTTCATATTTTAATTTATATTTAATTGTGTTGTGGTTTGCAGTGTTTTGTGTTGTTTTACTTTAAATTAGTTGAAAAGGAAAAAGCTGAAAATTTAAATAGTTAAAAGTTGAAATGTGAATAGTTGATTTTTGTATTATATGATTTATTTATTACATTTTATGTGAATTAATGAAAGTATATTTACGGTGGCCCCTAGAGACAAAGCACGTACAAACTCCAAAATACGTACGAACTCCAAAACATGTAAAAACTCCGAAGCACGTACAAACTCCAAAACGTACAAAACACAACAGAAGTGCTCCAGGATGCTAGGGGCAGTGTTTTGTTACCTAGTGGCTACACAAGCCAGGAAGTACCAGCGACTGGATTTGGTGTGTGGTATTAACAGGTAAATGAACTTTTTTTTTTAATTATTTGAATATATATGAGTGCTTGTGTATAAATACACAAACAATACACATATGCTTTCAATTGTGTAATTTAAGTGATCTAGGTAGCTCTGTTTTGGAAGTTCAGTTAACGCTAGAAATGTGTTTTGGAGTTTGTACATGCTTTGGAGTTTGTACGTGTTTTGTCACTAGGGGCCACGTATATATTTATTCATAAGCATATATTAATATAATCAAGTTTCTTTTTACATTAGTAATTCCTTTTGTGCATAATTGTATATTGTTGTTAATAATAAATTAATTACAGCAACAAAACAACCTGAAGAGTCGGTTTGGAGCCGAAAGAGCCGGCTGTTTTTAGTGAGCCGAGCCGAAAGAGCCGGTTCTCTAAAAAGAGCCGGAAAATCCCATCACTACTGCAGGCTCAGCTGGGGGGCGGGCAAGATGGCGGACTGAGCAGTCGCATCCATCTGAACTCCTCACTAAAGTCCCGATGTTTTAATCTTGAAGTTATAAAATCCACTCCTTTGAGCTATATTGACGACGTTTCAGCCCGAACATGAAGAAAACCAACAACACGAAACCTCCGGCAGTGAAAAACCTCCCTTTTACAACCCAGAGAAACAGCGAGCATGACTACCCAGCTCCGATGGAAACTGCTAATTCCAGCAGCAACAAGAGGGACAGACTGTTAACAACCCCTGATAATACTCCTGAGAAACCACATATGGAGAAAAAAGCAAAAGGTACGGCTAGTGATAATGACTCCAACACATCCACTGACACTATACTGAAAGCTATTGAGAGTCTTGGAAAACGTGTTGATGACCGCATGGACGAAGTTAGCAAACAAATTCAACAACATAGCGCCATGCTGGCTTCCATCGCTAAATCGGTGCAATTTAATTCAGAGGAGCTGCAAGAATGCAAAAAGAAAATAAAACACCTGGAAAAAGAGATGGAATCAATCAAAAAAGATAATGACGATATTAAGGATCGTGTATTGAGCCAGGAAAGATACAAAAGAAGATGGTGTCTTCGTATCAAAGGGAAAAAGGAGAAAACAAATGAAAATATCAGAGAAGAAGTGGTGGAACTTCTAGGAAGGATTGCTCCGGACCTAAAGATGAAGATGGAAGAAGCAGTTGATGTTGTCCACAGAGTGGGAAGAGCGGTGGAGAATAAGCATCGACAAATCATTATTCTGTTTATGAGACGTGCCGTGAGAGATGACATCTGGAGGCGAACAAAGGCTTCTCCCGTGTGCAAAGAAGAAGGCATCCGCTTTGCTGAAGACCTGACCCCAGAGGACTGGAGATCCAGACAAGCGTTGTGGCCAAAAATCGACCAGGCACGGAAGGAAGGCAAGGCTGCAGGCTTCAGGGGCCCTTTTGGTTTCATAGAAGGCAAACGTATCAGGGTAGAGACTCCAGGTACGGGCTGACATCTGACTACGAAAGGAATATACAGTGGAACATTTCGGATGATGGGACTTTTACCTCAAGATTTTCCTACTCCATCTCCTAAACTTCCTCTTTAAAGCTGTTCATGTGTTCCGTGTTCCAATTAAAAACGAATATTTCTTTTTTTTTTCCTTTAACACAAGGGGACTTAAAGACTCAATTAAGCGCAAAGCTGTTTTTCTGTTCTGCAAGGGGCAACAGGCAAATTGTTTTTTTCTCCAGGAAACTCATTCTGAGGAATCTGATGTGAAATTTTGGTCACAACAATGGGGAGATAAAAATTTTTTTAGTCATGGTACAAACAGGTCGGCTGGGGTTGCTATTTGTTTCAACAGATGTCGTGGTAGGTTTTTGTGCAACATGGCAGACAAAAATGGACATTGGGTTGCCTGTGTGTTAAATATTGATAATACTCTGATTATTTTGGTTAATGTTTATGGATACAACAATGATCAAGAGAATAAGAACCTGCTGCATCAAATTTCTACAGTTATAAAGGAACTTTATACCAAATTCCCTACTGATTATATAGTAGTTGGAGGTGATTTCAATGTGACTCCTGATGAATGGTTGGATAGATGGCCTTCAAAGTTTTCAAGAGAGCATAAAAACCCAATATTTGAAAAATTCGCTAATGATACTAAATTAATAGATGTATGGAGAGTGTTAAACGAAGATGTAAAACAATTCACCTGGCACAAACCTAATGGTCAAAGCAGGTCACGTATTGATTATTGGTTGGTATCCAACTCAATTTTACAATATGTCAAGGAAACAGTCATCTCTAACAGTCCCTTAAGTGACCATTGCGCCATTATTCTGAGACTACAAAGCAAAGACCAAAACAACACATTTAAGGATTATTGGAAATTTAATTGTCAGATGCTGAGAAATGAGGAGTATTGTAATTCTATTAAAAAATTAATTTTAGATATTCAGAATGATGAAGCCATCAATACACCGATACTCAAATGGGAATATCTTAAATTTAGAATCAGAAAAACCTCAATTGCATTCGGTAAAAAGTTAAACAGACAAAGACAAGAAGAGGAATCAAATGTAGTAAAAGAACTTATGAATCTGTATGGCAAATTGAATTGGACTGAGGAAGAAAAAGGAAAAATTAATAATTTACAATCTAAATTGGACGAAATGTACCTTTATAGAGCCAAGGCTGCTTATTTGCGATCCAAAGCCAAGTGGATAGAAGAGGGTGAAAAGAACACTGCCTATTTTTGCAATCTAGAAAAACGTAGACAAGAATATAACTCAATATGTAACCTAATAATCGACGGAGAGGAATGTACAGACCCTAAACGCATTTCAAATGAAGTATTTACTTTTTACAGTAACCTTTATAAGTCTTCATACTCAGAACAAAATGTCACCTCCTTCTTTGACAAAATCAGTAATTGGATTCCAGTAATTGATGATAATTTTAGAGAAATTTGTGATGAAGACCTAACTATAGAAGAATTTGATTTTGCTATTAAGAGCATGGCATCTGATCGCTCACCGGGACCAGATGGTATAACAACTAATTTCTATAAGCACTTTTGGGAAGACCTAAAATTACTATTATTCAGTGCGATAAATGAATGTATAAATCAAAAGGAGCTTATGACAACAATGAAACAGGGAGTTATAAAATTAATTCCAAAACCGGGGAAAGATAAGAAAAAACTAAGTAATCTAAGACCTATAACACTTTTAAATACAGACTACAAAGTTTTTACAAAAGTTTTAGCAACAAGACTAAAAACAGGTATTTCTGAAATAATTAGCCCAACACAATCAGGATTTCTCAAAGGACGGTTGATCCAAAATAATATCCGCTTGGTTTTGGACCTCATCAATTACAATTACCTAATTAAGGATGATGGTTTTATGTTGTTCTTGGACTTCCATAAAGCATTTGATTCTATTGAATACACTTTTATTATTAAGACATTTAAACATTTTGGGTTTGGTGATGCATTTCTGGATATGATCACTATGTTATACACTGATATTAATAGTTGTGTTTCTCTTTCAGAAGGCACATGTCCCAGGTTCAGGGTGGAGAGAGGTATCAGGCAGGGCTGCAGCATCTCACCTCTTTTATTCATTGTAGCCACTGAATTACTTGCTATTACTGTCATAAACTCAAACATCAAAGGATTAGACATAAATAATCACAAATTAATAATAAGTCAGCTTGCCGATGATACAACAGTCTTTCTAAAAAATAAAGAACAAATTCCATTGGCCTTAGATACAATAAAGATCTTTTCTGATGCTTCTGGACTACGCCTGAACCTGGACAAATGTGAACTCATGAGTATCCACAATTGTTCTCACTCTCTTTGTATGATATACCTGTCAAAAATGAAATCAAATATCTTGGAATCTGGATAACTAAATGCATGGCTGATAGTGAAGAAAAGAATATTCAGAATACAACTGACAAATGCAAAAAAAACTCTGAACCATTGGCTACAGAGAGATTTAACGTTGTTCGGCAGGATAATGTTGACCAAGGTTGAATCTTTGTCCAGATTAATCTATCCAGCTTATTTCCTAGCCATCCCACCAAGAATTATAAAAGACACCAATAAGGTGAATTTTAATTTCATATGGAAAAATAAACATCATTATGTTAGTAACAGGGACTTGATAAAAGATTATGAAGAGGGGGGTTTAAAAGCAATCGATTTTGAAATAATGAATGGCATTTTAAAGATTAATTGGCTACGATCTTTCTTGAAAAATGATAATGAGATCTGGTTCTTGATACCATCTCTTATTTTCAACAAAGTTGGGGGGATCCAATTCCTTTTAGTATGTGATTTTGAAATTTCTAAACTACCCATAAAACTTTCCAAATTTCATCAACAAGTTTTGTTAAATTGGAAATTAATGTTTAAACATAACTTTAGTCCCCACAATGTTCCATTGTGGAATAATAGGGTGATATTGAATCGGGGGAAATCTATGTTTGTGGAAGAATGGATGACAAAACAAATTTGGTCTGTGACACATATAATGGATGAAAATGGAGATATACTTGAATTAAACAGGCTTAATGAGAAATATGACATGAGTTGCTCGTTCGAGCTCTATAAAAAGGTTTCACAAAATATCCCAACAGTCCTTGTAAATACGGTAAAGAACAATTTTTCAAATATACAGACTCCAAATTTGCATAAAGTTAAACTAGATGGTCTTGAATTGGTCAATGGAAAATGCAATAATCAGTTTTTGAGGAGGTATTTGGTTAACACCTTATATCCAGGTAGGACAAAACATTCACTCGTCTTTAAAGATTATAACAAATCTGAGATCTCGTTGATCAGAACCAAATATTTAACATTTCCAATTCCCCCCAAATTTAAAGAAGTCCATTTTAGAACTGCAAAAAATATTTACCCCTCCAATGAATTTATGAGAGAAAGATTTAAATTTGTGTTAGACAACTGTTATAGTTGTAAAATAACTTCGGAAACAACAGAGCACATGTTCTATGGATGTGTGACAATCCAGAATTTATGGAAATCTCTCCATGTCCTAATATTGTCCCAGTATGGATATATTGATTTTTGGTCTTTTCAAAATATTCAAATTGGAGTAATCCTTAAGGACAAAAATAGTGAGTTTTTAATTAACAATCTCATTATTATAACAAAGTATTACATACATAAATGCCGATATGCTAAATCCCCCCCTTCATGGCCTGCTCTTAAAAACGACCTCTCCCTGTTCCGTAAATCTCTTAAGCTAATAAATAAGCCCCAAGCAATCAAATTGCATAGATTTTTAGAAGAGTTTGATTTTTCTTAGCCCCTTATTTAAGTTATGAGTCTTGTTTATGGAACCTCACTTTTAGAGATTTTATGATCCCCCTTGTCTTCTTTATTTCTGTTCCTTGTTTTTCATTCTTTTTTTTTATTCTTATTTATGTTTGTATTGGTTATTCATCTTTTTATATTATTATTATGTAGATGTGTGAATATGGATGTGTATGTATGCATATGTACATGTATATATATGTGTGTGTATGTATGTATGTTTACTTTCAGTTACTGTCGATTTCATTGTGGTGTATAGGAGATGTGATTCTGTTCTGATTGATTTATTATGTCGCTTGTCTCTTTGAGATTGTCATTGTTATTGTTCTAAATAAAGTTCATATTAAACACAGAAGTGCCGTAGAGGGCAGCAGAGCGCCCGCGGCGTCTGCCTGAATAACTACCGAAGAAGAAGAAGAACTAGGCTGCAGTCAGCTGACCGGGCAGAGCGAGAGCTAAAGCTAACGCTACGTCCGGCCGGTGCACCGGGACTTCCTCCGGTTTGTTCCCCGGGGTACCCCCTCCTGAGAAGCGGATCATGGCGTTCATCACAGCCAGCTGGAACCCGCTGGGAGACGCCTTTTACCGGTCAGTGAGCGCCCACTGTGTCGGTCTTTCAGCTGCTAGCAGCGAGGCTAATGTTTGCTGACAGTCAGCTGACCGCAGCTCCATCCGTGTTATATACACCTGTGTTTTCTGCAGTTGTGTGATTGAGCTGTTTAAACAGAGAAATCAGCCTGTAACCTGCGCCTCTGCTTGTCATTTGACCCTGCTAAAGCTGGCTTCAGAAGCTTTTTCCCTTTAATGACGTTTCCTGAACACACACGTCACGTGAGAGGACTGACGTCCATGACGAAGTGAGCAGGAGGTTGTAGCCCATCAGAGTCAGGGTTTACTCAGGTCGGCAGGTGACATTTGTGTGCAAGTGACAGGTGAGCTTAAAGTGAGCAGAAAGTGACCGGAGGCTGGAATAGTGTTAGGCAGATAGGGGGAGGAGCCTGCGGGGGACCATGGGGAGGGGTTTGTTTACATTAATGTGTACTTTCCTGTGTACTACTGCAGTAAGACGGATCTGTATGAGATGAGCTGGAGTCTGCGTGATGGACTCAGAGACAGTCTGGTGGCTGCAGCTCCATACGGAGGCCCCATCGGTACAAACTAAATAAAACTTTATGAAACGCTGCAGTGAGATAGTTTTTTATAGTCAGATTTAAGGCTTTGACCCCTGACCTCTGTCTGACCCCTCAGCCCTGCTCAGAGAACCTCAGCGGCGTTCTCCGAGTTCTCGTCCTCAGCTGGAGATCTACTCTGCGTCAGGAGGCACCGTTGCCAGCTTCCCCGTGAGTAGCACCTGACCACACCCGGAGACAGGTTGGGTCTCTCTCTGACCCGTCTCTCTCTCTCTGTCTCCGTCTCAGTGGAAAAGTGGTCCAGTGGTCCAGCTCGGGTGGACGGTCTCTGACGAGCTACTGTGTATCCAGGAGGACGGCACGGTCCTGATCTATGACCTGTTTGGATCCTTTAAGAGACACTTCAGTATGGGACAGGTCAGCACACCTGAGTTTGTTCCTCTGAATAAATGAAGCTGCTCAGACGATGTCACTGATCAGGTGACCTCTATCTTTAAACAGGAAGTGGTCCAGAGTCAGGTGATGGAGGCCAAGGTGTTCCACTCCCCTTATGGAACAGGTATTGCCATAGTAACAAGCTCCTCCCGTTTCACCTTGGCCACCAACATCGATGACCTGAAGCTCCGGAGGTTACCTGAAGTCCCAGGTAACACCTGACTCACCTGAGATGGTGTTTTCACTGCCACGGTTAAGCCTTTCCACCCTTACCTGTCTGTCCACCTGTCTGTCCCTCAGGTCTGCAGGGAAAGCCATCCTGCTGGGTAGTCCTCACTCAGGACAGACAGACTAAAGTCCTGCTGTCCAACGGACCAGAACTCTTCATCCTGGACAACACGTCCTGCACTGTGGTGGTGAGACATGTAGAGACAGGTGAAGTCAGTAATGCTCAGTTTAAGATCGTTCTAACCAAAACCAGTCTGAGACGACGTTTGTCTGACAGTCTTCGATGGTGATGCTAATCCACAGCCAGTAATCTTCACACTCAGATTTGTCCTCATCTTTCTTTTACCTGTCTCACTGCCTACCTTTGTGTCTCTCTTCAGTGTCCTCCAGGCCTCAGTCCTCAGGACGGCAACATTGTCCACATGTCTGTGTCTTTCAGCTATAAATACCTGGCTCTCCTCACTGACAGTGGACACCTGTGGACAGGCTTGTCCACCCTACAGGTGAGCAGCTGTTCTGGCCAATCAGCTTTTCAGATATCTGTGAAGCATCACCTGTGGAATGACTCACAGGTGATGCTTCTGTATGCAGGAGAAACTGAGTGACGTCGACACCAAGAAGACCATGGCGCCCAAGCAGATGTTGTGGTATGTGTGACCTCTCGTTTACCTGTGCTCTTATTTATTCAGCTGCTCACCCGTCGAAGCTCTTCTTTTACACCCGTTTAACCTGGAGTTTACCTGTTTGCCCAGGTGTCGCAGACCAAAGAGCCAACAGCCATCTGTGGTGTTGATGTGGGACAGACTGCTCCTGGTGGTCGGGGTGTGTAATGAGACCATCCAGTATCCTTCAAACTTCACATCTGAACATGTTCAAATACACTTCAGGTGTGTTAAGGTTCTCCTTGAAGTTGTGCAAAGCAGCCGGTATTTGTATCTGTTAAGGGGGGAAAAGTATTTGTGTTTGTATTTGAGTAAAATTCAAAATAGGTTGAAAAATCAATTTTTTTCTTGTTTATGCTTCTGATTTACGTTACAGTGTAAGTATTCTTTAATTATATCCATTATAATAAATATGGATATGCAATATTGGTTGGTATTTTTCCATAAATACAGCAATGAACATTTAACAAGGAACGTCATTGAAAAGAAAATAACACAACAGCCATTACCTCATCCATGGTTAAACCAACAATTAATAAAATATCATTGTGAACATTATGAACAGACAGAATTAAAAACAAATAATACTTCAAAGAACTGTTCTTCTGAGAGAACATCTCTCTAATGCACAGAACTAAACTTTATCAACCCCTGACTGGGAGATGTGGCAGAACAAAAGTTGTATTCTATATAATACTGTTAAACCAAAAGATGCAGCCCTGCTGTTGTCAACTGTCTGCCTAAAAACAGACACAAAGGGTTTTTTTGTGTTTTATGTTGACCATAACTCAACCATATTTCACTTTGAAGAAGATGTCTTCTGCCAACATACTCTCAGTTAAGTTTCTCCATGTAGTATTTTGTGATCACAAGCTTGTCCACATGTGAGGGCAGCAGTCTGGAGCGTTGTGGGGACAAGATACCTCTGCTTGTTGGGGCAGGTGCGATATTTCATTGCCACATGAGCCAGGGCTGCAGGGTCTGAGGTCAGTGATTCAGTGCTGTCCTCAGCTAAGTAGCTCTCAACTATCTTGCGGAGGTCATAGCACCAGATGAGGCAGATTTGGCTTTTTTGCCCGCTGGCCTCACTCTCAACTGAGGATGAGCTGGGTGCTTCAGGTACCCCAGAAATAGGGCTGTTCGATATAACGATATATATCGGATGGAGATTTATATATATGTCTATCGTTTCCTATTACGCTATTGTTAGTTTCGTGTTGTCGTAAAATAAACTGTTTACAGAAATATTTTTTCATCGTTTTGATGGTCACTGTAGTGGCTATATTATTTTCTTAAAGTTCTCTCTTTCTCTTTTATTTAATATAACCACACTACGGACGGACAAGCGCCTGTTTTTATGCGTTGTCATTAGCAACAACGTCGGTAAAACCATCACGTGCCCTCTTGTTTATTTTCTACATAAACTTTTCACAATAAAGCTCAAGATCCTGTTGAGACTTTTCAAAATAAACTGAATCACGTGAAACAGTATGCAGAGAGTTTACGGATGAGAAGCAAAAACGGCCCGTCAGGTGCTCATGCATCAGTTAAAACACTCGACTCCAGCTACACGACGCCCAGCTGGAAACACTTCACGCAAGTTGAGCTGCCCGAGATTCACAGAATTTATAGAAAATGTTAAATTTTTGTGATTTATATCGTTATCGGACGATAGTGTCTTATATCGGGATATGAGATTTTGGTCATATCACACAGCCCTACCCAGAAACATCATCCGCTTGGAGTTCTGCATCCACCTCTGCAGACACATCTGCCTTGAGCCCTGTCAAACTCGGATGACATGGGCAAGCTCTTAAATTGGGGATCCAGTAGGTTGGCTTTAAAGTAATGACCCAAGGAGTCATCAAAGACAGCCTGGAAGCGCTGAGCCAACTCAGACTGCAATATGGTCACCATTTTAAGTGCCTCGGTACATCCACATCCACCTTTAGGTTTTGAGAGCCTGCGCACAAGGGATGACAGAGACAGAGAACCCACATCCTCACACACAGTACCTCCCAGATCCATCTCTGCACTCATGGTAGTCAGTGGTCGTCTCTGCTCCAACAGTCACTGGAGCATGTGAAAGGAGGACTTCCACCTGGTTGACACATCATGCACCAATGTGTTCTTGGGAAGGCCAAGCTCTTTCTGGAATGCCAACGAGCTTGGTAGTTGGTATGGAGGTGCAACCACTTCGCGAAGCTTGCAAAAAACTTTTATTCTCCACTACTAAGTTGGGCATCAGGTCAAGGCAAATAATTTCTCCCACTGTGTTTGTTATTTGTAGTGGGTGGATGGGTGTATAAGCCTGTTTTGCATTAAATGCATCTAATATAGGTGATTGAAACTGACTTGCAGGGGCAGAACATGGCTGTGATGATGATTTGGTGCTGTTGGAGAGGTTGGCACACAGTACCAGGAGAGGATGCTTTAAGTGCATGTGATTATGCATAACAGATGTTGACAGATGTTTGATATCTCTGCCTTTGATGTGACTTTTGCACACATTACTTGTAACTTTGGTTTTATCTGCAGCACTGACTGTAAAATGTTTCCACACAGAACTTGAGCAAGGTTTTTGGCTACTGGAGGACACTGTGTGTCACTCACCTCTTTACACGTTACTCACTCACTCGTGCCCTGCGTTCTCATGAGGAAACGCAGCTTTTTGATATAAAGTTTTTCTCGTTCCCAAATACAAATATTTTTAAGTATTTGTTCAAAATAAGTATTCGTGAAAAACATGTTATTTGTTCTCCTGGAGCTCGCTCAAAAAAGTTCTCTTAGAGCTCATTTAGGTTCCGCTGGAGCTCCTTCTGGGTTTCTTGTTATAGCTGGTCATTTATAAACAAAGAATCATGTTCCGTGTTCGAGGATGTCCTCGTGAGTCATTCTCTGGTGGTTTGACCCTTGACCCCGGCCTTCAGGTATCCCATTGAGGATCCATGTGTTTTGGTGGGAGAGATGGATGGAGTTCGAATAATCAGCTCGTCCAATCAGGAGCTGCTGCAGGAGGTTCCTCTGGTCTGTCAGGACATCTTCAAGATCGCCTCCATGGCGCCTGGAGCTCTGCTGTTGGAGGCCCACCGGGAGTACGAGGTACATCATTCAGTACCACATTAGTACTACAATACTGTCCCATTAACACTGTAATACTGCCACAGTACAACATCAGTACTTGTAAGTCCACTCCATTACATCACCTTAATACTGTCATTCACTGATGTCCATGTACACATGTAGTACGGGTACACATGTAGCACGGGTACACATGTAGCACGGGTACAGGTCTGTCAGGCCTGACGTGTGTTTTTCTGTCTTTGCAGAAATCGAGTCAGAAGGCGGACGAGTACCTGCGGGAGATCAAGGAGCAGAGCATGCTGGGAGAAGCAGTCAGACAGTGCGTGGAGGCGGCAGGTCACGAGTATGACACCAACACCCAGAAATCCTTGATGAGGGTGAGAGCGTCCGTATGATCTGTTTTAGCATGTCAGGGTAATGCGACCTGCCCTGTACTATGACCTGTCCCTGTAATGTGGCGTGTCTCCCTCCAGGCGGCGTCCTTTGGGAAGTGCTTCCTCACAGACTTCAGTCCGGATCACTTTGTGACGACCTGCAGGGAGCTGCGAGTGCTGAACGCCGTCAGAGACAGCAGCGTAGGGCTGCCACTCACGCACACTCAGTATCCTCTCAGTCTGCACAGGTGCATCATGGGAGATGCAGTGTGTGGTAACGTCTCACTTTGTTCAGAGTCAGGGGCTGCATCCCTCGTCACGCCGCTGTGACCCATTCTTAGCTTTAGGATTTAGCTCAGACGGGTGTGTTACCATGGTGATGAATTCCTTGACCTCTGACCTCAGATTCAAACAGCTGACTCTACAGGTGCTGATTGACAGGTGAGTGAACTCATCGAAATGTCTCTGAGATCTCATGTTACCCCTCCACCTCTCACTCACCTGTCTTTCTCTCTCTTAGGTTGGTGTATCGGCAGTTTTACCCATTAGCCATCGAAGTCTGTCGTTACCTGAAGATCCCTGATTATCAGGGAGTCAGCCGAGTCCTCAAACACTGGGCGTCATGCAAGGTAACTGTCTCACACCTCGCCCACCTGAGACTGTTTTCACATGACTGATTGGTGTGACGTGTTTGCGTACGTGTCCAGGTGCAGCAGAAGGACCTAACAGACGATGCCATAGCACGAGCAGTGTGTATGAAAGTGGGAGACTCACCTGGGGTTTCGTACTCGGACATCGCAGCTAAAGCTTATGAATGTGGACGAGCAGAGCTCGCCATCAAGGTGAATTCTACAGAGGTTTGGAGGGTTAATTTCCATAGTATGGTTCAGTGGTTCAGGCCGGAGTCTTTCTGTGTGGAGTTTGCATGTTCTCCCCGTGTTTGCGTGGGTTCCCTCCGGGTACTCCGGCTTCCTCCCACCGTCCAAAGACATGCAACTTGTGGGGATAGGTTAATTGGATCCAAATTGCCCATAGGTGTGAATGTGATCGCGAATGGTTGTCTGTCCCTGTGTGTTAGCCCTGCGACAGACTGGCGACCTGTCCAGGGTGGACCCCGCCTCTCGCCCTATGAGAGCTGGGATAGGCTCCAGCGCCCCACGCGATCCTGAAAAGGATAAGTAGATGGATGGATGGTTCAGTGGTTTTTGGACAGATTTGGAGCCAGGTTTCAGCTGGATGGTCACTGCCCATCTGCTATATTCAGCAGGGATATTGATATTGAGTGTGGTCGAGTGTTTTTCAGTATTTGTCCCTGTGTGTCTCTATGAAGCTCCTGGACTTCGAGGCTCGGTCTGGAGAGCAGGTTCCTCTGCTGCTGAAGATGAAGAGGAGTCAGCTGGCTCTCAGTAAAGCTGTAGAGAGCGGAGATACCGACTTGGGTGAGTGTTTCAGCCCCACACCTTATGTGTTTGCCAGATGGATGATGTCACACTGACAGTTGGCTGTGTGTGTTGTCAGTGTACACAGTGGTGTCGTACCTGAAGAACGAGATGAACAGAGGAGATTTCTTCATGACTCTGAGGAACCAGCCGGTCGCTCTCAGCCTTTACAGACAGGTGCACCCAACTTCACCACTACCGCTCTCCTCCTCCTGGTTTACATTTGGTAATGTGTGTCTTTGTTTCCATTTGTTTGCTGTCAGTTCTGTAAGCTGCAGGAGCAGGAAACTCTGAAGGACCTGTATAACCAGGACGATGACCACCAGGAACTGGCCAACTATTACGTCACTGCAAGCTACAGGGAAAAGGTAAGGACTGCTAACCGTCACGCCCAGCAGAGATTAGACTCGTCCATCATCACTGTAATCACCTGTCTGCTGTTCACCTGTCCATCTGCAGAGGTTGGAGGGCCGGCTGTCTCTTCTGCAGAGCGCTGTCGATGAGTACAACAAGGCCAAGAATGAGTTTGCAGTAAAGGTAACAAACGAACAATAAGACGTGTTTGCAGGTGTGTGTTTGTACCTGATGCTCAGGTGTGTTTCACTGATTGGTCTGCAGACCACAGAGGACGAGATGCGTCTGCTCCGTTTTCAGCGCAAACTGGACGATGAGAAAGGGGCGGGGCTTCTTGGACTGTCCCTACAGGTAACTACAAGGGGCGGGGCTCCCTGGCCAGCTGACGTTTCCCTCTACCAGTTACCTCCACCTGCATGCTCTGTGTTCTCAGTCTCCATCACCTGGCAGTACTCCAGGTTACTTTAAAGAGGCCAGTGTGGTCGCTCCGCTTTAAAGTGCTCCTCCTCAGATCATTACAGACCCAGACTTCCTCCATGTAACTTCTAAGTTCTGGGACAGCCAATCAGATTGGCCAAATCCGCGGTTTGATTTAAGCAACTGATGAAAACTTGTTTCTGCTGATTGTGACCATAGTTACATCTGCTGTGTGTGTGTGTGTGCTGTGATGTCACTTGCTGTTTGCAGGTGACCATGGAGACGCTGTTGTCATTAGGACTCCACAAACAGGCAGAGCAGCTTTACAAAGACTTCAGAGTACCTGACAAAAGGTGTGTCACTGAGGCTGCGCTGTTATTGGCTCTGTCTTTTACTACAGTCTTTCCTGTCTGTCCCTCTCGCCTGTTTGCCTCTCTCGCCTGTTTGCCTCTCTCACCTGTTTGCCTCTCTCACCTGTGCAGGTATTGGTGGTTGAAGTTGAAGTCTCTGGCGGAGAAGGAGGAGTGGGATGAGTTAGAGAAGTTCTCAAAGAGTAAGAAGTCTCCCATTGGCTACCTGGTAAGGAGAAGCCCCACCCCCTCTGTTATGTTGCATTAACTACAGGGTGGGCCATTTATATGGATACACCGTAATAACATGGGAATGGTTGGTGATATGAAAGTCATGTTTGTGGTACATTAGTATATGTGAGGGGGCAAACTCCTCAAGATGGGTGGTGACCATGGTGACCGTTTAGAAGTCGGCCATCTTGGATACAACTTGTTTTTTCAATAGGAAGAGGGCCATGTGACACATCAATATGTGTATGAAGCTTTGTAAGATCCCAAAAGATGCAGGAATAAGTAGTAGGATTTAGGAGTGTAATAACGGACTGAAACAGAAGATGGCAGCACTTCATGTACAAGGATGCCAGCTGCCGTTAAACCCCGAAGAAGAAGAAGAAGAAGAAGAAGAAGAAGAAGCTCTGTCCCAGAATTTATTTATAGCTTAGTTTCCAACAATGGCGGCAGCTAGTTGTGTGGATGCCCTCAGAGGGCATCCACACTATTGAGTTCCTGTTTCTCTTTAAACTTTATTCTTATAGTTGCTCCACGTTTTTCGGCACTTAACTACTCCCTCAGTTTTCAGCCGATTTTCTCCGTTCAAACGCTAAACTGTTCTGCTATTTCTGCTAATTCCAGCTATATCTTTTGGTGTTTATTGCTATTATACTTTTTAAAATATTCCCATTTTTTCCTTTTTTTTGTCCCATTGAAATGAATGGAAAACTTCCACAATTCTGCTAAAACTTGCTTGTTTTTCAAACTTAACTACTTCCTCATACTTTCACCTAGAAACTCCATTCAAACTTTAAAACGTTCTCAAATGATTGGGCTTTTTGTGTGTGATTCAGCTTTTTCATATCTGTTACCTTTTTCATTTAATGCCTCTTTAAGTTTTCAGTTGCAGCTTTGTGATTTTTCAGAAAATATACAGTGGGGCAAAAAAAGTATTTAGTCAGCCACCGACTGTGCAAGTTCCCCCACCTAAAATGATGACAGAGGTCAGTAATTTGCACCAGAGGTACACTTCAACTGTGAGAGACAGAATGTGAAAAAAAAATGCATGAATCCACATGGTAGGATTTGTAAAGAATTTATTCGTAAATCAGGGTGGAAAATAAGTATTTGGTCAATAACAAAAATACAACTCAATACTTTGTAACATAACCTTTGTTGGCAATAACAGAGGTCAAACGTTTACTATAGGTCTTTACCAGGTTTGCACACACAGTAGCTGGTATTTTGGCCCATTCCTCCATGCAGATCTTCTCGAGAGCAGTGATGTTTTGGGGCTGTCGCCGAGCAACACGGACTTTCAAACTCCCGCCACAGATTTTCTATGGGGTTGAGGTCTGGAGACTGGCTAGGCCACTCCAGGACTTTCAAATGCTTCTTACGGAGCCACTCCTTTGTTGCCCGGGCGGTGTGTTTTGGATCATTGTCATGTTGGAAGACCCAGCCTCGTTTCATCTTCAAAGTTCTCACTGATGGAAGGAGGTTTTGGCTCAAAATCTCACGATACATGGCCCCATTCATTCTGTCCTTAACACGGATCAGTCGTCCTGTCCCCTTGGCAGAAAAACAGCCCCATAGCATGATGTTTCCACCCCCATGCTTCACAGTAGGTATGGTGTTCTTGGGATGCAACTCTGTATTCTTCTTCCTCCAAACACGACGAGTTGAGTTTATACCAAAAAGTTCTACTTTGGTTTCATCTGACCACATGACATTCTCCCAATCCTCTGCTGTATCATCCATGTGCTCTCTGGCAAACTTCAGACGGGCCTGGACATGCACTGGCTTCAGCAGCGGAACACGTCTGGCACTGCGGGATTTGATTCCCTGCCGTTGTAGTGTGTTACTGATGGTGACCTTTGTTACTTTGGTCCCAGCTCTCTGCAGGTCATTCACCAGGTCCCCCCGTGTGGTTCTGGGATCTTTGCTCACCGTTCTCATGATCATTTTGACCCCACGGGATGAGATCTTGCGTGGAGCCCTAGATCGAGGGAGATTATCAGTGGTCTTGTATGTCTTCCATTTTCTGATGATTGCTCCCACAGTTGATTTTTTCACACCAAGCTGCTTGCCTATTGTAGATTCACTCTTCCCAGTCTGGTGCAGGTCTACAATACTTTTCCTGGTGTCCTTCGAAAGCTCTTTGGTCTTGGCCATGGCGGAGTTTGGAGTCTGACTGTTTGAGGCTGTGGACAGGTGTCTTTTATACAGATGATGAGTTCAAACAGGTGCCATTCATACAGGTAACGAGTGGGGGACAGAAAAGCTTCTTACAGAAGACGTTACAGGTCTGTGAGAGCTAGAGATTTTCCTTGTTTGAGGTGACCAAATACTTATTTTCCACCCTAATTTACGAATAAATTCTTTACAAATCCGACCATGTGAATTCATGGATTTTTTTTTCACATTCTGTCTCTCACAGTTGAAGTGTACCTCTGGTGCAAATTACTGACCTCTGTCATCATTTTAGGTGGGGGAACTTGCACAATCGGTGGCTGACTAAATACTTTTTTGCCCCACTGTATGCGTTGTTATGGTTGCTATGCAATTAACTCAGAGTGAGAGCTGGTGCTTTCTGAAGTTTCTCTTCATGTCCAAACAACTTCTTGCTACTCGCTCAATTTCCACTCAACTTCCACAAATTATACATCAAAACGTAGGTATTTTTGCTGGCTTTAAGACAGTGTCACTATAATTATCGTGCGAGTTACGGTTTTTTCACAATTTGCCTCGAAGTGACACAAGATCTAAAAACTCCCCATTCAAAGTCTATGGGGAGGTTGTGAAACTCAGAGCTCAAATACTGAAACTGAAGGCATTTTCAAATCGTCATATCTCCTTAATGAAGCGAAATTAAGACATGAGGCTTGTCCCCGTATATCTTCAGACACTCCTGACGCTCACAATTCAAGAATTATTTTCTCACCTATTACCGTTCTGAGATGAGTTAGACTTGTTTGAGGGTAGGAAATCTGTCCTCCTCTCAGTTTTCCAACTCTGAAAATGAAGCCGTTTCTTCTCTCGTCATATCTTCCCGACGGAGTTACAAAGAGCTATGAAAATCGCAGTCAAAGTTCACCAAAGTCCGCTGATTCACCCAGTGCAAGAATTTTGCTTCTATCCCACCTAGTTTTTGAGTTACACGACGTTTTGTAACTCCAAAAAAACTGCGTTTTTCGCCTCTGAGCGCGATCTAATTCTGGCTGCTCATCACCCTGTTTTCCAGGCGCCCGCTCTCTTTCCCAGTGGCGCAGTTGGTAATAAAACGGATCTGAAGATCAAAGGTCGTGGGTTCAATTCCACCTTGTCCACATGTTTTCTTCCACTACAAATTAATACAGTATCACAGACCAGTAACTCATATTGATAATTTATTACAATTAAGCAAAGTTTTATGATTTTAGCAGCTTTTCTAATATGGACCTTAGATTCTTGTTAACAGTCCATGGCAGAAATACATACAAGTACACAGCCTGCTGAAGCACACAGAAGCAGTACCTCTGATTGGTGGACTGAAATTGAGCAGAACCAGGTTGTTGTGCCTCTTTTCACCAGAAAGTTCAGTGTTTTCTCAGCCTCTTCTGCTGTTTTTAATAAGAATTTTAAGCTTTTTCACCTGTTTTCAGTTATATGAGAACCAGTTTGGCTCAGTGAGATGAGTATGAGATGAAATTCTGCTGATTTACCTCTTTTCTGCCAAATCTTCAATCATTTCACCTCTTATCAGCATAATTCTCAGCAGCTTCTGCTCTTTTCAGCAGAATTCTGATCATTCACCTCTTTTCAGCAGAAATTCTGCTGATTGAACTCTTTTCAGCAGAATTTTCACCTCTTTTCTGCCCAAATTCTGCTCATTCACCTTTTCTGCAAAATTTTCAGCCTTTTCACCTCTTATTATCACAAATCTCAGCTGTCTTCAGAAAAAAATTCTTTTGAGCAGAAATTCTGCTGATTCATCTCTTTTCAGCGCAACTTTCTGCTTCTTTACCTCTTATCAGCAGAAATTCTGCTGATTCACCTCTTTTCTGCAAAATTTTCAGCCTTTTCACCTCTTATCAGCACAATTTGCAGCAGCGTCTGCTCATTTCAGCAGAATTGTCAGTCTCTCCAACTATTCTTTGCAAGAATGAGTTTGGCTCAGTGAGCTAAATAGCTGCCCTTAGACCACAAGGGCCAGGTTCAAATCCTGCTCAGGGCAACGTTTTTTTTTTCTTCAACTTTATACTTTTTCAGCTTTTTTCAGCAGACATCTTCAGTTAAGGCATCCACAAAGCATTTTCGCAGGAAATGCAAATTTTTCTAGTATTACTCTTATTATTCTTTCTGGGTCACAAAATAAAAGTTTTACATATTTTCAGGCGAGAATGTAGCTGTGTAAACCTCAAATATCTGCTCAGTTTATCAAGACACCACATATTTTCAAAAGTGCTCTGACGTTTTCGGAGACGTCTGTTTCCCACCCGCACGATAGCTAGCCGGGGGCAAGGCTCACTAGAGCCGGTGAGAACACCGGACTCCCGGCAAATCGTTTTCAAACCCACCGCCGTCTTTCGCTACTCAGGTTAAACATGATATATAAGTTACTTAGATAACTTAAAAATGTTATTGTTTGTTTTTTTCAGTATTGTATTTGTTCCTGAGTAAATCGGTTTGGCTGAGATTAAAGTTATAGTTTTTACACAACTGAATAAACGTCAAGCAGACAGCTGATTATCAGAAGTGTGAGATGCTCGAGAATTTACTCCGGTGTCCTGTTGTATTTTAGATGGCAAGTTTATTAAACTTCACTGAAACAATCTCCAAATTTCATTAAACTTTAATAAACTATCATCTTGTCTTTATTTTTAGTTAGCACATACCTTAAACACTTAAAGCTGTAAGCTAGTGATAGTTATATAAGAGCAGATGCATGCTGGTGCAATAAGCTGTACGTTGTACGTCCAATGGATGATGATCTGATTAGTCGACTAATCGCAAAAATAATCGGTGACTAGTCGACTATCAAAATAATCATTTGTGGCAGCCCTAATTACCAATAAGTTTGATGTGTCACATGGCCCTCTTCCTATTAAAAAAACAAGTTGTATCCAAGATGGACAACTTCTAAATGGCCACCATGGTCACCACCAATCTTGAGGAGTTTGCCCCTCACATATACTAATGTGCCACAAACACGACTTTAATATCACCAACCATTCCCATGTTATTACGGTGTATCCATATAAATGGCCCACCCTGTACATTTCCCATGAGTCTTAGCGGGATCTCTTCTTCAGGCGTTTGTTGAAGTTTGCATCAAGTGTAACAACAAGTACGAGGCCAAGAAGTACGTTTCCAAGGTGACGCCTGAGCAGAAGGTGAAGGCCCACCTGGCCGTCGGGTAAGACACCTCTGTGGCATCATCACACAGCACAGGTGGGAGCACTCATGTAACTCCTCCTCTATTCCCAACAGTGACCTGGAGGGGGCTGCGGATGCTGCCATTGAGCGCAGGAATGAAGCTGAGATTGGGGCAGTCCTCTCCAGATGCTCCGCCTCCAACAGCCTGGTGATCGAGCGGCTGAACCGAGCTCGGGCCGCCATTGCCAAAAAGTGAGCTTCCACTCTTGAGCATGACGTTGGTGGGAGCCAGCTGCTGTTACTGATCAGAGACTGTGATTGATTACTGATCAACTGATGCTTTCTTCTTCCCTTCAATTAAAAGCTTTGACTCTATTCACACTCGAGCGCCACACCTGGACAGAAGCACTTCCTGCTGCTGTCCCTTCACAATAAAAGCTTCAGTGTGTAGCATGGCCGGTGTTATATTGTGAAAGAGGACAGTAAGTGTCCAAGCTGACCGCATGTGTCACTTTGTATGATTTTAAATGTTGTTAGTCGATCAATAAACATGAAAAACACAGGGTGCAGTTCTCAGTCTGACCACCAGGAGGTGACAGAAATATAAAAAGCCTCTTTGTTCTGTAAATAAAATCCTTTTCTATTAGTGCCCACTTGGATCAACTCTCCATGGTTTTCAGGATTTTCCATTAGATCATAGTACTTGGTAGCCGTGTTGTACCAAGTGTTCCTGAGTCTGAAGAAAAGCCACAGACCGAGCTGCAGGTATGTTGTCTCCTCCACGTCCACTTTTGTGGTAGTGTTCGTTTCGCATGCTACATACATTATGAGATACTGGACTGTAATGAAAACCAGTCGACCCGAGTATATATCAATGGGAAAAGGGACTTAAAAACAAGTTTGTAAACGAGTTGATTCTGTTCGTCTGGACGCAGCCTTTTCAGAAATGTCTGCCAACCTCACAGCACCTTGGTCATTCAGTGGGCTCTGTCGTGTTGGCGCCGTGCAGCCCCATGCATGGGGTGATCCGCGTTAACTCGCTAATGGAGATTTGCCGCTTTAATGCGGTTACGGCGTTAACGTCATATTAACGAAGACAGCACATGTGTGTGTGTGTGTGTGTGTATATGTACAGTATTAGATTTAATTTTTCTACTACTGTAACTGTGGCTTAGCAAGCTTTCTTAGTGTTCTTTTAAACTCTGTCATAACAATTAGTTATACTGAAAACTATTTTAAAATTAGGCTAATAGGGAAACCACATGGTATTGTTTAAGTCAGTGGTTCCTAAACTTTTTTTGCTAGGCCCCCCTTTGTTTTACAAGAAAAATGTCCCCCCCCCCCCCCTGCACAAACACATCCTCCAACCACACACGCCCATATTTTGTTTTCAAACTCCATTGCGGTTTATTTCACACCTCAAACCTTTAGTAAACAATTAAACAAGTAACAGTAATCTGCAATAAATTAAAGGTAGTAATAAAATACATTACTAACTCTCTTACGCCATGTCCACACCTACACGGGTATTTTTGAAAACGCAGCTGTTTCTATGCGTTGGGCATTTCGTTCACACGTAAACTGCGTTTCGAATCCCCTCCAAATGAAGATTTTTTTAAAAACTCCTTTCTTGCGTTTACGTGTGGAAGAGGAAGTTCGTAATGCAACGTCAAAGGTATGTGCCTTTTTTCACGTCACGTTGTGCGCCATGTTATTGTTTATATGAGATGAATTGCAGAATGGCAGATAGAGACGAAATACTGTTAATCTGACTGTCTTCAGGTTTTACACACTTGCATATACACACGCAGTTACTGCCCCTCCATTTAGAAATGCAGAGGCGTCATGGTGTGATTATTTTACATGTAGCTGGGGGTTTTTTTTTCCTGTGAAATAATATTCAACATTGCTATCAATAAATTTTTCAAAAAATGCCTCTCTGAACTTCCGGGTAGGCTATGAGAGGGTGAAGACGCGTGTGTCAGTGGCTCTTCCACCTGACTTGTTGAAATTGTGATAATCATCAAAGTAACATCTTTTTCTTAAAAAGCAATATAGGGAGTGCAGAATTATTAGGCAAGTTGTATTTTTGAGGAATAATTTTATTATTGAACAACAACCATGTTCTCAATGAATGTTTTTGGAAGTAGTTTTTAGTTTGTTTTTAGTTTTAGCTATTTTAGGGGGATATCTGTGTGTGCAGGTGACTATTACTGTGCATAATTATTAGGCAACTTAACAAAAAACAAATATATACCCATTTCAATTATTTATTTTTACCAGTGACACCAATATAACATCTCCACATTCACAAATACACATTTCTGACATTCCAAAACAAAAACAAATCAGCGACCAATATAGCCACCTTTCTTTGCAAGGACACTCAAAAGCCTGCCATCCATGGATTCTGTCAGTGTTTTGATCTGTTCACCATCAACATTGCGTGCAGCAGCAATCACAGCCTCCCAGACACTGTTCAGAGAGGTGTACTGTTTTCCCTCCTTGTAAATCTCACATTTGATGATGGACCACATGTTCTCAATGGGGTTCAGATCAGGTGAACAAGGAGGCCAATGTCATTAGTTCTTCTTCTTTTATACCCTGTCTTGCAGCCACGCTGTGGAGTACTTGGACGCGTGTGATGGAGCATTGTCCTGAGTATTGCACACCTTGTGCTTCTGGGCACTCCAGTGATGTTGCAGCTCTGAAATATGGCCAAACTGGTGGCAAGTGGCATCTTGGCAGCTGCACGCTTGACTTTTCTCAGTTCATGGGCAGTTATTTTGCGCCTTGGTTTTTCCACACGCTTCATCCGACCCTGTTGACTATTTTGAATGAAACGCTTGATTGTTCGATGATCACGCTTCAGAAGCTTTGCAATTTTGAGACTGCTGCATCCCTCTGCAAGATATCTCACTATTTTTGACTTTTCTGAGCCTGTCAAGTCCTTCTTTTGACCCATTTTGCCAAAGGAAAGGACATTGCCTAATAATTATGCACACCTGATATAGGGTGTTGATGTCATTAGACCACACCCCTTCTCATTACAGAGTTGCACATCACCTAATATGCTTAATTGCTAGTAGGCTTTCGAGCCTATACAGCTTGGAGTAAGACAACATGCATGAAGAGGATGATGTGGACAAAATACTTATTTGCCTAATAATTCTGCACTCCCTGTACAGTGGTTGTGAAGAGTGCATTCTTTTTCGAAATGCCACCAAAAAGGACAAACCCGAAGCAAGTGGCGACTGAAACGACCGACCTTGGCGAGGCCTCGGCTGAAAATGACGGCGCTAAAGCTTACGCGCCCGCTAGTTCTGCACACGAGGAGTACACACAAGGCAATAAACAAGTGCTGTCTGCAATTGTTACTTTGGACGCCAAGATAACTCAAATGAAAGTGGACATTTGTGATACTCTGCGCGGGGAAATTGCAACGCTGAGGGCTGAAAATGATGAGGCCATTTCAGCTTTGAGAACTGTGATGGAAAACGACAATGTCCACCTGAAGGATTTATCAGAATCGGCTACAAGCACTTCCAACTCCGTGGTGAAATTAGAAGAAAAAGTTAAACAACTTTCTAGCAAAGTGGAACAACTGACTGAAAAATGCATTGATCTGGAAGGGCGTTCAAAGAGAATGTCATGTGACCCAGTATTCTGAGTTTCTTGGTGTTTTTGTTATTCTTTTCAGTCTAGTTTCATTTCAGTTTATCTAGTTACTAGGGGTGCAATGATACTCGTATCGATATTGAACCGTTCGATACAGTGCTTTCGGTTCGGTACGCATACAGTATGTATCGAACAATACAAAATTTTTAATTTATTTTATCAACTTTCCTTCTGACGATGCTGTCTGTGTTGAGCGCGGTAGCTCGTCAACGGAGATTTGCCGTGTTGTGGCGTTAACGTCATTTCAGATTAACGCTGACAGCACTACTGGGAACACAACGAATATGACTGCACATTTACTCCGACATCATCCTAGTGCAAAGACACGTGGAAGCAGACAAAAACAACAAGCACGCATGCTACAAACCATTTCTCTGTAATAAACTCTCTTTTCCAAAGATGAGTGATTCCTCAATCAGATACAGGGCTCGCAAAATCGCTAGCCCGACGTCCCGGGGCTAGCAATTTTTCCAGTCGGGCTACCAAAATCTATCTCTACCCTGCTTGTCGGGCTATCGTAGGAAGGAAAAATATATGTCAATGCTTTTGCATTCTTTCGGAAATGTAGCTGGGTAATTATGTCATTGGCATCGGTGAGCCACTGACAATATGTGACATATTGAAATCACGTTTGAATTTGCGCTTGTTTTTTGCTTTCACTTTGCAATCGCGCGAACTGTGTATAGAGAGCGACAGCACTGATTGGTGAGTGACGATAATTTGCGCACCAATTCCTCTGACATCGTCTTATCAATCGTTAGCTTACTATGCAAACATGACAAGTGAAATCTCCCGCAGCTTAAACATGTGAGAGGTTGATCGCGCAGAGAATCGCTGAGCGTTATGTGAGTGCGTGTGTAAAAGCAGCAGGATATTTTAGTTCTGCTGAGCCAAATAAGACAGGTCAGGGTGAAGAAGTGACAGCCAAAGAAAAGCTTACCACAAAACGGAAAAGTTATGACAAATCAGACTATAAGGCAAAAAGAAAGTGCAGCTTTATGGTTTCATGGACAAAATAATTTCTCTGGCTGCAATATGATGAGCTAAATAACCAGGGGTGCACATAATTATATTTGTTTTTTGTTAAGTTGCCTAATAATTATGCACAGTAATAGTCACCTGCACACACAGATATCCCCCTAAAATAGCTAAAACTAAAAACAAACTAAAAACTACTTCCAAAAACATTCAGCTTTGATATTAATGAGTTTTTTGGGTTCATTGAGAACATGGTTGTTGTTCAATAATAAAATTATTCCTCAAAAATACAACTTGCCTAATAATTCTGCACTCCCTGTATTTAGTCTGTGTGTTTCCGCTGACTCAGTGTCAGATTGTCTGTTTTTGTTTTTTTTGTTTTTTTTCCCAGATCGTCTGTTAACCTCACCACAGTTTTCATAGGGTTACCTCATTGTTTCACTGTGTTTCCTAGTTTACTCAGTGTTTATAGTTTTGTCATAGTTTTTTCACTGAGTGTCACATCCTTCTGTTAACACAGTGTTCATAGTCCCCTTAGTTTCCCTAGTTTCATGTTTTTCTTCTGCAATCAGCCACAGTGGCTCGCTTTATTTTTGAAACTACGTTTTGTCTCCACCATCTCTGCATCTGGGTCTACCTCATTCTTCACACCCGCGCACCCGCCGTGACAGTACGATCTGACCATGTCAGACCCAGCGGACAGTCTGGACGAGATTGGGGAGGAGCTGCAGCGGACCAGCCGGCTCATGATGCGCATCTGTGGGTGCACGGACCCCAGAGTGGTGTCCACTGGGTTGGCGGCCATAGACGCCATCCTTCAGAAGGCGCCGCAGCTCCGGCAGTTTCTCCAGCTTTTTGAGGCGTTTGACTCACTGGTCCCCCTGAAGGAGGAGCTTCGCGCCCGCGCGCTGGCTCAGAGTGTTGAACGCCGCCTCAGCACCTACGACTCCGACCCATAAACGGTTGTCGTTGTCATCGCTGCTGCCTCGTGAGCCGGAGGCAGTCACAGTCCGGTCGTTCAGTCTGACGTCACTAGCCGTATCTGGGCCTAAACTCCGCTGCAGGTCCATATATCAAACGATCACTATGGCATTACTGAGAGTTGAAAAACTGTCTAAAGTCTTTCATCTTTAATAAAATGATCAGCGTTCTGCTCTACCAGGTGTAACAATTGAGTTTAACATCCAGGCATCCATGAAAACGGAATTTATGACATTTAACAGAGTTAGAAGTTAGCAGGAAGTTAGCTCGCTAGCTTCTATCTAAATACAATATAGTATGTCCTGACTGCGGGGTTTTGGAAACAAATTAAAACGTACAGCTCTGTTATCACTTCCAGCGTAAATGAAGACAGAAAACTAAACAGCAGTGACGTTTGTAGGGTTACTGAAGTTTGGCTAGCTTTACCCTACCGCCTACTGGTGTTGGCCAGAGGGGCCGATGGCGCAATATGGCAGCCTCGCTTCTGTCAGTCTGCCCCAGGGCAGCTGTGGCTACAACCGTAGCTTGCCTCCACCAGTGTATGAATGCGAGAGTGAATGAATAGTGGCATTGTAAAGCGCTATAATAAATCCATTATTATTATTATTATTTTTAGGGGCTTTTTGAAATTAAATAGAAGAAGATACAAAACATTAAACATGTTAACAACACAAAAGCCATATTAAACGCAGACTACTTTGGCCCGGAAGCAGGATTTGTCACGTCATCACTTAAAGACCGGATTAAACTTTCTCCGGGTGTGGGTGTCACTACCCAATCCGTACCGGAAACCCGATCGGTACCACACATGCGCAAATCTTACGTCCCTTCCTCTATTTGCCAACATTGTGACAGTTAATGTATTTGAGTGACACGGTTAGCACCCAGTTAGCTCCTAGCATTTCTCAACAGCTCTGCCTGCCCGGGACATTTAAACAATGGATAATCCGTTTACAAACATATTCATGTTTTTCTCCTCAGCAGAGAGCCTCCCCCGATTTAACAACAGCGCCGTAAAATAAGAAGAATAGCGCCTAATTACAGACTTAATAATACTAACTTAAATTAGTATATAGCAATATGTCACATGAAGATTCATCAGCCAGATTAAGTGTTTACTGACAATTGGCAGTGATAGTGGACATCTTCGCACAGACAAGCATAAACACACTTGACTATCACTAAATCAAATTAAACATGCATTTGTCATTCGGTTTACTTCAGTTTACAATACGGTTCATTCGCTCGGTCAGCAGGTGGCGGTATCCTCGTGCACTGAGGAGTAAACTGCTGTTAAATGAAACAGAAGAAGAAAAAATCTCCACATGCGCAGTAAGGATCGGGGAGTCCTGATCCGTAACTATCTTTTTATTTTTCGTTTTTGTCTACATTATATTGAAATGCTTGATTATTGCAAACATTTTAAGAGATACTTATTATTCTTAACATCTTAACAGATACTCTGACCTGTAACTATCGTAAAACGCTACTAAATAATGATTATAAAATATTGGCTCTATTGCTAGCTAGAAGAATTAAATATATTTTGGATGATATTGTAGATGAGACACAGTCTGGATTTATGACAAACAGGCACATCTCCAATAGACTCGTCTTGGATATTCTGGACTACTCAGCATTAATATCTGATGACTCATTTATCCTAATCCTAGACTTCTATAAAGCCTTTGACTCAATTGAGCATGAATTTGTATTTCTTACACTTCAGAAATTTGGTTTTGGTGATATCTTCTGCAAAGCTATCAAAACTCTGTATTCCAATGCAAATAGTTCTATTAGAATGAAAAAGGGCACCACTTCTCGTTTTAGTCTTAATCAAGGGGTACGCCAGGGATGCCCGATTAGCCCTTATATTTTTTTTCTTTGCACCCAAATTCTTGCCTCTCATATTTCGAATAGCACTGTGAAAGGTATAAATATAGCAGACAGAGAGATTGTCATCAGTCAATTGGCAGATGATACCACAATTTTTCTTAAATATGCCAGCCAAGTGCCAATTGCTTTACATGTAATAGAGGATTTCTCAAAAGGGTCTGGATTGATGTTAAACTTAAATGTCAATTATTACCTGTCAAAGAGTGTAATGTTCAGAGTCTTTGTAATATAACAGTTAAAAATGAAGCAACATATTTAGGTCTGATTATCTGCAAAGATCAAAAAGACAGAATTTCACAAAATTTTCCCCCAATTATTAAAAAATCTCAAACCAAATTAAATCAGTGGTTGCAGAGACATTTAAGTTTAAGAGGAAGGGTATCTGAAAAGCAGAAGGTCTGTCTCGACTGACTTGTGCAGCAATTTCTCTGCATGTGGACGGCAAAACTTGTAAGGACCGAATGCTCTTCAACTTCCTCTGGAAAAATGGGACACATTACATCAGAAAAAGTGTATTGATGAATGACTATGAACACGGTGGTCTCAATATTTTGGATTTTACTACTCTAAACAATACATTTAAGATTAATTGGGTTAAACATTTTCTTAAAAATCCGGTATCCATTTGGAATTTTATTCCTCACTACATTTTCTCTAAGTTTGGTGGTCTAAGTTTTATCTTAGGTTGTGATTATAATATAGATAAGCTTCCAGAAAACCTTTCGATGTTTCACAAACAAGTTCTATTAGCTTGGTCCCTTATATATAAACACAACTTTACACCCCATACGTATTTAATTTGGAATAATAGGAACATAGTGCATAAAAATAAATCATTAATTTTTTTCTAGGTGGGTTGAGAAACAGATTGTTTTAGTAAATCAGCTGTTTAATCCTAATGGGCAGCTTATGCCTTATTCAGAATTCTTAAACACTTATAAATTTTCAGCCACACCCAAAGAATATGCCATATTATTTGATGCAATACCTACGGGTATTATAATGCTTTTTAAAGGTATTCAACCTTGTATATCATCTGTTTCTCTCCCCAACCCTGTGGATACACCCATAGGAAGAATCTGTTTAAAAAAACCATAGTAAAGGTAATAAAATAAGATTAGTCCCACGAGTGGGAAATTTCATGTTAAGGCTGCCGACCTATTGCACGCAATGGCGGCGCCAATAAGAATATCCGTGCTTTGTTCCAGACAGAATCTCTAACTGTTCTCCTTTGTCAGTGACATTAACTGGAAAAGACTATGGACAATTCCTAACAAGTATCTGGTAACGAATAAAGTAAAAGAAGTTTCCTTTAAAATACTGCATAAATTTTATTCTGCTAATCATTATATGACAAACTTCAAAAGGGACATAAATGTGAGCTGTGGATTTTGTAGAAGCCATCCTGAGACTGTGCAGCACCTCTTCTGGATCTGTTCATGCACTAGAACATTTTGGAAAGACTTCAGTAGATTCATTGCTGGACATCTCTATAAAGACTTTACTGTGAAACGGGAAAATGTTGTATATTGTTTCTTTTGAAGGCAAAAAAAAAGATGATGTTTACTTTATAATAAACTTGTTAGTTATCTTAGCTAAATTTTATTTTCACAAATGCAAATACAGTAACCAAAAGGCTAGTTTTAAACATTACTATAATGATGTTTTATGTTACATAAAATTGATTCATGGATCACTTAACAAAAAGGCTATGAAAACTATTACTATTTGTAGTAATTACAAATTATTTGAATGTTTGTAATTCTTTGTATTACACCCCCTGGCATATGTTAATTTTGTTCTGGTTGTATACATGTTCTGTATACTGTTTCTCAATAAAGTTTTTAAAAAAAAGATCGGGTAGCGACAGGGGTGCTCCGCTGGGAGGGGCGGAGCTGCGAGACTGGGTCAGTGTGCACACACAGAGAGCACTTCAGAGTACTGCGTCTGGTACTGCAGCAGGTAAGTGGGTGCCGGTTCAGTTGTGTTTATGTGTACTGAGTACATGGTAGCGCTCCAGAAAGCTACAAACTTAACTTCTTTACACCGAACCAAACTCCGTCTAAAAATGTGCTGATTTTTAGTGTCGCATGCTTTTCCGGAGGCTCGCGAGGTAAAAGTTTGGTGTTTCCGGATGAAAGCGAATCTGTTTTTAATTCGGCATTAGTGTTTGCTCCAAACTTCACGGGACTCCGTGAGAATCTGAATTTTGGCTTGCCAGGGCTCAGCTCCTCACTGTAACACGGTCGTTCACCTTAATGAAGACGTGCACGAGCCGTGCGGGGCAGGGGCGGATCTAGAGAAATTTTCTTAGGGTGGCATGAGGGTGGCAAAGAAATCAAATGGGGTGGCAAAATCAAAGCCTTTTTTTTTTCAAACACATATGCAGGTGGTTACATATGGTTAGTTTTGATTATATGTACTGTATAGCCTGTATAATAAATAAGTATGTAGCCCAATAAGTATAAAATCCTGAAAGCTACACAACATGAGGCGGTCTATTTACAAACACAGGTCTAACTTGAGTTTCACTGTTTTTTGTTAGAAAACAGTCACATTGTTACAGCTTAAATTACACAAAATGTCAGAAATCTGCACCGTCATGAACAAACATGTAAACCTAATTTTTCATGATTTGTTGGATTAACTCACTGAGGTCTGAAATACAACCGGCGATTTTGACTCCTTTTGAGTTTACGTTTGTATTTTTTTCCCCTTGCCTTGTTTGGTATCTTTTCAGCTCAACTGAATTTAGTTGTTTTTTTCACTGACATACTGCATTAGTATTACTGATCTGAAATCACACAAAGAACTTAAGATCCTAGTAGTAATTTTTTTACTGTAAAAAAACCCACAGACATGTTGAGTAAATTTTTATAACTTGAAATGCAAATATAAATTGTACATTTTGTAAACATAAACAACTATTTATCTAAAAATGCAGCCAATACACCTGCTGTTTTTTTCATTTTGTATAACCATTTAAAAATCTTACTAAAACTAAAATGAGAGAACAATCAGGTGTTGCAATAAGATGCCCCACAAATGATGTGTGTCAGTAAAAACAGGAGAACAGCACAGGGAGAAACCTGCAGGCCTGACAACAGCAGGTGTATCACTCCGCTGGTTTTCTACTTAGTCAGAATCAGAATCAGAATCAGAAAGGGTTTTATTGCCAAATGTTGAGCAGGTTTACAACATTAGGAAATTGCTGCGGTGCTTCAGTGCAAACATACTGTCATAAAAATATAAAAATAAGAATAAGAATTAAAAGTGCTAAGTGGATAGATATATACATGATATATACATGAGTGCAGGTGGTGATCAGTGCCAAACATGGAATGATGCAGTGAACACAGCGTAGGGTCATGTGTTAGTGGTGGGAACAGTCATACGGTTATTGTTCATGTGTCCGACAGCAGAGGGGAAGAAACTGTTCTTATGGCGAGAGGTTCTGGTGCGAATGGACCGGAGCCTCCTGCCTGAGGGGAGCAGGTCAAACAGACTGTGTCCAGGGTGAGAAGGGTCAGCTGAGATCCGAGCTGCACGCCGCAGTGTCCTGGAGGTGTACAGGTCCTGCAGAGATGGGAGTCTGCAGCCAATCACCTTCTCAGCAGAGCGCACAACACGCTGCAGTCTCTGTTTGTCCCTGATAGTGGCTCCAGCGTACCACACGGTGATGGAGGAGGTGAGGATGGACTCGATGATTGCAGTGTAGAATTGCATCATCGTCCGTGTTGGCAGGTTGAATTTCTTCAGCTGCCTCAGGAAGTACATCCTCTGCTGGGCTTTCTTAATGACGGAAGTGATGGTGGGCTCCCACTTCAGGTCCTGGGTGATGGTGGTACCCAGGAAGCGGAACGAGTCCACAGAGGTGATGGGGGTGTCAGTCAGGATGATGGGGGGGAGTGGAGCTGTGTGCTTCCTGAAGTCCACAATAATCTCCACTGTCTTCTGGGCATTCAGCACCAGGTTGTTGTGGCTGCACCAGGACACCAGACGTTCAACCTCCCTCCTGTAGGCAGACTCATCCCCGTCCGAGATGAGCCCAATGACGGTGGTGTCGTCTGCGAACTTGATTAGCTTGACAGACTGGTGGGTGGAGGTGCAGCAGTTGGTGTACAGGGAGAAGAGCAGAGGAGAAAGAACACAGCCCTGAGGGGAGCCGGTGCTGATGGTCCGGGAGTCCGAGACATTCTTTCCCAGCCTCACGTGCTGCTTCCTGTCCGTCAGGAAGTCAGTGATCCACCGGCAGATGGGATCAGGCACATTCATCTGGGAAAGCTTGCCTCGGAGATGGTCTGGAAGGATGGTGTTGAAGGCAGAGCTGAAGTCCACAAACAGGATCCTGGCGTAGGTTCCTGGGGAGTCCAGATGCTGCAGGATGAAGTGTAGGGCCATGTTGATGGCGTCGTCTACAGACCTGTTGGCTCTGTATGCAAACTGCAGGGGGTCCAGGAGGGGGGCCGTGAGGGTCTTGAGATGGGAGAGAGCTAGGCGCTCAAATGACTTCATGACCACAGATGTCAGAGCCACGGGTCTGTAGTCATTTAGTCCAGTGATCCTAGGTTTCTTGGGGACAGGGATTATGGTGGAGGACTTGAAGCAGGCAGGCACATGGCGTGCCTGCAGTGAGGAGTTGAAAATGCCAGAAAACACTGGGGCCAGCTCGTTTGCACAGTGTCTGAGGGTGGCAGGAGACACACCGTCTGGGCCGGGAGCTTTTCGAGCATTCAGACTCTTAAACTGCTTCCTCACATCTGCTTCATGAATATGAAGAGTTGTGGTGGGAGGAGGTGGTGTGAAATCCTCTTTTGTGTGGGGTGAGGAGGGGGGTGTTGTAGGTGAAGTGTTTGAAGGTGGTGATGGCTCTATGGAGGGGGAAGAGGTGGGGGAATTAGTGTCCAAAGTGTCTCTATTGTTGGGGCCGTTGGAGGTGTGAAGGCTGCCTGATGGCTCGTCAAAACGGCAGTAAAAGTCGTTGAGGGTGTTGGCCAAGAGCAAGTCATCAGTGGAGTGGGGGGTTTTAGGCTTGTAGTTGGTGATATTCCTAAAACCTTTCCACACAGAGGCCGAGTCATTCTCTGAGATCTGCTGCTGCATCTTCTCAGAGTGCTGATGTTTAGCAATGTCCACTTCTTTAGTGAACCTGTACTTGGCCTCTCTGTAGCAGTCCCTGTCTCCGCTTCTGAACGCCTTTCTCTTTTCCAGCCACAGCTTTTTGAGTTTAGGAGTAAACCAGGGTTTGTCATTGTTATAACTCACCCTGGTGCGTGATGGCACAATGCTGTCCTCACAGAAGTGGATATAGGAGGTGACAGTGTCCGTAAACTCGTCCAAGCTGTTAGAAGCAGCCTTCATTGTGTCCCAGTCTGTAGACTCCAAACACGTGCGAAGCTCCTCCACAGCCTCGTTGCTCCACAGTTTTTTGGTCCTCACGACAGGTTTGGAGAGCTTCAGCCTCTGTCTGTACGCGGGGATTAGGTGGATCATGACGTGGTCAGAAAGTCCGAGTGAAGCGCGGGGCACCGCACGACAGGCCCCGCTGATCGTGCTGTAACAGTGGTCTCTGGTCGGGCATTTAATATACTGCTTGTATTTGGGAAGCTCATGGCTCAGATTGGCTTTGTTAAAGTCCCCAAGAGCAATGATGAGAGAGTCCGGGTATGTCCGCTCCATGTGCAGTATCTGCTCCGCGAGTGCGCACTGAGCTGCCTGCGCATCCGCATCTGGCGGGATGTAAACAGCAGCCAGGATGAATGAAGCAAACTCCCGCGGAGAATAAAACGGTTTGCAGTGAATGACAAGGTATTCCAGAGAGGAAGAGCAGTGCTGAGCAATCACTGTTTCATCTGTGCACCAGCCACTATTAATGTAGAAGCAGAGACCTCCACCTTTGGTCTTACCAGAGAGAGAGGCCTGCCGGTCAGCGCGCAGCAGATGAAAGCCCTCCAGCTTGAGCGCGCTGTCCGGGATGTCCTCACAGAGCCACGTCTCCGTAAAACATAACACACAGGAGGAGGCAAAGTCTCTGTTCATGCTTCTCATCAGGGCCAGTTCGTCTGTCTTATTCCTGAGTGATCGTACATTGGAAAGGAAGATCCCAGGAAGAGCAGTTCGCAGTCCACGTCTCCTCAGACGCACGAGTGCGCCGGCTCGCTTACCTCTCTTTCGGCGTCTCACTTTCCTGATCAGAGTCTGCAGTAAATCTGCCGCAGATGCGACAAATATTGGAAGTAAATCCACAGGTGTTGTAGTCCTGTGGTTAAGAAGCTCTTCTCTGGTGTAAGAATATCCAGAGGAGTGCCCAGACACAGAAGTTATGCACAAAAACAAGACAGAAGTAACGCACTGAAGCACCAGGGCATCCATACGCGGCGCCATCTTGGATCGTGACAGTGTTTACATTGCAAATGTGCCTTTGTGACATTCATTAGTGCCCTCACTGACACACAAAACAAAACAACGACTACACAACACAATAACTAAACACTCCACACTAAACGTCACAGATCTGCCACATCTAAAAACTCTCTCTCTCGCTCTGTCTCGCTGCCGTTACCGTCACTCCTAAAACTTTTCCCTCTTCCTAAAACACCAAATCACACATGTTGACTTTTTTTAAATTGGCCGACATGGTACTTTTTCCACCGATAGGAGAGAGGTGGCTTTTCTTCCTTTCTTTACTGTTTTCGTGCTGTCCTTACAAAACGCTTAAAACACACACACACAAAAACGTGACGACAGTATTTAGAAAAAAGCGTGGCTTATATATATGATCATAACTCTGGATTTACTGGCCTGTAATTAAAATTTAAAAACTTTGAAGTCCGAATTTTCAATGTGGCTGAAACAGAGACTCAGCGGCTGCAGCTTGTTGCTGTGTCAGCTTACATCAGTCATGTGATTTGGAGGTGCAGCGTGTCCGTGGACCACAGAGGGTTAACAACACTCACCTTCCATTTCCACAGTGTAACATCCACCCACCTGTGTAAAAAGCGAAATTCCCATGGTGTTGTTCAGAATGTGCTCTGGCACAATCATAAGCATCGCTTGCTACTGAAAACAAGAAAAAAGCCGGTCCTGCTATGGGCTGAACCATTTGTTACTGGTGAGGGGGGTTTATATTCAGTTTTAGCATTTATAGTCACTGTTGACTGTAACTACGCTCAAACTGTTAATGCTATCTTATTTTAGTAAACAACACTGTCATATCCAAAACTGGGGTGGCAGGGGATCATTTTAGGGTGGCACTTGCCACCCCATGCCACCCTTCTAGATCCACCCCTGGTGCGGGGACGAGCGACGTCAAATTCACGTAGTTCACCTGTAGTTGATGAGACAGGTGAGGCCGACAAGTACAAAGACACAGAAGGCGGAAGCAGCGTGTTGGTCCTGCAGGACTCTGCAGTCTTTAAACTTTTTTTATTCTGCGTGTGCGCACGCGCGTGGTTGCTGGATGGTCGAAGTTAAAGACTGTGTCCTCCCTCCGCTGAGCTGTGCGATCCTCACGCACGTGTCACTGCCGTGGCAGATGTTTAATGATCGGATCCAGAGCAGTCTGTGCACCTGGAGCATGATGAGGAGGACACGGAGCCATGAAACTTGAGGAGGTTCCCCTCATGTGTGGAGGCGCAGCCGTCACGGCACACTCCTGCTGGGACACCACAGAACAGATGAAAAGTGTTGAGGTCACAGTGGGCTGTCCTAGTTTGGGGCATGTCCCTGCTGTCCTCCTGCACCTTCACCTGTCTCTGTGAGCGTCTGTTGTTATGCCTGAACCTGTGAGGTTTTATGGGACATCAAAGTGACGACCAGAATGCTATCAGGCTCATCAGACTCCTGCTGATTTGTTGTGGGGTAATAAAGACAGCAGTTTTCAGTTTTATTTGTCATATGCAAGTTAGCACAGGGTCAACATTGCAATGAAATGTATTTGATGAGCAGAAGACAGTCACTCAGCAGAATGGTACAGTGGAAAAAATAGTAAAGAGCAAAATGTTAATAAAATATAGTAAAAGAAAAAAGATTAACAGTTAACAGACTAAATATATATATGTATATATAAATATATGTACACTAGTGATTGAATAAAGAAAATCTTATATAGGAATGTGAGGGGGGGGGGCAAATGGGATATTGCACAGTGGCAGGAATGAGCAGCAGTACAGACTGAACAGTACAATAAATTTTTGCATTTAATACAGTATTGCACTTTTTTTTCTCTTAATATAAATACCAATAAAGTGGAGTGACCAGGGAACCAGCAGCTCTTTAAAGTGTCTGAGAGATGAAAGAAAGCTGACTCACTCAGTTTAATGTTTAACTCACCAGTTAGTTAATAATCAATCAACAGATCAATATAAAAAAAACAGCATGTCATGTAGGCTGCATGTTACATAAGACTGCGTGATGCAGTACTCCTTTCTGAACATGAGTAGTACTACTTTATGTAAGACCGCAGTACCTCCCAGCACAGAGCTCATGGTCGGGGTCATTGTCGGGGTAACGGCTGTCCTGTGGGCACATTTCCATTTCCACAGTGTCAATCTGGACTGTACAACTCATAAGGTCAATGTTTGTGTTTCGCCTGTTGCCCTCATGTTTATGACATCACCAGGTGTGTTAATGACATCAGAAAGTTTTTATTCTGGGATCAGGGTCTAGCCCGACTCGCCGTCAGGAGAACTTCCTGTTGTTATGAGTGGAGGTCACGAAGGTCGTGTCAGCGTCACGCTGTTGTCCAGGTGACCGTTATACTTCGCCCACGTTCCTCTGAGCAGTACAGGGAATGTCCCATCAGACCTGTTTCACCAATCAACAAGACACCTGCTCAGCTGCTCATTCATAAGGCGATTAGTTGATTCTCCTAGCAGCTGATTGGTGATTCACTAACACAGTACAGGTACATGTAGTACAGGTGAGTTCAGTACATAATTTGATTTAAAACAACTGACCTGCTGTTTCCATGGCTACAGTGTCCTGCTCTGTGATTGGCCCCAAAGATGTCGTCAGTGAAGGTGCACCCCATAGTGAAATCAAGCGCTCTGATTGGTGAAGGGCCGGTGTGGGAGGAGTCAGAGCAGACCCTGCTGTTTGTTGACATCATAGGGCAGAAAATCCACCGATGGAGTCCTGCGACCAATCGCATCCAGTCTGTGGAGACAGGTGGGCCAATCAGCATTTTCACCTGTCTGACGCTTACCTGAATGTTGACCATGTCTCACCTGTCCTTCTCCCCTCAGCTGACACAGTGGGCTTCGCGGTTCCTCGCAGGTCGGGCGGGTACGTTGCAGGTGTGGGTCGCAACATTGTGGCTGTTGATTGGCAGACGCACAAGGTGACATCACTGGTTGAGGTCGATGAAGACAAACCGAACAACCGCCTGAATGATGGGAAGGCTGATCCGAGTGGACGACTGCTAACGGGTCAGTCTGCACACCTGGTTACTGTCTTACCTGCCTGTCTCTCTGTTGCTATGGTAACAGTGGGATGTGTTTTAGGTACGATGTTAAAAGATTACCCGTCCGGGGAAAGGAAACAAGGAGCTCTGTTCTCTGTAGCCCCTGACCTCACTGTGACCAAACACCTGAGCCAGGTAACTTAACCTGCCTGTGATACTGACTAAGATAATCCTGTTGGTGTTCTTAATCAAGTGGCTGTATTAGGGCTGTTCGATATAACGATATATATCGGATGACGATATAAAGACATCTATCATTTCATATTACGCTATTGTTTGTTTCGTGGTGTCATAAAATAAACTGTTTACGGCAATATTTATTCATGGTTTTGATGGTCACTGTAGTTATTATTAATTTCTTAAAGTTCTCTCTTTCTCTTATATTTAATATAACCACACTACGGACGGACAAGCGCCTGTTTTTACGTGTTGTCGTTAGCAACAACGACGGTAAAACCATCGCGTGGCTCCGCTGTCCGCTTGTTTGTTTTCCACGTAAACCTTTCACAATAAAGCTCAAGATCCTGTTGAGACTTTTCAAAATAAACTGAATCACGTGAAAGATGCAGAGAGTTTACGGATGAGAAGAAAAAAAAAGAGCCGTCAGGTGCTAAAAAATAAACCTTAGACTCAAACTTTGAAAGAAAATGGTGGCCGTTACAACTATCCATCCATCCATCCATCCATCCATTCGCTTCCGCTTATCCTTTTCAGGGTCGCGGGGGGCGCTGGAGCCTATCCCAGCTGTCATAGGGCGAAAGGCGGGGTACACCCTGGACAGGTCGCCAGTCTGTCGCAGGGCCAACACACAGGGACAGACAACCATTCACACTCGCATTCACACCGCCGTTACAACTAATGTCTAAAAATGTATAGTTTCATGCATCAGTAAAAGCACTCGAATCCAGGTAAAGGACGCCCAGCTGGAAAAACTTCACACAAGTCGAGCTGCCCGAGATTCACAGAATTTACAGAAAATATTATATTTTTGTGATTTATATCGTTGTCAGGACGATAAATGTCTTATATCGGGATATGAGATTTTGGTCATATCGCACAGCCCTAGGCTGTATTAATGACATCAGCCAGGTTGGCAGCTCATTAAACAAGACAGTCAATGAGCCGTTGATACCTGACCATGTAAAATAAATGTACAGTCTCACTGTACCTGTCTGTCTCACCCGTCTGTCTCACCTGTCTGCCTCACCCGTACCTGTCTGGCTCACCTGTCTGCCTCTCAGGTGGACATCTCTAATGGGATGGACTGGTCTGAGGATCAGAAGACGTTTTTCTACATCGACAGTTTGGCTCTTACTGTCGACGCCTTTGACCACGACCCCAGCACTGGACACATTGGTACCTGTGTACTTATGCTGCACATTGTGTGTGCTTATGGTGTAGTACATCTGTATTTATAGCCGTGTTTCCTAGGTAATCGCCGTGTGGTATGCCACATTCAGGAGGGGGAAGGGATTCCCGATGGGATGACTCTTGATGCTGAAGGTCGTCTGTGGGTGGCCTGTTACGACGGAGGGCGGGTCATCAACATCGACCCTGCTACTGGTTAGTTCTGGTTCTGATGATTAGTTCTGGTTTCTGCCGATTCTGGGTGTTTCTGTAAGTGCGGTCATTTTAAAGTGGTGGTGATGATGATGATGTACCTGTCATACACTCACAGGTGTGCGGCTGAAGACGATCTCTCTGCCGGTGACGAAGACCACCTCGTGTTGTTTCGGAGGTCCAGACTACTCTGAGCTCTACGTGACCTCGGCCAGTCTTGGCCTCAACCAGTCTGAGAGCAAACAGCAGCCCCTGGCTGGAAGCACCTTCAGGGTGAGTTGGCAGCTCATGTGTTCCCTTTTAATAAACTTTTGACACTTGACTGTGAGAAGATGATGAAACACAAAGAGCTCTCAGACTGTTTACAGTAGATGGACGTACTCAACTTTTATGTCACTGACCCAAACTGGAGCTCAGACTTCTTGGGTCATGTGTAATATTGTAAGGTAAAGACCCTGCAATAATACAGAGATATCCCAACAATCAGACAACCCCCTACAAGCAAACACTTTGGCGACAGTGGGAAGGAAAAACTCCCTTTTAACAGGAAGAAACCTCCAGCAGAACCAGGCTCAGGGAGGGGCGGGGCCATCTGCTGCGACTGGTTGGGGTGAGAGAAGGAAGACAGGATAAAGACATGCTGTGGAAGAGAGACAGAGATTAATAACAAGTACGATTCAATGCAGAGAGGTCTGTTAATACATAGGGAAAGGAAAAACTCAATGCATCATGGGAATCCCCGGCAGCCTACGTCTATTGCAGCATAACTAAGGGAGGATTCAGGGTCACCTGGTCCAGCCCTAACTATATGCTTTAGCAAAAAGGAAAGTTTGAAGCCTAATCTTGAAAGTAGAGATAGTGTCTGTCTCCTGAATCCAAACTGGAAGCTGGTTCCACAGAAGAGGGGCCTGAAAACTGAAGGCTCTGCCTCCCATTCTACTTTTAAATACTCTAGGAACAACAAGTAGGCCTGCAGAGCGAGAGCGAAGTGCTCTAATAGGGTGATATGGTACTACAAGGTCATTAAGATAAGATGGGGCCTGATTATTTAACACTTAGACCCCCGGAGAGCAGTCATTTTGGTTTTCTATCTTAGACCCCTGCGGAGTCATCATTTTGCGTTTCTACCTTTAAAAGCCGGAGAGCAGTCAGTCAAATGCTGGAGTCGTTCATATGTATATTAGGTCGTTACCTAGGAATTCTGGAGGGAGGGGAGTGGGGGTGAGTGATTGAGGGGGTGGGGGAGTGGAGTGTTTCAGTTTGCCATCTTAGGGAGAAATCAACACGTCCTTTGTATGTCCTTCGTTGCTGACATTTATTGATGAAAACAGTACAAAAAACCAACCATTTGTACACATATTTACAAATAATAATAAAAAGTGAGTGAGTACATTTCAACATTTTCAGCAATCACTCACAATCCTGGCACTGCCACGGTATCTGTCGTCTGCATTTACCACATGTGTACCTGTAGCAGTGAACACATCGCACAGTGGCCTGATTTTTTTTGCATCTGTGTACTTGGATTTTAGGTCGCAAGCCACCCAAAACTTGCTCCATGCACCACTCAGCAGGCCATTTGTAAATATGTGTACAAATGGTTGGTTTTTTGTACTGTTTTTATCAATAAATGTCAGCAACAAAGGACATACACCCATGTGTGTTGATTTCTCCCTAAGATGGCAAACTGAAACACTCCAAGTTGGTGACTTTTGGAGATTTGTTTCCCTGGATGATTGAGAATGCATCAAGATGAAACACAAAAGGAAGCTCACCGCTTTTAGCAGCTCCCCCACCCCCTCAATCACTCAGTGAGTGATTGAGGGGGTGGGGGAGTGGAGTGTTTCAGTGTTTCAGTTTGCCATCTTAGGGAGAAATCAACACATGTCCTTTGTATGTCCTTTGTTGCTGACATTTATTGATAAAAACAGTACAAAAAACCAACCATTTGTACACATATTTACAAATGGCCTGCTGAGTGGTGCATGGAGCAAGTTTTGGGTGGCTTGCGACCTAAAATCCAAGTACACAGATGCAAAAAAAATCAGGCCACTGTGCGATGTGTTCACTGCTACAGGTACACATGTGGTAAATGCAGACGACAGATACCGTGGCAGTGCCAGGATTGTGAGTGATTGCTGAAAATGTTGAAATGTACTCACTCACTTTTTATCATTATTTGTAAATATGTGTACAAATGGTTGGTTTTTTGTACTGTTTTCATCAATAAATGTCAGCAACAAAGGACATACAAAGGACATGTGTTGATTTCTCCCTAAGATGGCAAACTGAAACACTCCACTCCCCCACCCCCTCAATCACTCACCCCCACTCCCCTCCCTCCAGAATTCCTAGGTAACGACCTAATATACATATGAATGACTAGCCAATTTAGCTTCCACTTCCACCATTTGACTGCTCTCGGGTTTTATAGGTAGAAAGGTAGAAGCCTGGGGATGCAAGACCTTGTATGTGAGGAGCAGGATTTTTGAATTCAATTCTGGATTTAACAGGAAGCCAATGAAGGGAAGCCAAAACAGGAGAAATCTGCTCTCTCTTTCTAGTCCCTGTCAGGACTCTTGCTGCAGCATTTTGGATTAACTCAAGGCTTTTCAGGGAGTTTTTAGGACTTCCTGATAATAATGAATTACAGTCGTCCAGCCTGGAAGTAATAAATGCATGAACTAGTTTTTCAGCGTCACTCTGAGACAGGATATTTCTAACTTTAGAGATGTTGCACAAATGGAAGAACTCAGTCTTACATATTTGTTTAATATGTGCATTGAAGGACTTGTCCTGGTCAAAAATCAGAATCAGAAAGGGTTTTATTGCCAAATGTTGAGCGGGTTTACAACATTAGGAAATTGCTGCGGTGCTTCAGTGCAAACATACTGTTATAAATTAAGCTTAAATAGACATGAAAATAAAAATGAGAATAAGAATTAAAAGTGCTAAGTAGATAGATATATACATGATATATACATGAGTGCAGGTGGTGATCAGTGCCAAGCATGGAATGATGCAGTGAACACAGCGTAGGGTCATGTGTTAGTGGTGGGAACAGTTATACGGTTATTGTTCATGTGTTCAACAGCAGAGGGGAAGAAACTGTTCTTATGGCGAGAGGTTCTGGTGCGAATGGACCGGAGCCTCCTGCCTGAGGGGAGCAGGTCAAACAGACTGTGTCCAGGGTGAGAAGGGTCAGCTGAGATCCGAGCTGCACGCCCCAGTGTCCTGGAGGTGTACAGGTCCTGCAGAGATAGGAGTCTGCAGCCAATCACCTTCTCAGCAGAGCGCACAACACGCTGCAGTCTCTGTTTGTCCCTGATAGTGGCTCCAGCGTACCACACGGTGATGGAGGAGGTGAGGATGGACTCGATGATTGCAGTGTAGAATTGCATCATCGTCCGTGTTGGCAGGTTGAATTTCTTCAGCTGCCTCAGGAAGTACATCCTCTGCTGGGCTTTCTTAATGACGGAGGTGATGGTGGGCTCCCACTTCAGGTCCTGGGTGATGGTGGTACCCAGGAAGCGGAATGAGTCCACAGAGGTGATGGGGGTGTCAGTCAGGATGATGGGGGGGAGTGGGGCTGTGTGCTTCCTGAAGTCCACAATAATCTCCACTGTCTTCTGGGCATTCAGCACCAGGTTGTTGTGGCTGCACCAGGACACCAGACGCTCAACCTCCCTCCTGTAGGCAGACTCATCCCCGTCCGAGATGAGTCCAATAACGGTAGTGTCATCTGCAAACTTGATTATCTTGACAGACTGGTGGGTGGAGGTGCAGCAGTTAGTATACAGGGAGAAGAGCAGGGGAGAAATGTCTGTGAAGGTTCTCAGTCATCCAGGTCATCGTAGTCAAAGGAGCTTGCAAAGAAAAGCGTCTGGACTTCTTTAAGTTGCTTGAAGACGTTTCACCTCTCATCCGAGAAGCTTCTTCAGTTCTAAGGTCAAATGGTGGAGAGTCCCAGATATAAACCTAGTGGGAGTGACCCCCCACAGAGGGACAAAAGGACCCCCTGATGATCCTCTAATCGCCTGAGCCAAGGTGGGAAACTGAGTTTCGGGTGTGTTCATTGTGAAACCTGGCCCCACCTTATCATGTGATTTCCTGAGGTCAGATGGCCCAGGATGTGAGTGGGCGTTAAGGCGTCTGGGAAGGGATCTCAAAACTGGATTATAGATGGCAGAGAGTTGGTGTCGTAAACCCCCGCCTCTGTTCAAAGATGGTCGCTCACAGTGGACATAGATGCTTCTTTCACTCCTCTTTCAAACCATCTGTCCTCTCTGTCCAAAGTGTGAACATTGGCATCCTCGAAAGAGTGACCTTTATCCTTAAGATGCAGATGGACTGCTGAGTCTTGTCCTGTGGAGGTGGCTCTTCTGTGTTGTGCCATGCGCTTGTGAAGTGGCTGTTTGGTCTCTCCAATGTAGAGGTCTGAGCATTCCTCGCTGCACTGTACAGCATACACCACATTGTTAAGTTTGTGTTTTGGCGTTTTGTCTTTCGGGTGAACCAGTTTCTGTCTGAGCGTGTTGCTGGGTCTGAAATACACTGGGATGTCATGCTTGGAGAAAACTCTCCTGAGTTTCTCTGATACACCGGCTACATAGGGGATGACAATGTTGTTGTGTCTGTCCTCCCTCGCTGGTGTCTGATCTTCTTTTCTGTGCCTCTTTGCTGACTTTAAGAACGCCCATTTAGGATAGCCGCACGTTTTGAGTGCTTCCTTTACATGTGTGTGTTCCTTCTTTTTCCCTTCAGGCTTAGAGGGAACATATTCTGCCCGGTGGTGTAGGGTCCTGATTACTCCAAGTTTGTGTTCCAAAGGGTGATGGGAGTCAAAGAGGAGGTACTGGTCCGTGTGTGTGGGCTTCCGGTAAACTTCGATGTTGAGTTTGCCGTTCTCTTCAATGTGCACAGCGCAGTCCAGGAAAGGCAAACAGTCGTCCTTTGTGTCTTCCCTGGTGAACTTGATGTTCTTATCCACAGCGTTAATGTGCGCAGTGAAGGATTCCACTTCTTGTGTCTTGATTTTGACCCAGGTGTCGTCCACATATCTGTACCAGTGGCTGGGTACTCTTCCTTTGAAAGAGCCAAGAGCCATTCCTGCGGTTTAACTCATTGGTGTGTGTTATCTGGCTTCATGGACAGATAGAGCTGGGTGTCATCTGCATAGCAGTGAAAATGCATGCTACGTATACTAATAGTTGGCTCAACAGTGCTCTGACTGTTTGTCAGCCTGGCTACAGAGCTGAAGAGAAACCTGGGGTTCTTATTTTCTTCAATCAGTGACGAATAGTAAGATGTTCTGGCTTTGCAGAGGGTTAGTGGTTAGGGTTAGGGGTTATGTCTCTAGGGGCCACCGCATATATTTATATGTAAACATATAAATAAATCCACTTTTTTTTTTACATTAGTAATTTCTTTTGTGCATAATTTTATATTGTTGTTGATAATAAATTAATTAAAATGGTAAATGGCCTGCATTTGTATAGCGCTTTTCTAGTCCCTAAGGACCCCAAAGCGCTTCACACTACATTCAGTCATTCACCCATTCACACACACATTCACACACTAATTAAAGCAACAAAACAACCTGAAGAGCTGGTTGGGAGCCGAGAGAGCCGGCTGTTTTTAGTGAGCCGAGCCGAAAGAGCCGGTTCTCCAAAAAGAGCCGGAATTCCCATCACTACTGCCCTGACTCGTGTGTGTGTGTGTGTGTGTGTGTGTGTGTGTGTGTGTGTGCGCGCGCATGCACAGGTCACAGGACTCGGGGTCAAAGGTCGACCTTCATACGCTTTCTCCGGATGAACTTCAGGAGAAGACCTGATCCATCAGTGACCTCTAACAGCCAATCACAGCACAGATCAACATTATGAACTAATCAACATGTTTACTGATTACTTGTCAATCAATCAGTGTACTGATACATGATTAACAATCATCAATAACACAGATTAATGATGCTTTGTGTTGGAAATAAAACCTGAGTGACAGAGGGATTGTGGGTAATGTAGTGTCAAACAGAACACACTGCATCATGTTGACAAGGTGCGCTTTATTAACACACCAAGTGCAGAATCACCACCAAACACAAACACAGACACGTACAAGCATTGCTACACGGTGATCTAGAAAATGTCTGTACATGTAGAAAACGTTGTGCTGCCATTTTTTTGTCTTCTTTGAATCTAAATGATGAAGAGGAGAGAAGGGGAGGGGCTTCAGTCTGAGACTGGACCTCTAAAAGGAAACGGGGACTGCAGAAACACCACAGAAACATCAGTGGGAGTCGAGGTGTGTCGAGCACAGAGCCCCACCTGCCAACTTCACTGTCGTCGTGAACCTGCTCAGGTGGATTCCGGTCCACAGGTGGGAGCTCCTTGTGTTTCAGCTACAGCGGCCCCTCGGTGCCACACTCCAGATTGCAGCGCTGAGTCGTGACCTTTGGGTGACCAGCTTTGCAGGTGTGTGTGCATGAACAGCTGGAAAACAGCATATTGTGGCTGGTGAGGCTCTGCAAGTTAACAGGCTAACTGACAGATGTGGGCTCAGGAGGGTGGAGAAGGGGCGGAGCCACAGATAGAGTGATACTTCAGTGAGGCTCTGGTACCTGCAGTAAGGCCAGTAGATACAGTAGAACACAGTAGAATATAGTGAAGGTAGAACCCTGTACAGTTAAAGAAACAGACCGGAGAAGCCCATGCACTCTGACCCCCCCCCCCCCCCCCGACCTTTGACCCTTCGGATGTTTGTTAGCCCTCGTGGTGTGAAAAGGCATGTATGCACCTTTGCTCCAGTCCAAACCCAAATGCTGCTCTACAGCATCGTCTGTGGCGAGGCACAACTTTGTTTGTAGCACCGCGGGTTCTCGGTTGTCACGCCAACGGCGTTCAGAGCCGCATGATCTGATTACAGGAAGTGGAATTCTACCTGACCACAGACCACATGATCTTTGTCAGGAGAGGTCAAAGGTCAGATTCAGTCTGTAAAGTGCTCTGAGTAACATCTGCTGGGAAGGTCATGTGATCTAATCAAGTGTTATTTTATGTCTGTGGCGAGGAGGAAAGGCAATGATTAGGACTATATCAGTTCAGCTGGAGGGACGCTGCCCCCTGATTGTTCTGCCACGCTGCTGGACTTCAGTCAAAAGGTGTTTAAAACACCTGCTGAAGTGTTCAGCTGACAGCCAAAAAGCCAATCACAGCAGGACAGGGCATCCTTCCGATCGATCCGGTTTAGCTGAGGTCAGGTGTGTGGGCGCCCAGTCTATGCACAAAGAAACCAATAAAATAACATAGAAAACATGATGTCATCAGTTAGAGCGATCAGAAAAGTTCAAAGTGCTAATTGGTCCCATCAATGAAAAGTGGGCGTTGTCACTCTTCGTGACTTCTCAGTAGTGCTCCTCGGTGTGGGCGGGGTCACAGAAGAAGCGAGAGCTGCGTTTGGCAGTCCGAGCCGTGAAGGGGACGGTCTTCAGAGCTGTAGATAAGCGAATAAACAGTCAATCAGAGGACAGCTGACACGCCTGCTGTGGTCACTCACGTGCCTTGGCAACATGTTTACCTGTTATGATATCCTCGATAGCGCCGTCCTTCCCCTCATAAACATGGCGGCTGTCTTTTCCTTGGCGCCTTCTGAGCTCCGTGATCAGCTCCTGCTGCTGCCGCTTCCCTCTGTGGGACGGAGACTGAGAGGGGGAGGGGCTTCAGTATTAGACGCTGTGACACGTCACGTCACCTGATCGATCGATTAGTGATCTGAATAAACCTAAATCTGACCCCCTGGAGCCTCCTGACCAATCAGAGACTGTTGAAATCATGATGTCAGCGAGGACAAAGAATTACTGAGCTTCTGTCATGGTCTCCGTGCCTGCCCAGCTGGCCCCGCAAGGCTACATGTGTTTGTTTTGCTTTCTCTCTCTCTCTCTCTTTCTGGGCGGAGCTCACTGCGGGCTCCCGCCCTTGGCCCACACACCTGTCCACTATTTGAGGCTGGGACACAGATCTTCTCGTCGCTGGATGATTGTACTACAGACTTTTCCTTCCCGTACCTGTGACCTCCCTGCAGTGCGTGTGTGTGAGGCTGGGCATGAAGACGAGAGCGAGTGTGAGAGAGCTTCCCCTTGGTCCCTTGGAGCCTGGATTTTCCCCTCACTGTATATATTGTGCACCGGTGTTGTAAATAAACTGTGTTTGGAAACGTCAACCTGCTCTGCTCTTGAGTCCTTACTCTCAGTTGTGACAGCTTTATTTTTAAAAACAAAGATGTAAAGAAACTTTCAGAGAACCGAGGTATTTTAAAAATACCTGAAAACTAAACATTTTGGTTTAATGTAGGAATTCAACATGGAGGTGCAAGCATAAGCTCCTCCTCCATCAGGAGGTCACATCCAGCTGACATAATGGGAGCTAAGTAATGGATTATGTCATGAAGTTTCACCCTGGTCTCCTCTTCCTCCTCCTGCTGCTCCTCCTGTTCCAGTTTCTCCAACAACATCTGCTCCTGACGCCTCCTCTGCTCGTTCTCCTCCTCAGCCAGCTGGAGACACACAGAAACATATTAATGCAAAACTAAACTCAACTGATATAGGCCTACTATCAGAGAGGGAGCATGGTCTATAGACAAAGGTTACCCACCCTGTAGGCTTTGATGAAACGAACAAAGATTGGGAAGAAGACAGACGGCGGCATCGTCTTTGAACTCTCTCCGAAAAACTTCACGGCATCTTCAAAGGCATCCTAAAGTTTATACACACACACACACACACACACACACACACACACAGAGAGAGAGCTGGTTATCATCAGTCTACCTGTTCTCGTACCTTAAAAAGACAAACAATACATAAAACTGATTAAGAAACAAGTTAGGAACATGTGTAAAGCTTGTAGGTTTAGTGTTGGTAGTGTTGTGGGTTTACCCCTCTTCTTCTCCTTCTACCTCTTCTTCTTCTCCTTCTTCGTCTTCTCCTACCTCTTCTCCTCCTTCTTCGTCTTCTTCTCCTCCTTCTCCTTCTACCTCTTCTTCTCCTTCTACCTCTCCTTCTTCTAATAATAATAATAATGGATTGCATTTATATAGCGCTTTTCGGGACACCTCAAAGCGCTTTACAATACCACTATTTATTCACTCTCACATTCATACACTGGTGAAGGCAGCTACAGTTGTAGCCACAGCTGCCCTGGGGCAGACTGACGAGGCGAGGCTGCCATATCGCACCATCGGCCCCTCTGGCCATCACCAGTAGGCGGTAGGTGAAGTGTCTTGCCCAAGGACACAACGACCGAGACTGTCTGAGCTGGGGCTCGAACCGGCAACCTTCCGATTACAAGACGAACACCCAACTTGAGCCACGATCGCCCTTCTTCTTCTTCCTCTTCTTCTCCTCCATCTTCTACTCCTCCTATGTGCTCGGCTGTTTGGTGTTCACAGTTTGAGCTGATTCTGCAGGAGGAATTGCACCTGAATCATGGCTGTGTGGTAACACATGGTGTATGTGTGTTTCTCACCTGAGCAATGCGTGCGTCCTCCTGCAGTTTGCTGAGCCGTGATTCGTTCCTGCTGATGAAGTCTTTGAGCGTAGCATTGTGCGACACGCTGAACTCTCTCCAGGTGAGCTCCATGCCGCGCTGGAGCTCCTTCACATCACTCAGCACGTTCTCCAGACTCACTGCACAGTACAGGTAAACGAGCTCAGGTAAACGGGCTTCTCGCAGGGAGCGCAGCGTCCTGATTGGCTGTCAGACTCACCTGCGGCAGCCTTGTCCACGTAGTGAAGCTCGTTGTAAAACAGAGACACAGCAGGATACTTCTCTCTCACCACGTTGCTGATGTAATGAAGCAGCGTTTGTGTCCTGTCGGTTGACTTGGTCTCCAGTAACTATGCAGAAAACGCACAACCATGGTAACCGCAACAAACAACAAGGCTCTAGAGCAGGGGTGTCAAACTCAAATACACTGTGGGCTAAAATTCAAAACAGGAACAAAGTCGCGGGCTAACGTTAATATTTATTGAAATATATTTATTCCTCCAGATATAAGAATGAATCTTTTCTTATGGACTCAAACACGTTTTGCTGAAAAACTGAATATGGAACAAGCAAAGCTTAATACTAAACAATATATATATTAGCTGTATAATACCAGTAGGCCAGCTCTAATAGTAATTTGGTATGGCTTCGCGGGCCAAATGTAATTAGGCTGCGGGCCAAATTTGGCCCGCGGGCCAGAGTTTGACACCTATGCTCTAGAGTGTGCTCCAAATAAAGAACTTTGTGATGAGAAGATTGTTCGTTAATCATTTACAAATCAATACTGTCTGTATGGACAGCAATTAAAAACAAGGTGAACATGTAAAGCTGTGGCGTTAAGCGATGCGGTTGGAAAATTTGGGTGCACCTAACTTTTGTGCTGGTGCACCTAAGAAAAAAAGTTAGTCTAGAGCCCTGAAACACACAAACGGTCACAGCTGCGTGTTGGGGCCTATTAAAGCTCGCTCTGGGGATATGTCCACACTAATGCGTTTTTGTTTGAAAACGCATTGTTTTCTCTCCGTTTTGGCCTCCCGTCCACACTGAGATGGCGTTTTCCCCAAGGAAAAACGCAGCGTTTTTGAAAACGCTCTCGAAAACGAATAAATATGAAGACAGTGCATTTGCGTCGTAGTGTGGACAGTGAAAATGGAGACTTTCGAATCGATGATACATTTTAGTCATGTGATGCAGTCATGTGACCAATTAAACAAAGATAGCAGTTGTTTTGTTTGCTATCAATTTTGACAGCCCTATTAAAGATAAATATCAGCTTGTACATGCTTCAGGTAGCTTTTCTTCAAATTATTTAATTCTCACACGCTTTTGCAACTTTGTTCTTTTGTGTTACTCGCAGCAACAACTCCACCTCATTGTTAGTCCATTTAAAAAACGTGGTGCTTTTCCTTGACGCTTTGCCGCAACGTTTCAAGGAGTTGGAAAGTAAATAAACGGCTGACGGAAATGAAGGGGGCCGAATCTTCTTGCGCTTCACGCAAGTACTGGAATGTAAGCGTTCTCGTCCGTTTCAATGTGGGCGCACAACTCTGTGAAAATAACTGAAAACGCTAGTGTGGACGTGGATTGTTTTCAGATGAAAACGCCGTTTTCAAATCTATCCGGGCTAGTGTGGACGTAGCCTGAGCCTTTTGGTGGGATTCACTGTATCAGACTATAAATAAACCCACCAGCAGGGGACGCCTGTGCTGATGTCTGATGGAGGTCTGCGAGAAACTGGTTCAACCCAGCTGCCATGGCAACACACCAAGTTATAAAAGTCAAGAGATCTATGACTGACTCATGTGACACAAGATGTGATGTCATTGCTTATTTTGGTACATAAACTCCAAACATGTCAGGCAGTTAAACGTCAATTATTAGAAATTAAAGCTGTTTAAGTGATAAAGATACTAAATTCAAAATAAAATTAATTAAAATCATGTTGTGCTGATTGGTCGGATCAGTGATTCAGTGTGTGTGTGTGTGTGTGTGTGTTACCAGGTCTAAGCTCTGCAGCTTGAATCCATACACCGCTCCTCTCTTACTGCTGTTCATGTAGTTTCCCAAAGCCAAGATGATCTACGACAACACACAGCAGCTGAGCATGAGTATTGATGACACTGACTGATTATTGATACAGAAACAGAGAATCAGGCAGAATATCCACAGGTAACCTCAGACTGACCTCGAGGATCTTCTTCAGCTTCTGAGAGGACTTTATAGAAACTGAGGCCGCGATCATGGCGTGGAGTTGCTGAAAGGAAACAAGACGGTCAGATGGGTCACACCTGTCGATATACTTGCATACCTTCCTATCTGTATATCTGTCTCACCGGTGTTAACATCTGGACGTTGTCGTTGAAGTTGCCCATGAAAGTCATGATGGTCATGCGCTGACTGAGTCTCTCAAGGCGACTGAACTGCATCATGAAGCGATCTTCGTCACTTAGTGCCTCCAGAGGTTTTCGGTCCCTCTCATATTGCCGTAGCAACTTCAACTCAGCCTCCGTCGGCAGGAAACGTGTCAGACACTCTACAAAGTCCACCCGAACGGTCCGGAGGTCAAACCTGGAGAGATGATGGACTGGGTTGATTTGATAGAGTGACTCGGAGTGTACACAGGTACCTAATAAGCCACTTAAACACACCTGTAGAGGGTCACCTGATTGATTTCAGGCACATTGCAGTATGGCTGACTCAGATTCAGTTCTGAGGCCTGAATCTGAAGTCTGATTATCACTGATGGAACCCAGGCCAGGCCAGAACCGACTGCTTTTATTGGGGTCATGGGATGCTCACTATGATGCTGTTTAAACTCTAAAGTACTCTGAGACAGAGGAACTTCTATGATGTCATCTCAGGCTGGGTGTGAAGGCAGTTTGTCTGATGAATGGAAGCCACCATGAGTAAATTCTCAGCTAACAGAGGTAACAAACTCCAAATGTTAAAAGCTCTGATATCGGAGGCAGAGAGAAGAAGGTCAAGGATCAAAGCTAGGAAGAGATCGATGGATCATAAAGCAGCAGCTCTGGTGGACAGAATCATATGCCCACCTGAACTCACCTGTAAACACACTGCTGTTGTGCACTGCTGTTATATAAACATAGCTACATTCAATTTTGCCTATTTCTGACTCTGGCACCAAGCTGGCATCGCTGGCACCTGTAACCTGGTGCAGTTCCACCTACGTTTGGATGGCACGGCAGATGACCTCTGACCCCTGGCCGGCCTTCCTCAGCGTGATGGCCAGGTTTTTGGCTCTGTTGGCCTCCAGCAGAGAAACTTTGGACGGAGCTTTCTGAGGAAGCTTCTGTCTGGACAGCGTCAGGTCCACAGCTGGACCCTGAGCCTTGGTCTTAAACATCTCCTCGAACTCCTCCACGTTCAGGTCCTGAGACACACACAGGTCATCGCAGATTTTAAACAGGTGAAAAGCTTTTGTCAGCCCTGAGTGATGCCTCTTGCTGTGGATGTTACCTGCAGGATGGACTCGTCATCAATGTCATTGAAGATGGTTCCGTTTATCTGACTTGGCTTCAGAGCTACCCAGTTCAGCACCGGCATCCTGAACTTGGTCTGGATTGGCTTCTTTATCTTCACCGCTGTGCGAGACATGTGAGCAGGGAGACATGTGAGGAGAGGACGAGACTGGCCTCAGATTGGTACTGCGAGTGACTAAAGTCCAGCTGTGTGTTCAGACCGATCAATCAGTTTGTGCCAAACTGCTGAAGGTTAACAGGCATCACTGCACCTGTTACTATTGTCAGGTACAGGTGCGACAGGTGAGCAGGTCTGTATGGGACAGACCAACAGAAGTCTGTTTTTCTAGCATAACCAATATAGGTCTTCAACTTAATTCATGGATGAGCATTACTTTGGGTCTCATCAGAGCCAATCTATCCCTCGGACTCTATTTTATTTATTTATATCTTTTCTCTTCTCAGGTAAGAGTAGGTATGATCCTTCAGTCTGAACACACATCATAGAAGTGGGATCAAACATATGACTCTGACTGACAATTGTGGCAGTTGATTAATTGAGAAACCAGCCACTGACTGGCTGCGGCTGGTTTCCAGGTGATGGAGGAATGGAAGAAGATGGAGGGTGGGGAAGTAAGGGTGTTTTGTGAAGATGTTAGAGAAAGTAAACGTACAGAACAATTTGAGAGCACCCTCTGTGAGCAAAACAGAAGAAAAGAAACAACATGTTAGTAAAATGGCAGTTAACATACACATTTATCACACTGACTAATATTTCTGGACTCTCATCGGCTGAAGGTGTGACATATTTAATTGTAAGGAATAGACAGCGTATATAAAGAGATCTGAACTGTGGTTATTTGTGTAAACTGAGAGCTGAGTTCTGGTGAAGCTGCTGAAGTTGAATCAGTTCTGTAAATTTTATTTTGATAAAATGTGATGGAACAAATATCTCTAATGTCTTTTATTAGTGACGATGGTATAAGTAGGATAACAGTCTGAGATTTGAGCTCCATTTCACTTCAGTGGTTCTTCATCAATAGTACAAACAATATGCAACTTTTTCTGTATGAACAGAACATTAAACTGAGAAAAATCCAAAAAAGTAATACTCTGTATATATCAGCATCCATTCACCAATGGAGACTGTTGGAAATATTTAATATTTAATAAGAAATTAACTTCCCAGAAGTAAATATTAACCACCAGAGAAGACCGTCATGACTGAAATTTGCAGACAAGGACTCTATGACCTCTTGGACTTCAAGGACACGTGTTTATTTATGTCTGACCATCAGCCACCTGCAATCCAAAGCAAAGCATTCATCCAAGGAAAAATGATGCAAACCAAACCTTAACCAACCTAAACTCCAAACCAAACAATCAATGAAAGCCAAACTCCAAACCAAAACAAACCGAGCAAAACCAAACTCTCAATCAAACTAGAGTCCAAACCAAACTAATCCAAGCCAAACCAGCCAAAGACCAGATCAATCTTAACCATGTCTGTTGTTGTGATTTGGTGATGTATAAGTAAAACTGAATTGAAAATTGAATTGAATTGAACTGAATCAAACCAAAACAGTCCGCACCAAACCAAACTCTCACCTAAATCAAATCTGGACCCAACCAAATAATCAATACCAACCCAACCTAAACCAAAAGAATCCAAGCCAAAAGCCAAACTCTCAACCAATGGTTCGGTCAAATCCAAACTTCAAACCAGACAAAAACAACCCGAGCAAAACCTTGCTCTTAACCAAGCTAAACTCCAAACTTAAACAACCTTAACTCCAAACCAGAGCAACACAAATTCGAAATCAATCCAAATTCTCAACAAATTCAACTGAGTTCAATGTCACCAGTTATCACCACCATCATCAAACAAAGGCTCAGATTCACTGACTACCTGCTCTGCATGAGTACCATCTGGCCTCAACAGATCTTCTATTTATGGCTTTTCCCTGATCTGATGTATTACCTCTCCAACATTTCAGAAACAAACTCTGACTATGAAGAAGACAAATCTACAACCAAGGAAGAACAACCAAAGGTTGAAAACCCCGGCCTCAAACTAACACAGATTCACTGAGATTTGCTGACCCAAACTACAACCACCTCCTTCTGTTCAACCTTTGCAGACCTTAGTTTTTCACCCAAATGTTACCAAAAACCAACTTCTCAACTGAGAAAAGTAAAGAGAACTAACAACTGGCTAAAAAACAAGAACAGCTGGTGTCAGCTGGAGTCAGCATGTTTATAGTTTCTATTATTTTTTTTTCGTAATAATGATTTGAAACTGATGTCTATAGTTCATGTCCTGATTAACTGTAACTGAGTTTACTCCTCACCTGGCTGCAGTAATGTACAGGTGTAGTGTTGGTGTGGTTACAGGGGAAAGGACAGTTTGATGGTCAGGTTTGGTTCAGTTCTAAACAGCCTGTGAACCCACTGTTTGCAGTCTCACCTGCAAGTCCAGAGTTAAAGATGACTGTAGGTGACCCCCCTGTTCCTGGGAGTGGTGGGGCCACAGGTGGAGGAGGCGGGGGCATGGGGACGGAGGAGAGCTCACTGGTCCGACAAGGTGGAGGAGGGGGAGGGGGAGGAGGAGGAGGACCAGGTGGAGGAGGTGCTGGGTACGGTCCGTTGGACACTAAAGAGGAAAAAAAAAGACAATGTTATTACTCATTATACAGGTGATACTCAGCAGTAAAGTAAAGTAAAAATCACGAAGTGCTTCACAGAAACGGACATACAACCTCAAACAAACAAAATCAACCAAAAGCAAGTTTAAACAGATATGTTTTTAACTGCTTTTAAAAGAAATGACTGAGTCCACAGATCTCAAACTCAAAGGGAGTGAGTTCCAGAGTCTGGGGGCCACTGATACAAACGCTCTGTCACCTTTTGTTTTTAGCCTTGTATGCTGGACAACCAGCAAGCCCTGGTTGCAAGACCTCAGGGACCTGCTGGGGCGATAAGGAAGAAGATGATCGCTGATGTAAATGGGAGCTACACCGTGCAGGGCCCTATAGGTCATGATTATAATCTTAAAACGGACCCTGAACTTGACAGGGAGCCAATGCAGTTGAATCAGCAGGGGAGTGGCATGGGAGTATTTGGGATGCTTTGTCAGAAGCCTGGCAGCAGCATTTTGAACACCCTGCAGTCGTTCCAGGGAGGCATTACTTAAGCAAGTAAACAAGGAATTACAATAATCTAAGTGAGATGAAACAAAAGCATGAAGAATCATTTCCAATTCAGAGCGTGACACAATGAGCTTAGCAATATTTCTTAAACGGTAAAAACAAGAACGAACCAAAGATTTAATGTGTGTGTCCAGCGTCAGAGCTGGGTCAAATGTAACACCAGGGTTCCTAATGGAGGGTTTAATATAAGAAGCAGGAGGGCCTAGATTTTTAACCACGAGGGGAACAAAATTCTCAGGAGCAAAGACAATGACTTCACTTTTATCAGCATTTAGTTGAAGATAATTATCAGCCATCCAATCTCTAATGGGATCTAAGGACCGCAAGATTTGAAGCTTAGAAGCATCAGTACCTGCAAGGTTCAACTCACTTGTGCCTGGCATTGGTGGAGGAGGAGGTGGAGGAGGTGGGGCCAGCATGCCTGGGGCTCCGCCCAGCCCCGGTCCCGTACTGTGATAAGCTACAGTCTCAGGGCTGCAGGAATCAATCAAAATCAATCAAAAACAAAATCCTTAGCCAGAAGTTTTTAACTGTGAGATACTACAGCTTCTAGGTCCTGTGATTCACCTAGGGGACAGGTTAGGACAGGGTGGAGGTGACGGAGAGGCAGAATCAGCCACCCCTCCATCGCCCTCTCCTCTCTGTGGTTGAGGAGCTCCGGGTCCTCCGGCCTGCTGCGCTTCCTGAGCCTGACGCTCCAGACGACTCTGACGTCGGATCGTCTGGTCCTTTTCCCGTACCATACGCCGCAAGGTATGCACCTGTGAGTTAGCACTGGCATACACATCCTGCAGAGGTAAGCGGTGATGGTGAGTCAGGGGCAAGAGTGGTGCCAAAGAACAGTCCAACATTTTATAAAACCCATGTTTAAAGTAGTATTTCAGCCCTGTAAACTCCACATTATTCCCTGTAGATGTCTCTTCATCATTATCACCATCTGACCTACTCTTATACCTTTATTTGCCTCATTTATTTGCTCCATGGTGACAATGTACATGTGGTTTCCACAGTAACAAGACTGACCCGGAGTTGGTCCAGCTCTTTGTTGGTCTGCATCAGCTGTTTCTCCAGTTCCACAATCTTCAACATTGCTTCGTTCTCCACATCCAGCAGACGTTCTGACATCTGAAGGCATATAGAGAAAGAAAGAGGCTGGTGAAGGTCAGCACAAAACCAGAGATTTATCATAATGTCTTTTAAGACTTGACCCCTTTGTTTCCACCTGTCTCCCTCCACCTGGAGGTCTTACCGTGGCCAGGTTCTCCTCCAGTTCCTCGACTCTCTCCAGAGCAGCAGTTTTGGTCTCTGCATCCTCCAGCAGTGTCCCGACATCAAATACGTTGTCCAGGTACGCCTGAATCTGAACCTGCAACCTGTCACTCTCTGTGTGCTTTAGCCGCTGAGGTGAAACAGGTGAGGGCACAGGTGAGGAGACAGGTTTTGGTGAAACACATCATTTTCTGAACAGCACTAGATGTAAATTAAAACCACATTCTGTCTGAGAGTGACTGTGATGCTCTGATTGTGGGTTTCTGTCTTACCTCCAGGTGTTCTTCCAGGTTGAGTTTGGTGAAGTCATATTGCAAGTGGACTCTGAAGTTCATGTCCTCTACAGAGTGAACCACAATGTTGATGAACTGCATGCAGGCCACCTGGAAACATGTTTCACTGCCCATTATTAACCTGATGATGTCACACCAGGCAAGTATGACGTTACCAAAGTCACACAGATGTAAACTTTGTGAGCTGAATGGATCTTAAATTTCATGCAATTAATTTAAAAGAAAAATCTTGAAATATTAGGTCCCATTTGAGACAAAGTTACCAAGAAGTCGATGTTGTCATCTTCATTCTTAAAATGTTCCATCAACTTTTCAAAACGCATTGACTCAGAGCACACCTGCAACACATCAATCAATCAATCAATCAATCAATCAATCAATCAATCAATCAATCAAACAAACAAACAAACAAACAAACAAACAAACAAACAAACGTATGCTGTTTACTCTCTTCTCATTTTCCCAGTTTGTACCTCCTTTCCTTTAATATAATTTCCTCCCATCTGAGATGTGATGGGAGGAAATGCAAGAAGTCGAATCAACAGGTTTTTAACAACAGGAGAGCTCTTTAGTCCAGAGCTTCATTTTATAATAACGCATACAGATGATCACTCTGGATGCCATTACCTTGGCCTCCAGTAACACCATGAAGAAAACCTTTAGTTGTTCTTGACCAGGATATGTCCTTCAATGCACATATAAACAAACATCTTTAGGACTGCAATATCTCTAAAACTAGAAATGTCCTCCTCCCTTCATGGTTTGGTGATTCCAGCTCTGTGGCACACCTGTTTCATACGTTACTTTCTCCTTCTCATGTATCCTGACAGAGACCCCAAGACAACAGGAGGCACAAAGTGGAGAAATGACAAAAGGATTACTTGTTGTTTTATGTTTAGAGTGTGTTGTTATTTTGTTTACAGTTTTAAAGTTGTCGAAGGCCGACAGGATGATCTCGTGCCCTCCTCTGACCAAACACACTGCGGCCAACAACTCCAAGACCAGAGCCTTTGTCCTGATGAAGAAAATGCATCAAATAAATTTTTAAAAAGCTATTTATAGAGAGAAAAACAAGCTTCACACACTAATTAACAAACAGTGAACAGAAACAATGTCTACATCTGTGGTTTAACTGACTTTGTGGCTTTCTTCTCAGGAGCTGTTTGAATTCACTCAAAGTTTGTATTTTCTAACACGCAGGTGTATTTTGTTCTCTGCCAGCGAGACAGATACAGCAGTGGTAATATTTATATTAGTTGTATCTGCAGATGTACCTTGGGTTCCTGTTGTTGAGGCTGAGAGCAATTTCATTGACAGCGTGAGGATGAGACATCACCATGTTGAAACCGTACTGATGAAGATGAGGACACAGATGAAGGTCAGTAATGTTTCCGGCTCTAAAATCTAAACTTTACAGATTTAGGACAGGTTTGACTTCAAATTGACACAAACGTTCTGTCACCGGGCAGATTAAGTTACCTGGTAGTTCATGATGGCTCTCAGACACATGATACAAACGTGAACATCATCTTTCTTGCACACAAGTCGTGAGTTCTTGAGAGTTCGACGACTCGGCAGCGTGTTGGATCGAGTCACCAGAGTCGAACTACAAACAGAAAATTCACGTTAGCACACCTAGGTGACTTCTGGTTTTATTCATACATTATGTTCTGCTACCTGATGGAGTGTCGAGCTGCTCGGGGTACAGAGGAGGATGGTGAGGGGAGGCTGCAGTCACCATGGAGATCTTCTATCGAACGACTCCAGGGAGAGTCGATGGACGACACCTCGCCTCCAGCCTCTGACTGTTCTCCATCAAACCTGAGCACAAAAAGTTTGTAAAATGTTTGTAAGTCCCAAACCTGCTCCAAACTAATCACCTGAACACTACATTTCATCTGTCGGTGTGATCGCACCATAAAAAGATCCGACATGTGAAGTTCAAAATTCAGACCGAAGCTCAGAAAGCAAAGAGGAAGCCCTGTCTTTACTCACGTGACAGCGTACTGAGCAAACGACAAATATTCAACCAGAACATCAAGACCCCTATTCTCCTCATTCAGAAACTCTCTCACCCACCTGCAGACAGACGGGAGACAGATGTTAGACAGCCATGAGACTGTTAGACAGGTTAGAGAGACAGACAAGTGTTCTGACAGACAGGTACCCAATGTGGTTTGTACGAAGAGAAATCTCGAGTTCTCTGAGCGTCTGAGTTGATTCCTGAACTCTTCTCCTGAACTTCTGCAGACAAACACACAAACTGGTCAATATTTAAAAAAAATATAAACACAGGCCGTAACTGAAGGACTACCAGCAGGACTCTAAAAGAAAGTTTTCTCTGTCAGCGCAATAAACTTTAAACTTTGCCATCTTACCTTCCGTGTGACGGCCGGGTCGAGGAAGCCTCTCAGTTTCTGGATGTAGGTGTGAGGAGGATTCTTGACCTGAAACCTTTCCTACATCAAACATAAAAACAGTGGGACTAGATGGGATCAGATATGAAGCCCCACCCACCACAACGCCTGTCTGACTTTTACTGGGGAAAATAATTCTAAATGTCATTTTTTAAAGAAACTTTAAAATGTTATTAAATTTGCTCTCAACTTTATCAGCTGCAGGATTTTGTCAAATCTCAAATCAACAGAAGTGGGGCAAATTACAGACTGGAACCAAAGGTACGGGGACCCAGAAAGTCCAAGAACCCTAGTCAGGGCTCTAGAGTGCGACCAATTTGGTCGCAAATGCGACCAAATTTTTCAGTGGTGCGACTAAAAAAAAATATTTGGTTGCACCTGTGCGACCAACTGTTCGGGTAGCAAAAAAAAAAAAAAAAATCTGCAACCTTCCCTGTGGTCAAAAAGAGACACACATTATGCCCCTATCGTGGACTAAACCAATCAGAGATAGTAAGGGGCGGGACCTCTCTGATTGGCCGTGGTCCCGTTGAAAGTCCAGGTGGAAGTGGGAGGTGAGTAGCTTGAATAAAGCGATATCAATTCATTAAATCCTGAATCGACTTTTAAATATAACTGTGTTTTGCCAGAAACGCCAGATTCTCAGATTAAAGCTCACAAAACCATTTCAACAACAACCAAACAGCAAATGAGAGCAGGTACACGGACTCCACACAAAGACGTAAACACAGACCCGACGCATCAGAATCAACTTTGTCTTTCTCGGCTTTCTCACCCGACGGCCCGTAGACGGACACGCTGTCGGAGCTTGTTCAGTACTGAAGAAATTTAAACTTTAAATGCCGAACATTGTAGAATATTTTTAAGGTTATCTGCTATAAAAAGCCAGACCAGGAAAATCTCCTTCATGTTTTTCTGTTTTATTCTCAGTTACTTTCACACAAAGGCATCTGCTGTGATGTTCACAATTCTGAAGAAGTCAGTACTGATAAATGATCAGAATTATAATATTTCTGTCTGAGGCTAAGTTGAATCGAATCGGGACTTTGAAAACCAGAATCGAATGGATTATAGAAATCAGTGATGATACCCAGCCCTAGTGAGCAGCCTGGGCACGACAGAAGTGGATGTAGCTGTAATAGGAAAAGAACTATTGCTAACTTTTCTGTTAAGTTAAGGCCTGATCCTTCTGAAATTCATAGCCAGTGCTCTGACACGGTGTCATCAATCTTTGAATGCTGAAAAAGCACAGTGTATCCAGAAAAACACATTATATTATAGAAATTATTATAAAATTTGTGTGCGCCTAACTTTTGTGCCGGTACGCCTAACTTTTTAAAGTTAGGCGTACCTGTACGCCCAGGCAAAAAGTTAGTCTAGAGCCCTGCTAGTCTAAACCAAGAGATATGACATATAACCCAGAAATAACTAAAATGACATACAGGAGAGATGTAAAATGACCGTGAAGAACAAAAACAGCAACAAACAGCTGGAAAAAGTCTAAAATTACATAAAATGCCACATTAGAAACACATAAAACAATCTGTTTTGTAAAATGACCAAAATGGGATAACAAATGACCCCAAAGTCACACAACAAATCATATCTGCACCGTTTATGATTCGTGTCTCTTTCAATATTCAGATCAATGAGTTGAAGCTTCTTAACAATTTGTTCCTGCAGTCCCATAAACATCCACCTACCTGATCACAGATAAGCTCCCACTTCTTTTCATTGTCGTAGGAACGCAGCAGACGCACCTTGTCAGGTGGCAGGTTCATTGAATTCTGAAAATCAGACAGTTTTATTGCTCAAACACGTCTAGAAACAAAAAAGACAACATTTTGAACCCTTAGTCCATGAATACAGACACAAACCCTTAAAGAAAATCAAAGTAATATGTAAATCTCAACCCCCAAACCCTAAATACAGAATGAACTCTAAACTCCCAACTCTTTTTTTTTATTCACTAAACAGCCCAAGACAAAATCTGGATGTTCCAATTCACATGTCTGTACTTAAATCCACAGATTAAATAAAAGAGTCAGTCATACCAAAGGTTGCTCCAAAAACAACAAGATTTGAGCCTTTGAAGATTAAAGTGATGACGATCAACTGATCCTGGATCTGCTGGTTCATCCATGAATTTTTCCATGACATGAAACTTACTTTGTACCAGTTTTATTCAGTGTAAACACAATTAAATGATGGCTGTCAACCAACCATGATATGCTACTCCTGCAGGAGGATCCTGCTGTTACTAGTGGACCATGTGACCACTATTAAGTGATTCTTTAGTTAGCTTGACTTGTGACTTTTAGAGATACTGAGTCAGGTCGTATACCTTCAAAGGTCAGCTGTTTCATATTTTCAGTGGATAGCTAAAGTGGCTTATAGCCCTCATACTGAAGCTCATGTCAGGGTGAAACTTCGAGCCCTCCTATTGGTCCAGTCCCAGAGCTGCTGATCATGGTTTCCAGTATCAACGTGTTTCCCCTGTCTGACTTGGCTAATCTAATTCTCTTGTGTTTTTGAAGACCTGAACAAACTGTAGAGGGGCTTTGAGCGTGAATCTGAAGACAAGCGTGTGAACAGACTCTTGAACAGACCCAGCTGGTTCTGATGTGGTTCTGAATGTTCCTCCCTTTAGATCCAGATTCAGACCAGGATCTGTGTCTCCTGAGCCAGACTACATCACAGTTTACAGAATGAACCTGCAGAACTATAGACCTCTAGGACCAAAGACCACAGGAGAAGTGACCTGGAGAACCAGAAACCCAAAGAGGGGAAACTTACAGATCCAGAGCCCTGCAGAACCACAGGCATTTAAAACCAGTAGATCTGGAGACCAGGATCTCATGGCCTGGTGATCAGGTTCTGCAGAGACCACTAACCCACGCCAGACCTGCAGAGTGTGACTGCATATTTTCAGCATGCCTGTGTGTGTCTGTGCGAGTATCCTACCAGTGCGATGGAGAACCTCTCCTCTAGCTCGGCCGGGTCTGGCATCGGGAGTCGAACCGGAGCAGCTCTGGACCGGATGACGGCCAGCTGGCTCTCCATGCTCTCGGCGTTACCCATCACATGCGCCGTGAACACACACCGAGCAGGAACACGGGAACACACCCACCCACAGCAGCACACACACTCAGCACACACACAGGAACATGTGGTCGACCATCACTATGAACGTAGATGGGTGGTCGAGCTGCTGAAGGCCTGTCTCTCTCTCTCTCCTGTCTGACTCCTCAGACGATGAAGAGCGTCTGCCTCCTCCTCCTCTTTGCCTGTCTCTCTCTCTCTCTCTGTCTCTTTGTCTCTCTCCCTCACCGCTGCCACTGCCGCTGCTGATGCTTCTGCTGCTGATCCAGATGAAGCCTGCTTGGCTGCTGTGTTATTGTGTGTTTGTTTGTCTGAAATGTGTGTGTGTGTGAGCGCGCGTGGCAGATCAGTCGGTTAATCCTCCCCCTCTCCTCCCCCACACGAAGAAAGAAAGAGAGAGTCGGCCTCCCCCCTCTTTGTCTCTCTCTCTCCCAGCTGCAGTCTCTGTGCAGCTTGCTCCACCCTCCCTCCACCCTCTCTCTGCCTCCTCAGACAATGAACCTTCTGCTGCCACAGGCCCCGCCCACCAACACACACACACACACATGCAGCGCTGTGAGTAATCTGACTCTGGATCAGCTGTGTGTGTTTTCATTAGTCTATAATAAACAAGATTTGTTGTTAAACATGTAAATCTTGGGTTTGATCCCACACATGTGTTACCATGGACACAGATTATTTACAGCAATAAACCATGTTTCCAGCTTTCAAACATTAAACGTGCTTGTATTGTAGTTTTATGATTTTAACTCTAAAACAACAATATTAAATTACACATGTACCAAAGAAAACTGCAGACTAACGAACACTCCTCCTTCATTTGTCACACAACTTCTTCACAAATAACATTTTTACCATTAATTCAAAAATGACTGATCACCATCTCACAGACGTAACTTTATGTACAGCTACTTTCAGTACCATTGATACTCATTTAGACTCTTTATATAATATCCTATTAGAGCGATTAGAGCACACTGTAGGTATTACAGGTACTGCGCTGCAGTGGTTTGTATCATATCTATCTAATAGACTCCAATTTGTGCATGTAAATGGAGAGTCCTCTTCACACACTAAGGCCAATTATGGAGTTCCACAGGGTTCAGTGCTAGGACCAATTCTGTTTACAGATACCCAATAACACACACCAATGAGTTAAACTGCAGGAATGTCTTAAAGACATAAAGACCTGGATGACCGCTAACTTTCTGCTTCTTAATTCAGATCAAACTGAGGTTATTGTACTCGGCCCTGAAAATCTTAGAAATATGGTATCTAACCAGATTCTTACTCTGGATGGCAATACCTTGGCCTCCAGTAACACTGTGAGGAACCTCATTTTTGACCAGGATATGTCGTTCAATGCACATATTGAAATATGTAGGACTGCTTTCTCACTTTCCTCTGAAAGCTCCTCGAATATCCAGCCTGAAAATATCTAAATGCCTTCATTAATTTTTACTTAATAACTCAGTGATTTAGTAAGTGTGACTTAAAAATGTATTCAAATGTTTTAGAGTTAAACAAAAGCTCATCAGCAACAACCAGTTCTTTTCAGTCACTGCATCTCTTCCTACTCCTCCTCAGCAACAGGACAGCTCCCTCTGGAGGACACTGAGAAAACTGCAGGTCAAACTGAGAGGTCTGATTAGTGTGTTTGTGGTAATAGAGATCAATAAAGCTGATTCTGAATCTGTACTAATAAAAGCTCCACCGAGCAATCAAACAGCTGAACCGTCACACAGGATGCATCTGCCTTTAATCTGACAAGCTCATGATCTCCGACATTTTATAGTGTAAGGTTCCGGCTTTGGTTTCCTGCACAATAAAAGCCTTGCAGCTTGTCTCTTCTGAGAGGCTTTTATTGTGAAACATCCACAGGAAGTGGGGTTTGAACTGCAGATCACAGATGAGCCAAAAACATGTGGATCAGTACTTCTGTTTGTGTACCTCAGTGTGTATTTGTACACAGTATGTCAGTTTACTTTCTCCACCTCTCCAGGTGTATCCAGGTGTTGCAATAGATGCCTCGCAGCTGCTTGTCTCTCCAAGTGCATTGTGGGTGACTGCATCTGTTTCTTTGTTGTAAAAACAACGGATCAGAGACTAAAACGTAAGCCCTGCACGCCAGCCTGCATCACACGCGGACAGGTGAGACAGACAGACGGATGGGCTTTCTCTCTCCTCTTCTCTCTTTCTCATCCCCTCCTTGTTCCTTTTCCTCCCTCCTCCTCCTCCTCTGTTGCTGCAGTGCCTCTCGCCTCCATCTGGTTGTCGTCATGGGAACGGTGCTGTCTCTGTCTCCGGGCTCACGGAAAGCCGCTCGGGGCCCGGAGGAGCTCGCGGTAAAGAAGCCGCTGGAGGAGGAGGAGAAGGACGGAACAAGGAAGAAGAAGAGGCACCCGGTGCTCCTGCACGCGCTCAGCTGGAAGAAACGGCTCGTGGCCGCGCGAGCGAAGAGGAAGGGAGGGAAGAAAGTGAAGCCCGCAGTGTCCGAGCCCAGGCACGTGCAGCAGGAGCGCCGCGAGCCCAGAGTAGCGAAGCCCGGACACAAACACGGACCCATCCCGGTGCCCGTGCCCACGGTCCCAGACCAGAACCAGAGACAGGCCTGGCCCGAGCCGCTCGTGTCCCCACGGAGGGTGGTGGTTCAGGTGGGTGAGTCAGTGAGGGGTGCTCATGTGTGTTGGCAGAGGTCATCAGCTGGTTTTTAATCAGAGACACGTAGACAGACAGACAGTAAGTGCATGCGCTTGAAGGTCAGAACATTAGGAACAGTGAAGGCAGAAAAACGTGATGCTAAATAATAAAAATGGAGAAGCCGTGAAACCTAACAAAGGAATCAGGAATAATAGATGTAAAATAATTAATATAAATTCATTCATAAAATAAGATTTTTATAAAATGGGGGTGTAAGAAGAATTATTCTGAAATTAATAATAACTAGAAACTCTGTGGTGAATACAGTTTTATTGTTAAGGGTCTGAGGTGGTTCAAAGACAGTTTTCAGTCTAAAAAACCCGGAGGAAAAAAACTCCCATCTGATTATAAAGTTTAAAACATCAGAGGGCACCACACACATCCACCCAGAGGACAGGTTCCACCTACAGAACCTTCAACAGAACCTCAGGTTCTACAGAAACCCAAACACTTTGTTCTACTTCCTGTGTTACAACAAAAAGCTTCCTCTCCTCGCTCCTTGTTTCCTTGTCTTCTCTGCAGGCGTCCACAGGTGAGCTCCTACGCTGTCTCTCCGACTTCATGTGTCGCCGCTGTGTCAAACTGAAGGAGCTCTCATCCAATCAGATCGTTCTGTGGTTCAGAAACGTGGACCGAGCGTTGCTCGTTCAGGGTTGGCAGGTGAGAGCCCATCTGTGTGTCTGTGCTAGTCTCACCTGTCCAGAGCTGTTATCTGCATTCATTTACCTTAACCTCAGGGTTTAACATGTGTGCTTACATGAAAGGGGCAGGGCTTGTAACTCCTCTGGCCAGTCACGGTGTTTACAGTGGTGACAGCTGAGTGGCTTATTTCCAAAGGAAGACAAACTGTATATTAGAGAGATATGAAGGTTTCAGACATGCTACAGACTGAAAGTAACAGACTGCTCCACACAGAGCACTGTCGGTGGAAACGTGTGTGTGTGTCTGTGTTTGTGTGTGTGTGCACTTTAACTTCATGTTGTATGTTTTTATTTCATATCTACTGTGGTATTTAATAAACATGTCATGTTACTGTAGGTTGTTGCTGTGTTTACAAACTGCTGCTGAAAATTAACCTCAGCATCGATGTTTGGGCGTTGCATGTTAAAAATGATAAAACGTTACATTCAGGTCATGTTAGCACAGCTGAAAACTGGAGGAGCATGCTTGGTTTTGTTTGGCTTGGTTTGGTTCTGCTTGGTTTGGTTTGGTTCAGTTTGGCTTTGTTTGGTTTAGGTTGGTTTGGTTGGGTTAGGCTTGGTTTGATTGGCCTCCTCAGTTTCTGTGGGCTCGATTATTGTCTCAAGAGAACATCAGACTTCAGGGAGATCGATGGTTGGTGGCAGTTCTGAGACATGAGCCTCTGAAGCCTTGATCTCTTTCAAATCCCTTCTCCAGAAATTTGCAGTGGCAGTCAGAATGAAGGAAGACGGGTGGACGAATAACTACATGAACAAATCAGTCCTCCTCTTACTTCCAAGATAAGATAAGATAGAACTTTATTAATCCCTCGGGTGGGTTCCTCTGGGAAATTCGACTTTCCAGCATCAAGTCTGAACTGGGTTGTTTAATCTTCAGTTTGCAGCCGTCTGCTTTTAAGGGGTTAATGATGTAATTTTAATAAGGAGAGATCACTTGGATGAATTGAATGTAATTCACTGAGATAGAGAAATTATATTATTTTAAATGTATTCTGCCATTAGACTCTGATGACCCGTCATGGCAAAGTGGACTACCAGTGGTGATAGGATTTAGAACAGGACTCCTGGGAGTCTAGACACTGGTTTGGATGGGGCTCCAATTGAGGTGTCTATGAGGTGGAGATGGGATGGAGGTGGGATGTACAAATGAGAGTCTGAAAGGGAGAATGACTGAGAGCATAGATTGAATCTATGCAAATTGGGGGCTGATTGGCTCAAAGATGGCGGGCGATAAAATGAGCCTAACACCCAGGAAAGCAGGTGTATGCTTATTGAACTTAGGCATAAGCTTCATAATGATGTCACTTGGATGTCTTCTGCTATTGGTCAGTCATCATCGGTGGAAGTGTTGTGACACTACGAACTATAATAATAATAATAATAATAATAATAATAATAATAATAATAATAATACATTTTATTTATAGGCGCCTTTCAGACCCTCAAGGTCACCTCACAGTAGCACGTAAACGTGAACTAATAGATAACAATGATATTAATCCAGAATAATTCACCTATTAGTTCAGCTGCTCTTTCTGTAGTACTAGTACTGTTGTCCCTTCATTGCCCTGTCATTGGCTGGCGTTGGCCAGGTGATAGAGCATGTTGTCTGCTAAATGGAAGGCTGATTGTTTGATTGAGATCAGTCCACATTTTGAAACGTGTCCTTGGGCATTGTACCGTCCTCAGAAAGACCACTATAGTGGGTCCGGGATGGGCGTGAGGTTCTGGGGGCGCTCCGTCTCTGGGCTGGGGCCCGGGCCGGGCCTCGGGGGCTTGGGTCCTGGTTGGTGTGTTGCTGGGGTTGTGGGCGGGTGGGTGCATGGGGGCCCAGCCCTGGAGCAGGGTGCCGCCGGTGCATCGAGCCACCTGGGGGGCTCTTCAACTGGTGGGGAAGATTGTCACATCTTGCAGGAGCTTTCCTCTCCTCAGGGGCTCTCTCTGCGGGAGGGGGAGATACAGGAGAGGTGGAAGAAGATCTCAGCCTGGGTGTTTATTGTCTTATGTAGTCTGGAAGAAGAGTGGATGGTGGGGTGGGTGCAGTTTTCTCTGTGGTGGGGTTGGGTGGACTGTCCCGGGCTCTGTGGGGCCGGGAGGCGCTGCTGCTCTGGGCCCCGGTCTGGATGGGCCTGGGCCCCCTTTCCCTGGCGGATCGCGGAGTATGGGGGTGCCTACTGGGGTCAGCGGGGGAGCTGGCCCCAGGGAGGGGTCACTTGCCCCTCCCTTCCTTCCCTCCCCATCTCCAGCTGCCTCCCTCTTCCTGCTCCACCACAACCACCCACACATGCAGGACCTTGGAGTAGGGGTATGTCACCAGGGTGCAGAGGAGACCCCCCCCCCCCCCCCCCCCCTTCCCCGTCCCCTTCTGGCTGCCTCTGCCTCAATTTTATCCCACAACTTAGACATTCACATTACTCACACTCTCATTACACATACATATAGGATCTTGGGGGTGGGCACGATACACGGAATCCAAAGTACCATCAGGGTGTACACCCCACCCCTGGTGTCGTTGCCCACCTCTCAATTTTGAATACACGTAGACACTGAGGGCTAGCAGGAGGGACCATGCGCTTACCTGCTGCTCTCTGGCAGGTAGCTCCATGCCCTCCTGGGTTTTAAATGCACCTTAGAACACACATGCATCAACACTACAATGAGCGGGTGGAGGGAGGTTTGGAGTCTTCTCTCACCCCCATTCTCTGCGACCTGCTGGAGCGGGGGGGCTAGGAGGAGGAGTTGGCCGTCCGACTGCGGTCTGGAGTGTGGGGCCTTCCTGCTGCTGCGGAGTCGGGGCGGTCTGCCTCCCCCCACTGCAGGGAAAAGGGTAACACCACCTGGGTCTGGGTGCAGTTCCCCCCTCCAGGGCCAAGGGTACCTAGACCCGGTTTGTAGAGTACGCTTGGGGAGTGTGATTGTGTGTACAGCGTCTCTTTATGTCTGTCTCCACGTTGTTTGAGTGTGGAGTAAGTGCATATGAGAGCATGAGGGTGGGAATGGATGTTTGTATATGTGTGTGCCTGTATTTCTGTGTCTATATGTCAGGTTGGGTGTCAGGCGCCACCTCTCTGGGGACATCTTAGGCCCTCCAAGGTTTGGAGGCCTATCTCCCCCTACCACCACTTCCCTGCCAGTGGCGGACTCCCTCAGACATCGGTGCGTTGGTGGTTCTTTGTGTCCGGGGATGGGCGTCCAGGTACACACCGGCTCACTCCTTGGCGGCCGCTTATTGGGGCCTGGGGCCTGGGGCTCGCTCGGGCCACTTCGGAGGTGGGGTGCCCCCGGCCTCTCGGCCTGGGGCTCGGTCACTCAGGCACGGCTGGCTGCCGGCGGAGCTCACGGGCGCGTCACTGCAACTCCCCCTGGCTTCTGCTCCGCGGCTGCTGAGTGAGCCCTCATCTGGGACTCTCCTCAGCTCTTTCTGGGACAGTGGCGCGGCTGCCCCTCTGTTGGTCTTCCTTGGTCTCTTGTGTTCTGGGGGCCTCTGGATGTCTGGAGTTTTGATCTCCTCCATACCTGCTTCATGCCCTGGAGGACGGGGCTGTGGCCCCCCCACACCCTCTAGCAGATCATTACATGAAGGAACCTTTAAAAAACAAAAAACAAAAACAAGCGCGTCCATGCTCACAGGTGTACACACGGGTGATCACACCCACAAACTACACCCTTTTTGGCTCCTACCTCAAAGCACACTGTGTTCTGTTGATCTTATGTGCTGCACAATAATGTTTAATATTTAGTATTTACTGTCATATTCCCATATATCATTGTGAGGTTGTTTATTCTATTACTCTTGTTCTCTTCTGCTTGTTTTCTTTTTTCTTTCTCAGCAGGTGACCCAGGTGATCGATATATGCATTTTTTTTTCTTCTTTTTTTTTTCTGCTCATTCTGTTGGTTTTTGTCTTTTGCCCTTCTCCCCTGTCCCTCTTCTCAGCTGTTTCTCTTTCCCTCTTTCTTTCTCCCCTTCTTTCCCCCAGTCAAGTCTGTCCCGTATTCAATAAGTGAAAATAAAATGAACAATAAAAGGTGAATCAAATGGACCATTACGGCAAGGCTGGGATGGTCAATTTGGTAAAGTAAATCCGTTGGGTCTCTTTCTTTGCCTTTAGACAAAAATTCTGATGGCAAAAGAGCCAAACGGGACAGGCAAAAAAAAAAAAAAAAGAAAAAAAAAAAAAGAAAGACCACTATAGTGAGTGTAAAACAGCTCTGTATGAGTGTGGATGGACGTGTGGATGGATGAGTGGACAAATGTGTGGACAGATGTGTGGATGAATGAGTGGATAGATGTGTGGTTGGATGAGTGGACAGATGTGTGCATGGATGTGTGGATGAGTGGGTGGATGGACGTGTGGATGCATGTGTGGACGTATGGGTGGACAGATGGGAGGATGGATGGGTGGATGACTCTAAGACTGGTTGTAAAGTCCACTCTCGGTTGTCCCCCTGCAGGACCAGTGCTTCATCAGTCCGGCCAGCCTGGTGTTTGTGTACCTGCTGTGCAGGGATGTGGTGGATGAGGATACTGCTTCAGAGCACGAGCTCCACGCCACATTCCTCACCTGTCTCTATCTGGCCTACTCCTACTTGGGCAACGAGATCTCCTACCCCCTGAAGCCTTTCCTAGTGGAGTCCAGTCGTGATGCATTCTGGGATCGAGCGCTAGAGCTGATCGAGCGCCTTAGCGGCAACATGCTGCGAATCAACGCTGATCCACACTTCTTCACCGAGGTGTTTCAGGACCTGAAGAAGCAGGGCACATCAAGAGCGAGGGAAGCGGAGAAAGATGGGAAACAGCAGGAGAAGGAGGAGTTGAAAGAGGGGCAGGAGGAAAAGATGGAGAAGAAGGAGGACGTCAGCAAAGAGAAACCTGAGGAGCAGCAGCAGCAAGAGAAGGAGGGGCCGAATGAAGACGATGAAGAAGGCAAGCTGGATGATCTGGACCGCTAACAGAGAGAGGAGATCGGCAGTGTTTGTTACAGAGACTTGCCCAGCAACCATTGACCTGCTAGGGTCTGAATGTAAACCGCTGTTAGCGCGGCGACTGACAAGCGGCAGGCGCGATGCCAAAAGTTTTACAGACACTAGCTCACTTTAACTGCATGATGTCAATCAAGCTTGTAGACAAGTTACCATGGCAACCCTACCATCTCAAGCCTTATTTTGTTTAGTTGCACAATTTGGGGGTAGGGACAGAAAGCATCACACGTGACAGCAGCATGTTCAGGTCAACGCTGGTTTTGGTTCTGTTCTGAGGTTTCGTTTCTGAGTTGGTGGGGTTTTTTTGGGGGGTGGGTGGGTGTTTCTGGGTTCTGCCATTCTTTAAAAAACAAACCATGTATTGTTTTTTTTTAATGGGACTGACCTGAATGCTGCCCGTCTGAGGCGGTCCGCTGGTTAGAGTTGGGGTAACAGGTGACAACCCCTACAAACATGCAGGTTAGCATGTGGTGATGCATAATGATTAAATCTGGAGTTTTAATGTGTTAATGAAATAGTATCACTTAGTTTTATAAGGACAGAGGCAGTGATGCTGTACGCCCTGTACCTGCACAGGTGTGTGCACGAGTGAGTTCCAACCAGAAAGAAAACCATCTATTTTCTTTTGATAGAGTCAGAAAAGCTGGAGGGGGCAGACATAGAGCTTTAAAACGACTCATTTTTTATTACGTCTGACTCATCGTAGATGGAGTGCACAGGGAGATGTTTGTGGTTCATGAACTGCAGGTTTTTTTTTTTTTTTTTTAATCATTGGACGTTGATCAGCAGGACAATTGGTGATCGTCTCAGCTCTGAAACTGTCCTGTGCTGATCAGCAAGCTGCTTCAACTCGTTTCCTTCCTTTACTTTAGCTGGACTGAAGTTACTCACTGAGAGACAGGGATGCAGGAAAGGTTCCAGGTGTTTCACTTCATGTGGTTGTGCAGATGAAATCGTCTTTGAAAATAACTTGTTATTGTATTTATTCAGCTCATCAGAGCCCAAAGTGTATTTATTGATCAGAATCAATATTATTGAATGTTGAGTGGAAGATCTCCTCCTCCAGGAGGTTAGGGATGAAAATCTGACATTTTAACTTCCTGTAAACATAGTCCCATTAACAGAGCTGTGTAATGCAGATTTTCTCAGACAGGTCGTGTGACCTGGCAGTCAGCTGACGTGATTTTGATGTTTTCTGTCTCTGGTCTGAAAGTTGAATGTAAAAGCAGTCAGATCGACTGACCCTGCTGAACCATCATCATAAACAACAAAAGTCAGCTGTGTGTGTGTGACCTCTTATTTCCCTTTTCACCTGTGGTTTCATCTGCAGGCCACACTCTGTTCTACCTGCCTGTATCCATGGAATGAAAGATGAAGGTTTGAACCTGTCTGCTTGTGTTGTTTGGGTAACCCTCGGTCTTCAGACGGGACGAGAGTTCAGACCTGAGTCCCAGTTCATCCTGTTAGCCCTTTAAACTAGATCTTAAATGTGCCACTACGTGCACACTGCTAAATCTGAAGTGGCCAGAAGTTTGTGATGTGATGACAACTGCAGTCGTGGTTATTTCAGCCCCCTGACTGATGCCGAGACTGAGAGACAAGACCCTAAGTCAGGGGTGGGGAACTCGAGAGCTGGTGTCCTGCAGGTTTTAGATGTGTCCTTCTTCTTCTGAATCTGAATCTGTGTAGGGTTTATTGGCGGTTGGCAAACAGCAAGATGGTGCATTACCGCCACCAACTGGTGTGGAGTGTTAGATGTGCACTTGATCCAACACAGCTGATTTAAATGACTAAATGACCTCCTCAGCATGGCTGTATCCCAATTCAGGGTCTGCAGCCTTAAAGTACGCAGCCTCAACGCTCCTCAAGGGCCGCGTACTCAAAGACCGCTAAGGCTGGAAGTGTGAGGCTTGTGAAATGGGACGGTCTAGCCTCCGTCGCGCTGCCCAGCTTGCCTAGCAACCATGATAGCTGGAAACATGTGGTTGACAGAAATGAAGGAGAACATATTTTGCTTGTTTGTTTTTTTTCCACACGAGCTTTGTGTGATTTAATAAGTATCTGAGGCTGAGACCACAGGACTAAAACATGATTGTTGGGCTTCATATCTGTACTGAACAGTCATATAAGATTAGTTAGTAAATAACAGTTAGCTAATGTTGTTCATGAGACTAAAGTCAGTGTAAATATGATATGGCCAATATAATAGTTATTATATTAATCATTATTAGTTATTACAGCAGTGAGTTTGAACTCTCAAATCAAATCACTTCTATTGTCACATCACATGTGCAGGTACACTGGGACAGCACATGTGAGTGAAATTCATGCGAGTGAACTCTGTGTCAAATACTGAGCTTCAGTAAAGATTCAAGTTGCAGTTATTTATATGTCCTATCACCTTAAATCTTCATTCAAAGACACTCAAGTATCTTTGACAGTGTATATATAGATGTATCATATATAAGAGACAAATATTGTTCGTTTAATTTGTTGGCATTACTAAATTTGTCTCAATGCTTACATATATGTGTAAAAAGAAAATGTGCGAGCTGTGATAACTGTTTCTGATAGAATGAAGAGTAGACGGATATATGAAATATTCCTTTATTGGGTGAGAAAATCAGACCATGTCATAACTGCTTTAAGTCATACAGAATAGACATCAGAGCCTTAAACAGGCTGACTTCTGCTAAATGGGTCAAACTGGGCAGAAAGTCTACAAACTAGGGCTGCACGATTTTGCATAAAATGAGAATCATGATTTTTTGGCTTAGAATTGAGATCACGATTCTCTCACAATTTTCTTTTCCAGTATAAATATTTATTACATATATTAACTGCACATCAACTTCGTAACAGTTGAGACTGAACATAAAAACAATAAATAAACATAAAAACAACAAATGTCTCACGTTTTGTTGTTGCTGCAAAATGTTGTACTGCTTGAAATTCCGTCTCCACCATTGCTCGACACTGCGTGTATAGAGCAGGTAGTGCAACAATAGAAAAAATAGTTGCGGGACGGCACTGTGTAGCGTTTGTCTAGGGTGTTGATCATTTTCCTGAATCCCTCGTTTTGCACAGTGTTGATGGAGCCATATCTTTGGTCAGGTGATAAGTGATAGCCTCCGTAATTTCTTTGTGCCTGCGGGAGTTCGACGGGTATAGGGAAGCGCTGTATAAGGTTCCCGCTATTGATGTTTGGGTGGTTGACCGGGACGGATTTTCTCCTGTCACTTTCTCGTCATCCCTGACGTGCTCTCCGTTGTTTTTTCCCTGCTAATTTTAGCATCACACGGCACAGCTTCTGTATCACATGGTATAAGGCTCCGCCCTTGTCATTTGTTGAGCAGGAAGAGTGAGCGCTTGTTTTCATGCAGAGTACGTCCCGGATCAAAATGCGGTACAATCGTCGTCGTTGTCTTTTTTTTTTTTTTTTTTTTTTTTTTTTTAATCGTTGTCATTTGGAAATGAGATCGCACATAAGTATGAATCGAGATCGCGATTTTCTAACGATTAATCGTGCAGCCCTACTACAAACGCATAACATCCTTACAGAATATGATATAACACTATAGATCAACTTAGCTCAGAATATATAAAGCATATAAACAATTACAGCAATATGATGCAACAAACACAGCAGTGCTACTGATCCAAAATACTCAAAGCTTCATAGAACTGAAACAAACATTTATTTTTAGCTCCATTCTGCTGCTGATACATACTTTAGCTTTCTGAACATTAAACTTGTTGCTGCCTTTCATAGTGTGTAACTTGAAGGCCCTGAGTACTTTCTCCCACACTGAAAACACTGGGATGATCACATTATTTGAACATTACCTAATAAGACTGATTCAGGACAGACAGTTATGTTAAACTTTCCTAGCAGTCCTTCACAAACAGGGAACAGTATGGAGGCCTATCTCCCCTCACCACACTCCCTGCCGGTGACTGATGCCCTCAGGGGCCGGTGCATTGGTGGTTCTTGGTGTCCGGGGCTGGCCGCTCAGGTATGTACCGGCTCACTCCCGGTGGCTACTTGGCGGGGCCTGGTGCCCGTTGCTCGGTCAGGCCTCTTCCGGGCAAAGGGGGGCCCTCGGGCCTCCGGCCTCTGGGTCTGCGACTCGGTTCACTCTGGCACAGCTGGCTGCCGGCAGAGCCAGCGGGCACGCCGGTGCAGCCCCCTCTAGCTTCTGCTCGGTGGCTACTGGGTGACCCCTCGTCTGGGGATCCTCAGCCCTTCCCATGAGGGTGGCACGGATGCCCCTCCGGTGGTCCTCCTTGGGCTCTCGCACTCTGGGGCCTCTGGATGTCTGGGGCCTGGATCTCCTCCATGCCTGCTTCATGCCCTGGGGGACGGGGCTATTGCTCTCTACATCCTCTAGCAGACCATTACATGGGGAAACCTTTTGAATACAAGCATGATCCACACAGGTATGCACACGGGTGTTCACTGTTCATAGACGTAAATTACACCTTTCTTGGCTGCTACTTCAAAGCACATTGTGCGCTGTCTGTCCTGCGTGCTGCACAACAACATTCAATATTTAGTATTTACTGCTGTTTACACTTAGCTAGATTAATGCGATGTTTTTTTTTGCTTGTTTTCTATTCTTTCTCTCTCAACAGGTGATCCAGGAGATTTTTTTTCCCCTTTCTCGCTGTTCCTCTCCCCTTCTGTTTTTCTTTTCCTTCCTCTTTCTTTCTCCCTTTCCTATCCCTCACTCATGTCTGTCCCGTCTGTAACAAGTGAAAATAAAATAAAATAAATAATAAAAACAAAGGTCGATTAAATGGACCAATACGGCAATGCCATGATGATCCATTTGGCAAAATAAATCCATTGGGTCTCCTTGTTGGTCTTCAGACAACAATTCTGACGGCTAAAGAACCAAATGGGACAGGCAAAAAAAAAAGAGAAAAAAAAAGAGAGAGAAAGAAACAGAGAGAGAGTGCAGGACAGACAGACAGGTGACAGTCTCAGGTGTACACACTGCTACACAACAGCACCAGAGAAGCAGGATTTAGTGTTTGTGTTATTACGAGTGCTAAACAAGAAGAGTCCCAGATGGTACAGTGGACACATGTGTGACTGCTGTGATTAAAGCATCTTTCTTTCAGCTTAACGAGTGAACCGTCAGCTTGTTCAAACACACGTTAAAGTCCGTTTGGCTCGACACCACCGAACAGGGGCAGCAATATAACATAGCTAACATTAACAGTGCAGTGAATCCTGCTTGTGCCGTGATATTCAGGACTGCAAACCGAGCAGCATCACTCACTTTCAGCTTGTTGTGTTTGTGGATATATGACTGACTTTAATTATCCATAAAATCATCAGATTCTCTGTAAGATTAAGGTCGACTATTGAACGGCGTATATTTTAAAGTGAAGGCTTTAAAACAAAGTTGGTACTAACATCGCTAATGTTTGAAACTTTGCCGACCTGTGGCCAACAGTAATGATTTAATGTTCTTCGTTATTAAACGTTTGCACGTAAATAAGTGACACAATTCAGTATTTACTTTTAAAAGTTTACTCTTCGGCTGCCTCGCTTCAGCTGTCCGCTTTTTTTTCTGCAAAATTATCCACACCCATCGCCGTGCTATAAAGTCTGGGATATGTTTGAAGGATACACCAACTCATCCTTAAAATTCAGGGAAATAAGGACTCATTTGAGGGCCGCATTTTGAGCAACCTTCGAATTGGGACAGCCTCTGTCTCGTCACTGTGACGTAATCAGCCTTAAAATGCAGCCTTTGAGGCAGCAGACCCTGAATTGGGATACAGCAAACATGTCTTGAAGTTCTCCAGAGTCCTGGTAATGAACTAATCACTTGATTCAGGTGTGCTGACCCAGGGTGAGATCTAAAACCTGCAGGACACCGGCCCTTGAGTCCTAGAGTTCCCGACCCCTGCACTAAGTCGAGACCTGGAAAGCTGAAACTTGGATAATCAGTGTCTGTGTTCACTCGATTACAAAAGAACTAAGTTGGTAAGGAAAAGACACATGACAGAAAGACAGGCGGGTTGATGGATGGATAACTTGATGGATGGATTACATAACACAACGTAAGCACATCTACAGATGTGAACACAGGTCACATGATCCCAGCAGTCATGTGAACACAGCCTGGCATAAACTCTTTTTTTTTAAAAAGAGGTCCCAGTGTGAGTAATCCGTCCAGTGTGCCCGGTAGTCCATGGTTATGCTCAGGTTTACTGCGTGAACTGGGGCTCATCTCACGCAGCATTACAGGTATTAACCTAATCCAGCCACAGATGTGTTTCTCCAGCTGTCTCTGTTTCACTGCAGAGCCGCTGCATCACTGCTCCGCTTTTTCAGAGTAACCCAGGCACAGGTCATATGATGCAGCTCTGCTCACTGCCCATTGGTCCAGATTTGCTGCAGAAAGAGAGAGATGAGAGTGGGGTGAACAAGGAAGTAAAGTCACTCTTCTTCGTCTGTTTCATTCAGCAAACTTGCAGTGCTCCCTGCAGCACTGTCAGGGTGAGCGCTGCACTTTTCGGTTTACGTGTTTGTACCTCAGCTGCTGCTTCATTATTAATAAATGATGACTAAATCAGACCAATATCAAATTCAAATTCAAAATTCAAATTTTTATTTGTCACGTACACAGTCATACACAGTACGATATGCAGTGAAATGCTTAGACAACTGCTTGTGACCTAAAGACAAAAAAGGAAAAGGCTATGAATAAGATAGGAAATCAATTTAAAAAAATTAAAAAGTGTAAATTTAACTAGGAAGGAATAAAATATAAAAAATTAAGGTTAAAAATGAAATAACTGAACAACACAAATTAGAATGAAGGGTAAATTTAACTGGGAAAGAATAAGATAAAATATATAAATTAAAGTTGAAAATAAAATAACTGTACAACAAAATACACAATACACAGTATAGAACTATATAAGAAGTATGAAGAAATATAAATAAATAAATAAATAAATAAATAAATAAATATATACACAATAACAGCAGCTGTACAAGTATTAACTGGAAATGAAGAATATGATGTCCAGTGTTGTGCAATCCACATTATGTCTTGTGCAGTGCAAATATGCTTAAAGTGATTTTAGTGATGAAGTGAAAACAATGTCCAGAATGTCCAGTGTGTGTGTAAGAACTATTCAATTCAATTCAATTCAATTTTATTTATATAGCGCCAAATCACAACAAAAGTCGCCTCAAGGCGCTTCATAGATACAGAGAAAAACCCAACAATCATATGACCCCCTATGAGCAAGCACTTTGGCGACAGTGGGAAGGAAAAACTCCCTTTTAACAGGAAGAAACCTCCGGCAGAACCAGGCTCAGGGAGGGGCGGCCATCTGCTGCGACCGGTTGGGGTGAGAGAAGGAAGACAGGATAAAGACATGCTGTGGAAGAGAGACAGAGGTTAATAACAGATATGATTCAATGCAGAGAGGTCTATTAATACATAGTGAGTGAGAAAGGTGACTGGAAAGGAAAAACTCAATGCATCATGGGAATCCCCCGGCAGCCTACATCTATTGCAGCATAACAAAGGGAGGATTCAGGGTCACCTGGTCCAGCCCTAACTATATGCTTTAGAAAAAAGGAAAGTTTTAAGCCTAATCTTAAAAGTAGAGATAGTGTCTGTCTCCCGAATCCAAACTGGAAGCTGGTTCCACAGAAGAGGGGCCTGAAAACTGAAGGCTCTCCCTCCCATTCTACTTTTAAATACTCTAGGAACAACAAGTAGGCCTGCAGAGCGAGAGCGGAGCGCTCTAATAGGGTGATATGGTACTACAAGGTCATTAAGATAAGATGGGGCCTGATTATTTAAGACCTTGTATGTGAGGAGCAGGATTTTGAATTCAATTCTGGATTTAACAGGAAGCCAATGAAGGGAAGCCAAAACAGGAGAAATATGCTCTCTCTTTCTAGTCCCTGTCAGGACTCTTGCTGCAGCATTTTGGATTAGCTGAAGGCTTTTCAGTGAGTTTTTTGGACATCCTGATAATAATGAATTACAGTAGTCCAGCCTGGAAGTAATAAATGCATGAACTAGTTTTTCAGCGTCACTCTGAGACAGGATATTTCTAATTTTAGAGATGTTGCGCAAATGGAAGAAAGCAGTCTTACATATTTGTTTAATATGTGCGTTGAAGGACATGTCCTGGTCAAAAATGACTCCAAGGTTCCTCACAGCGTTACTGGAGGCCAAGGTAATGCCATCCAGAGTAAGAATCTGATTAGATACCATATTTCTAAGATTTTCAGGGCCGAGTACAATAACCTCAGTTTTATCTGAATTAAGAAGCAGAAAGTTAGCGGCCATCCAGGTCTTTATGTCTTTAAGACATTCCTGCAGTTTAACTAATTGGTGTGTGTTATCTGGCTTCATGGACAGATAGAGCTGGGTGTCATCTGCATAGCAGTGAAAATGTATGCTATGTCTTCTAATGATGCTGCCTAAGGGAAGCATGTATAATGTAAACAGAATTGGTCCTAGCACTGAACCCTGTGGAACTCCATAATTAACCTCAGTGTGTGAAGAGGACTCTCCATTTACATTCACGAATTGGAGTCTATTAGATAGATATGATACAAACCACTGCAGTGCAGTACCTGTAATACCTACAGCATGTTCTAATCGCTCTAATAGGATATTATGATCAACAGTATCGAACGCTGCACTGAGGTCTAGCAGGACAAGCACAGAGATGAGTCCACTGTCAGAGGCCATAAGAAGATCATTTGTAACCTTCACTAAAGCTGTTTCTGTGCTGTGCTGAGCTCTGAAACCTGACTGAAACTCTTCAAATAAACCATTCCTCTGCAGATGATCTGTTAGCTGTTTGACAACTACTCTTTCAAGGATTTTTGATATGAAAGGAAGGTTGGAGATTGGCCTATAATTAGCTAAGACTGCTGGGTCTAGAGATGGCTTTTTGAGTAAAGGTTTAACTACAGCCAGCTTGAAGGCCTGTGGTACATAGCCGATTATTAGAGATAGGTTGATCATATTTAAGATCGAAGAATTAATTAATGGCAGGACTTCTTTGAGCAGTTTTGTAGGAATGGGGTCTAAAAGACACGTTGATGGTTTGGAGGAAGTAATTATTGAAGTTAACTCAGAAAGATCAATTGGAGAAAAAGAGTCTAACTTAATATCAATGGTACTAAGAGTAGCTGTAGATAATATTACATCTGTGGGATGATTATTGGTAATTTTTTCTCTAATGATAAAAATTTTATTTATGAAGAAGTTCATGAAGTCATTACTAGTTAACGTTAAAGGGATGGTTGGCTCAAAAGAGCTCTGACTTTTTGTCAGCCTGGCTACAGTGCTGAAGAGAAACCTAGGGTTGTTCTTATTTTCTTCAATCAGTGATGAATAGTAAGATGTTCTGGCTTTGCGGAGGGCTTTCTTATAAAGCAGCAAACTATTTCTCCAGGCTAAATGATGATCCACACTATATGTGTGGGTCAGTACTGTGTGGTGGTGTGATTGAGAGACCGTATCGCCTGCGGGAAGAAGCTCCTCCTCAGTCTCTCTGTGTTGGTCTTCAGGGAGCGGAATCGCTTTCCTGACCTCAACAGAGAGAACAGTCTGTTGTTGGGATGGCTGAGGTCCTTCACGATCTTCCTGGCCTTGGTCCAGCACCGCCTGCTGTAGATTGAGTGCAGGTCAGGGAGCTCGGAGCAGATGGTGCGCTCAGCTGACCGCACAACCCTCTGTAGAGCTCATCTGTCTTGCATGGTGCTGTTCCCGAACCAGGTTAAGATGTTTCCCGTCAGGATGCTCTCTATGGTGCACGAGTAAAAGTTCCTGAGCACCTTGGAGGGCAGTTGGAAGTCTCTCAAGCGTCTGAGGTGGTAGAGACGCTGACGGGCCTTTTTCACCACGGTGTTGATGTGACAGGACCATGACAGGTCCTGCGTGATGTGAATTCCGAGGTATTTGAAGCTGTCCACTCTCTCCACTGGGCACTCGTTGATGACAGGGGTCTGGTAGTTCCTCTCCTGCTTAGTGCTGAAGTCCACTATCAGCTCCTTTGTCTTACTGACGTTTAGAAGGAGGTTGTTCCTCTGGCACCAGTTCTCCAGATTCCTAATCTCCTTCAGGTAGGCCGTCTCATTGTTATCAGAGATCAGGCCCACCACGACGGTGTCGTCAGCAAACTTGATGATGGTGGTGGAGCTGGTAGTGGCCACACAGTCATATGTGTACAGAGAGTACAGTAGGGGGCTCAGAACACACCCCTGGGGGGCTCCAGTGCTGAGAGTGGTGGAGGCTGAGACATGTCCGCCCATCCTTACTGCCCGTGGTCTGCCAGTTAGGAAGTTGGAGATCCACTGACACATACAGTGGGGCAAAAAAGTATTTAGTCAGCCACCGATTGTGCAAGTTCCCCCACCTAAAATGATGGCAGAGGTCAGTAATTTGCACCAGAGGTACACTTCAACTGTGAGAGACAGAATGTGAAAAAAAAATGCATGAATCCACATGGTAGGATTTGTAAAGAATTTATTCGTAAATCAGGGTGGAAAATAAGTATTTGGTCAATAACAAAAATACAACTCAATACTTTGTAACATAACCTTTGTTGGCAATAACAGAGGTCAAACGTTTACTATAGGTCTTTACCAGGTTTGCACACACAGTAGCTGGTATTTTGGCCCATTCCTCCATGCAGATCTTCTCGAGAGCAGTGATGTTTTGGGGCTGTCGCCGAGCAACACGGACTTTCAAACTCCCGCCACAGATTTTCTATGGGGTTGAGGTCTGGAGACTGGCTAGGCCACTCCAGGACTTTCAAATGCTTCTTACGGAGCCACTCCTTTGTTGCCCAGGCGGTGTGTTTTGGATCATTGTCATGTTGGAAGACCCAGCCTCGTTTCATCTTCAAAGTGCTCACTGATGGAAGGAGGTTTTGGTTCAAAATCTCACGATACATGGCCCCATTCATTCTGTCCTTAACACGGATCAGTCGTCCTGTCCCCTTGGCAGAAAAACAGCCCCATAGCATGATGTTTCCACCCCCATGCTTCACAGTAGGTATGGTGTTCTTGGGATGCAACTCAGTATTCTTCTTCCTCCAAACACGACGAGTTGAGTTTATACCAAAAAGTTCTACTTTGGTTTCATCTGACCACATGACATTCTCCCAATCCTCTGCTGTATCATTCATGTGCTCTCTGGCAAACTTCAGACGGGCCTGGACATGCACTGGCTTCAGCAGCGGAACACGTCTGGCACTGCGGGATTTGATTCCCTGCCGTTGTAGTGTGTTACTGATGGTGACCTTTGTTACTTTGGTCCCAGCTCTCTGCAGGTCATTCACCAGGTCCCCCCGTGTGGTTCTGGGATCTTTGCTCACCGTTCTCATGATCATTTTGACCCCACGGGATGAGATCTTGCGTGGAGCCCCAGATCGAGGGAGATTATCAGTGGTCTTGTATGTCTTCCATTTTCTGATGATTGCTCCCACAGTTGATTTTTTTCACACCAAGCTGCTTGCCTATTGTAGATTCACTCTTCCCAGTCTGGTGCAGGTCTACAATACTTTTCCTGGACACAGGACACAGAACAACTTCTGAACAAAGGACACAGAAGTTTGTCCTTTGTTCGAAGGACAAACTTCTGTGTTTGTCCTTCGAAAGCTCTTTGGTCTTGGCCATGGCGGAGTTTGGAGTCTGACTGTTTGAGGCTGTGGAAAGGTGTCTTTTATACAGATGATGAGTTCAAACAGGTGCCATTCATACAGGTAACGAGTGGGGGACAGAAAAGCTTCTTACAGAAGACGTTACAGGTCTGTGAGAGCCAGAGATTTTCCTTGTTTGAGGTGACCAAATACTTATTTTCCACCCTAATTTACGAAGTGTCAAACAGTGTCTGTTTGACTTCTGTCTTTTCTGTCCCTCTCTTGGCTTTAACACCTTTTCTTTGCTCCTCCCACTCTTGTTTTTTCAACTTGTTTTTCTTAAAAATTCTTTCCTACTTTTGTTCTTTTGTTTGTGTTTTTCTCTTTGCATGACTTTCTTGTCTTTACTTCTTTTCCCTTACTTGTGATCTATTTGTCTTTATTTGTTTACTACTTTTCTTTTTGTTTGTTTTTCTTGACTTTCTCGTCTTTCGTGACTTGTTTTCTTTTGTGACCTCTTTGTCTTTTTTTTTCTTGTCTTTCTACTTTTCTTCATTTTCTGCTTGTTAAGTGTGCCTATGCCAAAAGGCACACTTATTACTATTGCTCGGATTTATTATTATTATTGTGTGGATGCCCTCAAGGGCATCCACACTATTGAGATCCTGTTTCTCTTTATTGTGTGGATGCTTATTGAGTTCCTCTTGGGACTTCCGTACACTTTTTGGCACTTAACTACACTACTTCCACAATTTTCAGCCGATTTTCACCGTTCAAATTGTAAACTATTCTGCTATTTCTGCTCATGATGGCTATGTCTTTTGGTATTTTTCACTATTATACTTTTTAAAATATTAAGCTTAATTTGTCCCATTGAAATGAATGGGAAACTTCTGCAATTCTGCTAAAATTTGCTTGTTTTTGAAACTTAACTACTTCCTCATATTTTCACGTAGAACAACCATTCAAACTTTAAAATGTTCTCAAATTATTGGGCTATTCAGGTATAAATCAGCTTTTTCAAATCTTTTACCGTTTTACTTTTATGCCTTTTAAAGTTTTCAGTTGCAAAATTGTGATTTTTCACAAAATACATGCGTTGTTATGGTTGCTATGCACTTGGCTTCCAGTGTGCCACTGAAGGTTTTGCAGTCTTCTCTTCATGTCTGAACAACTTCTTGCTACTTGCTCAATTTTCACTGCACCAAACTCATTCGCACAAAGAAGAGGTGGAGAGACTGACAATTCTGGTGAAATTAGCAGAAGCTGCTTAGAATTGTGCTGATAAGAGGTGAAAAGGCTAAATATTTGGCAGAAAAGAGGTGAATCAGAAGAATTTCTGCTGAAAAGAGTTAAAGAAGCAAAAAGATGAGCTGAAAAGAAGTGTATAAGCAGAAGTGCTTGCTGAAGATGGCTGTATGTGTAATGACACACTGGAGAGTGTCAAGAAAGCAGAGCGCATGCAAGCAGGGAACATGTATAGCAACTGTCACAGGTAGGATTCGAACCTCTGCCACCGGGTCTCACGGCAGCTGCCCTACCCTCTGAGCCAAATGAGTTCTGGTCACAAGCAAAGATATGATGAGAGGGAAAATGTGCACTGTGGAGCAGAAGCTCAAATTAGCAGAATAGAGGTGAAGAGGAAGAACTTTGTTGTGAAATGAGATAAAGAAACTGAAATTTGTGCTTAAAACAAGTGAAAAAGCTGAACTCTGAAATCCTGCTAAAACAGCAGAAGAGGCTGATATTTTTCAGCTACTCATTGAGCCAAACTGGTTCTCACGTAACTGAAAAAAGGTGGAAAAGCTTAAAATTCTAATGAAAACAGCAGAAGAGGCTGAGATTTGTGCTGATAAGAGGTGAAAATGCTGAACCAATAAGATGTAGTGCTTCTGTCTGCTTCATCAGGCTGTGTACTTGTATGTATTTCTGCCATAGACTGTTAACAAGAATCTGAGGTCCATATTAGAAAAGCTGCTAAAATCATAAAACTTTGCAGAATTATAATAAATTATCAATATGTATTACCAGTCTGTGATAGTGTATAAATTTGTAGTTAAAAAAAACATGTGGGCCAAGGTGGAATCGAACCCACGACCTTTGGTCTGAAGAGCCGTGTCATTACCAATCGCGCCACCCGGAAAGGGGGCGGGGCGCCTTAAAAAGCAGCGTGATCAGCAGTCAGAATTTGATCGCGGTGAGAGGTGAAAAACGCCGTTTTTTGGAGTTACAAAGCGTCGTGTAACTCAAAAACTAGGTGGGATAGAAGCATAATTCTTGCACTGGGTGAATCAGTGGACTTTGGTGTACTTTGACTGCGATTTACATAGCTCTTTGTACCTCCGTCGCGGAGATATGACGAGAGAAGAAACGGCTTCATTTTCAGAGTTTGAAAAATGAGAGGACATATTTCCACCCCTCAAACATGTTTTTGCAGAAACACTGTAATTTCGCTTAAAAATAGTATGAAATAGCAGTAATACTATGATTTGGCAGAAATACTACTTTTTAGCACAAATACTATTGTACAGAATGGTGTACGTCAGTTTAATGCTGGGTGGTGCTGCAATAGTAACTATCCTCGGCTGACATCCAGGGATTAGATTACCACAGGTGGAGTTTATTGGCGGTCAGATGGATGGTACAGGATGTGGAGAGGTGATATGGTGTGGTTTCTATGATTAAGAACAGGGTATGCATTACAACATGCATACAGATTAAAGATTAAGAAAACTGGCAACAAATTCCTCCACTACAAATCAGTCTGATACCACTTCTTACAGGGTTCACGTTTACTAAGTCACTACCCAGAAGGCGCCACAAGAGGGCACTCCAACACAAGAGATGACCTATTTACACTGATGCGATTAGTAAACAGTCAGCCCCTTACTGACTATGATTTGGCAGAAATACTATGACTTAGTAGTAATACTATAACATAACAGATTTCCTAAAAAAAATATGAAATTGCAGTAATTCTATGACTTGGCAGAGATACTACGTTTTAGCACAAATACTATAACAACGCAGAAATACTATGACTTAGTAGTAATACTATAACATAACAGTTCAATGTTCTTGCACAAATACCACAATATGGCAGAAATATTATGTTTTAGCACAAATACTGTGATTTGGTATAAATACTACGATTTGGCACACATACTATATTCCGCAGATACACTATAACATAACAGATATTCTACGACTTAGTAGTAATACTATAACATAACAGAATTATTAATTGGGCACAAATATCATGATTTGGCAAAAATACTATGATTGGGTACAAATACTATGATTTGGCAATAATACTGCATTTTAACACAACTACTGAGATTTGATTGAAATACTATGATTTAGAAGAAATACTATTACTCCATACAAATACGATGCTTTGGGACAAATACTATGTTTTGGTTCCAATGCTATGATGTGCGACAAATACTATGATTTGGCACAAGTACTATGATTTAGTACAAATACTATGATTTGGCAGAAATACTATGCCTTAGTAGTAATACTATAACATAAGAGATATACTATGGTTTTGCAGACATACTATGTTTTTGCACAAATACCATGATTTGGCACAAATGCTATGATTTAGCAGAAATACTATGATTGGGTACAAATACTATGATTTGGCAATAATACTGCGTTTTAACAACAACTACTGAGATTTGCTTGAAATACTATGATTTAAAAGAAATACTATGACTCCATACAAATACGATGCTTTGGCAGAAATACTATGATTTGGCAGAAGTACTATCATTTAGTACAAATACTATGATTGGGGTTAGGGAAAATGAAGCTCCTCCCTGCACGAGGAGGGCAGGAGCGGTGCACGGGCCATACTTTACTGACCCTTCCCAAGACCCACTACGTGAACACCACTCCGTCTTCCGTGTCCGTTACTCTCCGGTTCCAGATCAGGTAAGTACCTTCCTCATTTAGGCTTCCAGGTAAGTACCGTATTTTTATTATTGTTGTTTTTAATCCAATTGTATTAATATGCTTTTCTTACAGGTTTTTAAATTGTTTTTACCTTGCTTTTAGTTTTCAATCAACTGGTTTTTAATTGTGCTTTTAATAAAATTTATATTTTTCCAATGAATTTCAGTCTCCGTGTTGTTTTTCATGAATTCCAAATTTTAGGTTTCAAATTAGTTTTTTAGGCCGTACATAAACAAGAAAATGAAAAAACAGCAAATAAACCTCCCCCAAAAATAACAAACTAAAATAACAAACTAAAACAACAAACAAAACATTTTTATTAATGATGCATGGCTTGCGCTAGCTTTCGGCGATATTGTGCCTTCTTCAGGCTATGCTCATGCATCGGTGGCCAAATTCAAATAAAGGAGACTCCTCTCTGCCCCTCCTTTTATAGGCTTTTTTGACTCCTCCCTACGGTGCTTTGTGTTTTTCCTTTTTGGGTTTTCTTTTTAGTTTTTTTACTCTACTTTCTTTGGCTTAACCCTATCCTTTTCCTTTCCTTTCTCCTTTCCTACCCTTGCTTTGCCTTCTGTTTCCTTTTGCTCCTAATTCCTGCTTCCTTTCCTTTGGCTTACATACCCTCCTTTCCTAATTATACACCTGGCCTTCATTTTTGTTTATTTCTTTGTGTCTTTGGCCGTTAACTTGGGGTTCCTTTCACTGGGGTTGAGGGGAAATCAAAGTTGGGAGCACAGACCATACCTGCTCCCATCTCAGGCATCCAGGACCCCCCCAGTGGAGTTCCAAATGGAATGTCATAGATGCGGTTCGAGAGGTGGGGGGAGGAGGGGTGTAGAGGTTAGGTTTAGGGTCCACTCAAGGGGTGGGGGATGACCAACCCTCGTGTCCAAACAGGGTGGCAAGTGGTTAGGTTTAGGGCAGGAGGCCAAATTATTATAGGGGTCACTGAGGTTAGGGTCAGGGTCAGTTTCAGGGCCAGGATGTTCCCCCGTGAGGCATGAAAGAAGCCGAGGTCCCAAGTGCAGTGACAAAATGTCCATAAGTACACACATAAAAAAACATTGAAATATTAACTATATACATGGTGTTGGATTAATACCTCCTAAAACCCTTTTCGTTGAGGCCATGTGGATAAACTGTATTCAGTTTAGCAATCCACATCCTCTCAGCTCTCCATCTCTGTTGTGTTGTCCACCTCGAACTGATCTGAATGACCGTCGCTGTGACAGAATCCCAGCCATGCAATAAAAAATGTTTGACCAGGTGGGTGTGAGTGTTCTTTTTCCGTGTAATGTTGTACCTGTGTTGAGTGAATCTGGTGAGCAGTGTGTTACCAGTTTCCCCCACATACTGGATCCCACATCTCTTACATGCAATCAAATACACACAATTTTTGGACCTCGGGGTCCCTTTGCACAATGACAGAAAAACCTGGCCATTGGAGTGGCTGCGCACCAACCTGTGATGCTGGAAGAACTGTCCCTGATTTCTCCGCCTAGGCACAGAGAGAGGCGTGATTTGGGCTCGAATAAGGAGATCACCCAGATTCTTATGCCTCCTGAAGGCAGCAATCACCTTGTGATTATGGAGTGTCTGTACATCACGAGACAGGTTCTGAAAATTGTTCTTAATAGCCCTGACCAATTTGCAGGTGCAAGGGGCATATGTGATGACCACTGGAAGTAAAGGGGAAACATCAATTGGCTTTGTCAGCAGAAATGATTTGAAGCACCTCCTTAGGAAAGACCAATGGTACCCTCTAGTGGAGAGAGCAGAGAATAGGGTCTTGACAGCAGTTCCAAAATCAGATTTTTGTGTGCAGATTCTGTGGAATCTTAGCAGTTGGGATTTGACAATTCCTGCAAATGTGTGTTTGGGATGAAAGCTTGTTTTAAATAGTAGGGCGTGAGTGTCTGTGGGTTTAAAGAATACCTTTATGTCCAATTTGTGGTCATTTATGAAATTTGTGCCCTTAAAGGTGGTTGTGTCAAGAAAATCAATAGAGGTCTTACTGATGGTTGATTTAAGCTTAATAGAAGCATTGTGGTCATTTAAAGTTTTAAGAAACATCTCAAAGTCCTGCTCAGAATGTTGCCAGACACCCCATATGTCGTCCAGAAAGCGATAATAATGCAGTGGCTTCTTTATGCATTTATCTAGTGCAGCAGTTTCCCACTCTGCCATGAAGATGTTTGCATATGCTGGGGCAAACTTTTTCCCCATAGCCGTCCCCTTGATTTGTAAATAGAAGTCACCATTGAATTCAAAATCGTTCCTTGTGAGGTTTATTTCTAAAAGTTGTAGTAATTCTTTTTCTGGCCTTTTCTTATCCGGGTATCTTTGAAAGACTCTCTTAATGGAGTCAATGCCTTCACCAATGTCAATGTTTGTGTAAAGGCTGTCAATATCTATGGAAAACAGAAAAGCATCAATGGGGACTTCTATTTGCTTCACTTTATCCACAAAATCATATGTATCTTTAATATAGCTTGCATGTTTTGTGGATAAAGGAGTCAGGAAATAGTCCAGGTATTCAGCTGTATAATACGTCTCACTATCACAGTCTGAAACGATTGGTCGCCCTGGGGGCACCTGAAAGGGGACACTCCATTTCGCCGGATCCTTGTGGATCTTAGGCAGCATGTAAAAAAGCCTTCCTCTTGGCTCAGCGGAGCCCAGTAAATAGTTCTTTTGTTTTAGGTTTATAAATTTCTTTTGTTCAAATTATTAATAATCTTTTCCACTAGTGGTACTGTTTCGTGGTAAATGGTTTTTTTTAGTTTCAAATAATATGTTTTGTCGTTCAATTGTCTGTAGCCTTCCTCCAAATACTGTTCTCTATCCAAAATTACAACTGCGCTTCCTTTGTCTGCTGGTTTAATGATAATTTGTTTGTTTCCTTTCAATTCTGTTAGGGCCTTTATCTCTTCTACTGTCAAATTGGACTTAATTCGTCCTACATTAAAGTGGTTTTGAAAATATTCATTATCTGTTTTGATCAAATTAAGAATTTGGGGTGGAAGCTGAGCATTGGGTGGTGACCAGTATGATTTTGGAGTGAAGGGCTGAGATTGAGTCTCATTTTTATCTCCATAAAAGGCAGCCAATTTGATCCTCCTATGGTACTGCTGAATGTCATATTTACACTGTAATTTTAGATTTTTGTTATAGCCTTTTGTGGGGATAAAAGTCAGGCCTCTATTCAGTAGGGTCCGCTGAGCAATGGAAGGACGGAATTTTTTGGACAAGTTCATAACACCATCAACAACATGTAAATCACTTGACCCCTCCCGACGTGTCAGGCTTATGGGGACTCCCCATTTACATACTTCTCCCAGTGCTGAAGCATTGCCTCTGCAGTTTCATGTGACCAGTGAACGTCATCATCTTCTGTAGTGAAGTTGTCCGGGGTGAGAGCTGGAATGTGCTCTTTTAAACCTGTAATGAACGTGTTCATGTACAGCAAAGTGTCCTGTTCAATCTGAGGAAGAGCAGAAGAAAAGTTAACCTCAGGCACATAAATGTCTGCCTCAGGGAATTTCTCCCGGGCTGCCTTTAGGACTCTTTTCAGTTCTAGAACAGGCACATTTTTGTCTCTCTGGGACCTGTTATTAATGCCAAAGGACAGGATCAGATTTGTCACCGTGGTGTCAGTAGTGGCCTTCTGCAGGATGAATTCTGCATGCCACCATTTGGCACCCGGGAAACTGTCAATCTGCAGGCTGTCGGCTGCAAAAGGAGGCAATTTGCTAACATTGGAATCGCCGACGATGAGCCAGGGGTCCCTGACGTGTAGATGCCAGTCTGTCAGCTTCCTGTATGTGTTGGGATGTCTGGTCGGGGTCCGCACCTGCTGTCCCGGTGAGGTTGGTGAAGAAGGAAGAGATGGTGAAGAAGATGGTGATCCTTCTGCTGTCTGAACCTGGAGTCGAGTTTGCACACAGGAGTTGAGTCTGTCTAAACCGCTGCGAGGTGGGCCCAGGTGAGAAGCTGTTAGTGGTTTAGACACCTTAACAGCGCCAATGCGTCTTGCCTTAGTGGGGGTGGATTCCCCCTGCGTGAGGTCCAGCACCTCAGTGTGTGACCCTTGACCAGGTTGTGGCGTTTGGGTAGAGAGGGAACTTGGACGTCTCTGGCATGTTGTCTCTTGGAGCGAGGCGAAGAGTCTGTACACTCTCTGGTCTTTCGGAGTCTCCAGATTTGGCTCCGTTGGATGTAAAGGCTCCAGAGGAGGGGAAGGTGTCGGTTCCCTCTCCGGTTGCTGCTGCTTCTCACTGAAGGGCGACCAGTCCCCCGCGACGTGGTCCGTCATCGTTGCCGTCGTTGTTTTGGATGTTTTGCATGGTGCAGGCGGGGCGTGCACCTGTGCAGAAACCGTCACCATCCGACCAGCGCCGGTCTGTATCGGGGCGGGTTGTGTGGTCAGAGTATTAGGCTGCGTTACCTCGCGAAGGGTTAGGGTTAGGGTTAGGGGAAATCAAGTTTGGGAGTCCGGTCCCCGAAGGGGGCCGGGCTCCAATGCACGGTCCATACCTGTTCCCATCCCGGGCGTCAAGGTCCCCCATAGCATGCCCCAAGAGGCTGTGATCGTCCAACGGATTGGTATGATGTCCCTATCCCGTTTCCAAAAATTACCCGTAGGTAGGTCATTGTTATAATTATTATTATTATTTTTTTGTTGTTTTGTGTTTTAATGTTGTGCTTCTGTGTCATTGGGCCGTCGCGACGTTTCGGCCGGTTTAGGCCTTCCTCAGGCTGGCCCAACGTGTGCGTCTGTGTGTTGTGTGTGTGCCTCCCTTGGCTTTTATAGTGTGCTGTCTCCTCCCACTCTTGGGTTTTCCGTTTCATTCTTTTTCTGTTTGATATTCTTAATGTCTTTGTCCTTTCTTTTCTTTGGCTTTCTTTGTTTTTATATTTTTTAATGGCACCCCCTTCTTAAATGTCCTTTCCAGTATTTGTCTTACGTTATTTATGGCACCCCCTTCTTATTTGTCCTTTCCTTTGGTTTTTACGTGACTTTATGATTTTATTCCTTTCTTTGTAACCATCCTGTCCCACCTTCCTTTGTCCTTGTTATGTCCTCCTCTGTGACCTTTTGTGTGATGTCCAATTGTTTTATGTCCTCCAAGTCCTCCTTATATTTTTCTGTCCCGATTATGTGTTTCTCGTTTTGACTTGTCCAATTGTTTTGTATCCTCCAAATCCTCCTTTTAATTTCTTGTCCTAATTATATGTATGTCTTTATTGACTTTTGTGTTTTGTCCAATTGTTTTGTGTCCTCCACGTCCTCCTTTTATTGTTTTGTCCTAATTACGTGTTTGTCTTATTGACCTTTGTATTATGTCCAATTAGTTTGTGTCCTCCAATTCCTCCTTTAATTGTTTAGTCCTAATTCTGTGTTTGTCTTTATTGATTTTTGTATAATGTCCAATTGTTTATATTCAGATTGTATGTGGTTAGGGTCAGGATGTGTTGTGTCCAATTGTTTTTGTGTGTCCTTTAGGGTTAGGATTGGTGAGGGGGTCGGGATACTCCCAGCCCAGTGGCCAAAGAACCTCCTGAGGGAGCCTTCAGGGAACCCCGCGCTACCCAAGCGGGCGGACAGGCGGCACTGGCGGGTTAGGGGAAATCAAGTTTGGGAGTCCGGTCCCCGAAGGGGGCCGGGCTCCAATGCACGGTCCATACCTGTTCCCATCCCGGGCGTCAAGGTCCCCCATAGCATGCCCCAAGAGGCTGTGATCGTCCAACGGATTGGTATGATGTCCCTATCCCGTTTCCAAAAATTACCCGTAGGTAGGTCATTGTTATAATTATTATTATTATTTTTTTGTTGTTTTGTGTTTTAATGTTGTGCTTCTGTGTCATTGGGCCGTCGCGACGTTAGGGTTAGGGGGGTTAGGGTTAGGGGGTTAGGGTAGGGGAATTGATTCCTCCTACGAGGGTAGAAGGAAGGTGCACGGGCCATCCCACGGGAGAACCCCCGATCCCTGTCTGGGTTCTCAAGGAAGGGACGTTGGCGTCGCCTTCCGTAGCGGACTACTTGCCACTCGTCCGCCATGACGAGTTGTTTCTTAATTTACTATTGTAAATATAAATGAAATAAAACAAACTTGTTTTTAAACAACTAAAAGAGAGCCCAAAGGCTTCAAAAACCCTTAAAATAAAACACCGTAAATTCGGTTCCAAACAACTAAAAGAGAGCCCAAAGGCTTAAAAATCCCTTAAACTAAAATACCGTAAATTCGGTCCCAAACAACGAAAAGAGAGCCCGAAGGCTAAAATTCCCTTAAAAGAAAACCGTGTATTCGGTTGTTTAGTATAAACAAAAATAAAAAATTCTGCAAACAACTAAAAGAGAGCACCGGGGCTTGAAAATCCCTAAAAACAAAAAAACCGTGTTTTCCGGTTGAAAAAAATCAAACGTGCCTCAGGCAACGTTTCGACCCTAAAAGGTCTTCCTCAGGCCTGTGAGGCACGAAAGAAAATAAAACCAACAAAAATCCAAGCGCTCAAAACAATGGCTGGCTGCTGGAGATGTGCACTGTTTGGCCGTCGAAAGCAGAATGAGCTCTCTCTCCTGCCTGCGCTCCTTTTATATCCTCTGGTCTGTTGTGCGATTTAAACCGTTCGTTTTAAATGTTTTTCCAGTTTCCCTGTGTCCTTTTAAAATTAGGGTTAGGGTTTGGGGAAAGAAAGGGGTCCCAGGCAGAAGTCTGGGTCCCCTGGTGCACGCTCACTCGACTGGGGTGGGCACTGATGCCCCCCGATCAAAAAATTGCCCATCATTGGGTAGTAGTGGCCATTAGTTGTTCTATTGAGCCCGTCGCGACGTTTCGGCGTTACTTCGCCTTCATCAGGCTGGGCTCAATGAGGGTAGGGACTGGTTTGTCCTCTATTTATACTTTTTCTCTTCTTAGCTTTTCTTTCTGACTTTTTTGTCTTACTTTTTTCTGTTTCTTCTTACTTAGGTTTTTTCTTGGCTTTTTAATTTTCTGTACTTAGATTTTTCTATTTTTCTCTCTGTCACTTTTTCTGTTTTTACGTGACTTTTCTCTTTTCCTCTCAACCCTACTTGGGGAGCTTTCTTACTCTCTCTCTTTTTTTCTTTTCTCAACCCTACTTGGGGAGCTTTCTTTCTATCCTTTTTCTTTATGGCACCCCCTATTCCTTAGTCCACTCTGTCTATCATCTTGTTTTTCTGGCACCCCCATCCTTAGTATCCACTCTATTTAGGCTTCTTTTTCTGTTTTTTGTTTTTCCATTTTTTTAGGCTTTTTTTCTGTTTTTTCTGGGGTTTGGGACAGGGAGGGGGGGATAGGTTAGGGTTAGGGAAGGAGATGTGGGTAGGGGCATCGCCCACTCCACCGGGACCTGGCTGGTAAGGGTTTGGGGAAAGAAAGGGGTCCCAGGCAGAAGTCTGGGTCCCCTGGTGCACGCTCACTCGACTGGGGTGGGCACTGATGCCCCCCGATCAAAAAATTGCCCATCATTGGGTAGTAGTGGCCATTAGTTGTTCTATTGAGCCCGTCGCGACGTTTCGGCGTTACTTCGCCTTCATCAGGCTGGGCTCAATGAGGGTAGGGACTGGTTTGTCCTCTATTTATACTTTTTCTCTTCTTAGCTTTTCTTTCTGACTTTTTTGTCTTACTTTTTTCTGTTTCTTCTTACTTAGGTTTTTTCTTGGCTTTTTAATTTTCTGTACTTAGATTTTTCTATTTTTCTCTCTGTCACTTTTTCTGTTTTTACGTGACTTTTCTCTTTTCCTCTCAACCCTACTTGGGGAGCTTTCTTACTCTCTCTCTTTTTTTCTTTTCTCAACCCTACTTGGGGAGCTTTCTTTCTATCCTTTTTCTTTATGGCACCCCCTATTCCTTAGTCCACTCTGTCTATCATCTTGTTTTTCTGGCACCCCCATCCTTAGTATCCACTCTATTTAGGCTTCTTTTTCTGTTTTTTGTTTTTCCATTTTTTTAGGCTTTTTTTCTGTTTTTTCTGGGGTTTGGGACAGGGAGGGGGGGATAGGTTAGGGTTAGGGAAGGAGATGTGGGTAGGGGCATCGGGTTAGGGTTAGGGTTAGGGTTAGGGGGGGGGTTAGGGTTTGTGAAAGAAAACGCAATGATCCCTCCCCACTTCGTCCGACGACTGGGTGGTTGGATGGAGGGCCACTGGAAAGGCACGGGCCACCGCACGTCATGCTCAGTCCCCATTTCCCTTCCCCGTCTCAGTCCTCCTCCTTCTGTCCTTGAGAAGTGACCAGCTTGCCCCCAGGAGGCCCTGAGACAGCACTTTTGGCCACTCCCCATGTATATGATGCCCTTCATTTACACACTTAACCTTATTGTTTAAATACTTTTCTTAGTCTGAATCCATGTTCTTTTCAATCCGTTATTATTTATTTATTTTATTGTATTATCTTTTTATTGTCTCCTTAATTTGACATTATTGTGTATTTTAATTTTTTAAGGTAATATTTAAGGACACATCATCAGTAGTGGACCTTGGAATCATTGGGTGTTTCGGCCATTTATCACTAGACACCCTCTTCCAAGGAAGGCCCCGCCCAGGTTGATCAAGCCTTGGGGTGTGTCATCAACTAAATAAAATAACAGTAATTAATTAATGCCTTTCTGGGCTTTAATTTTTAAAGTTTCCAAGGGGTCAATGTTGTATCATTAATTGTTGTTCACATTTAATGACATACTGTCTTGTTGAGTCGCATTTCAAAGAGTTAATGAGGCCCTATTTGGGCTCATGGAAGTCTAACGTATATACGTGACTTTGAAAATTTGACTCATTAGTTCACAATTCAACCAAATAAAATAACAGTAATTAATTAATGCCAATCTGGGCTTTAATTTTTAAAGTTTCCAAGGGGCCAATTAGGCCCTGTCAAGTTCAGTCCAAATCCAACGAGGTGCCGTGATTTTGTAAAATCCTAACGTTAGTCGTTTTATCTTCATTTCAATAAAACCATCCAAAATCAAGTATTCCTGTTGTACCGTTAATTGTTGTTCACATTTAATGATATACTGTCTTGTTGAGCCGCATTTTAAAGAGCTAACGAGGCCCTATTTGGGCTCATGGAAATCTAACGTATGTACGTGACTTTGAAAATTTTACTCATTAGCTCACAATTATTCGCTTTTAGCTTCTACAAATTTAAAGTATTAATATCATCACATAGATGCTTCTCCTTCATTCGTTTCCCATATTTGTTATCATGTATTCCCACTTACTTGTACCTTGTTCTTCAAATGAGGCTTCCTCACTGCCTGACCTGTCTGCCATCTGCTCCCTGAGCTCCATGTGCTCTGCCTGGTCTGACTTCCTGGTTCCCATCATGCACTTGGTCAGTATCCAGGGCAACCACTTTTGTATCCTTGAACTGCCATTTTGAAATCCGCCATCTTCTCTCCACGGTAACCATTTTGTTTATAATCGCCATCTTGGATCATTAGCTTTAGCCATAGTGTAATGTTAGCTTCCATATTAGCATCAACGAAATTCAATATAAAGTTGACTAGTCACATGTACATATTGTCCTATATCATGTGTCACTGTCATATAATTGTTAGCATTAGCTTAGCATTAGCATTAGCCCTCCACCATTTTGTAACCAAGGGCGACTGTATTTGTTTACAACGAACCGCCATATTGGATCTGGATGAGTTCCTCCACCATCTTGGGTCTTCCATCTTCTTGTCACCAGGGGCAACCAGTCCATGTCCAGCTGGACCACCATTTTGGATCCTGATGAGCACAGGCAGCCATTTTGTTCCCACTGATTTAAAAAAAAGAGGTGAGAAAGAGAGAGAGAGAGAGTGAAAAAGAGAGAGAGAGAGAGAGAGAAAGAAAAGAGAAGGAAGAGCCTATTTAATCCTATATTAATTTATTGTATTTTATTTTATTTTATTTCCTATATTATTCTATTTTATTTCTATATTATTTACTATTATCCATTATTAATATTATTATTATTATTTACTATTAGTATTATTAGTACTATTATTATTATTATTATTATTATAATTTACTATTAGTATTATTAGCACTACTATTATTATTATTTACTATTATTAGTATTATTATGTACTATTAGTATTATTTACTATTAGTATTATCTACTATTATTTAATATTAGTATTATTAGTACTATTATATCATTATTATTATTATTATTATTCCTTCTCTTGAGAGGTGAGGAAGCGGGAGAGAGGGAGGGAGAGAGAGAGAGAGAGAGAGAGAGAGAGAGAGAGAGAGGAGAAGGAAGAGCCAGGGTTAGGGTTAGGGTTAGGGGGTTAGGGGAGATCAAGTTGGGAGTCCGGTCCCCGAAGGGGGCCGGGCTCCAATGCACTGTCCATACCTGTTCCCATCCCGGGCGTCAAGGTCCCCCATAGCATGCCCCAAGAGGCTGTGATCGTCCAACGGACTGGTATGATGTCCTTGTCCCGTCTCCAAAAACAACCCGTAGGTAGGTTATTATTATAATTTTGTGTTTTGTGTTTTGTGTATTAATCATGTACTTGTGTGTCATTGGGCCGTCGCGACGTTTCGGCCGGTTTAGGCCTTCCTCAGGCTGGCCCAACGTGTGTGTCTGTGTGTTATCTGTGTGCCTCTCTTGGCTTTTATAGTGTGCTGTCTCCTCCCACTCTTGGGTTTTCCGTTTCATTCCTTTTCTGTTTAATATTCTTAATGTCTTTGTCCTTTCTTTTCTTTGGCTTTCTTTGTTTTTATATTTTTTAATGGCACCCCCTTCTTAAATGTCCTTTCCAGTATTTGTCTTACGTTATTTATGGCACCCCCTTCTTATTTGTCCTTTCCTTTGGTTTTTACGTGACTTTATGATTTTATTCCTTTCTTTGTAACCATCCTGTCCCACCTTCCTTTGTCCTTGTTATGTCCTCCTCTGCGACCTTTTGTGTGATGTCCAATTGTTTTATGTCCTCCAAGTCCTCCTTATATTTTTCTGTCCCGATTATGTGTTCCTCGTTTTGGCTTTTTAGTGTTATGTCCAATTGTTTTGTATCCTCCAAATCCTCCATTCAATTTCTTGTCCTAATTATATGTATGTCTTTATTGACTTTTGTGTTTTGTCCAATTGTTTTGTGTCCTCCACGTCCTCCTTTTATTGTTTTGTCCTAATTACGTATTTGTCTTATTGACCTTTGTATTATGTCCAATTGGTTTGTGTCCTCCAATCCCTCCTTTAATTGTTTTGTCCTAATTATGTGTTTGTCTTTATTGATTTTTGTATAATGTCCAATTGTTTGTATTCAAATTGTATGTGGTTAGGGTCAGGATGTGTTGTGTCCAATTGTTTTTTTGTGTCCTTAGGGTTAGGATTGGTGAGGGGGTCGGGATACCCCCAGCCCAGTGGCCAGAGAACCTCCTGAGGGAGCCCTCAGGGAACCCCGCGCTACCCAAGCGGGCGGACAGGCGGCACTGGCGGGTTAGGGGAGATCAAGTTGGGAGTCCGGTCCCCGAAGGGGGCCGGGCTCCAATGCACTGTCCATACCTGTTCCCATCCCGGGCGTCAAGGTCCCCCATAGCATGCCCCAAGAGGCTGTGATCGTCCAACGGACTGGTATGATGTCCTTGTCCCGTCTCCAAAAACAACCCGTAGGTAGGTTATTATTATAATTTTGTGTTTTGTGTTTTGTGTATTAATCATGTACTTGTGTGTCATTGGGCCGTCGCGACGTTTCGGCCGGTTTAGGCCTTCCTCAGGCTGGCCCAACGTGTGTGTCTGTGTGTTATCTGTGTGCCTCTCTTGGCTTTTATAGTGTGCTGTCTCCTCCCACTCTTGGGTTTTCCGTTTCATTCCTTTTCTGTTTAATATTCTTAATGTCTTTGTCCTTTCTTTTCTTTGGCTTTCTTTGTTTTTATATTTTTTAATGGCACCCCCTTCTTAAATGTCCTTTCCAGTATTTGTCTTACGTTATTTATGGCACCCCCTTCTTATTTGTCCTTTCCTTTGGTTTTTACGTGACTTTATGATTTTATTCCTTTCTTTGTAACCATCCTGTCCCACCTTCCTTTGTCCTTGTTATGTCCTCCTCTGCGACCTTTTGTGTGATGTCCAATTGTTTTATGTCCTCCAAGTCCTCCTTATATTTTTCTGTCCCGATTATGTGTTCCTCGTTTTGGCTTTTTAGTGTTATGTCCAATTGTTTTGTATCCTCCAAATCCTCCATTCAATTTCTTGTCCTAATTATATGTATGTCTTTATTGACTTTTGTGTTTTGTCCAATTGTTTTGTGTCCTCCACGTCCTCCTTTTATTGTTTTGTCCTAATTACGTATTTGTCTTATTGACCTTTGTATTATGTCCAATTGGTTTGTGTCCTCCAATCCCTCCTTTAATTGTTTTGTCCTAATTATGTGTTTGTCTTTATTGATTTTTGTATAATGTCCAATTGTTTGTATTCAAATTGTATGTGGTTAGGGTCAGGATGTGTTGTGTCCAATTGTTTTTTTGTGTCCTTAGGGTTAGGATTGGTGAGGGGGTCGGGATACCCCCAGCCCAGTGGCCAGAGAACCTCCTGAGGGAGCCCTCAGGGAACCCCGCGCTACCCAAGCGGGCGGACAGGCGGCACTGGCGGGTTAGGGGAGATCAAGTTGGGAGTCCGGTCCCCGAAGGGGGCCGGGCTCCAATGCACTGTCCATACCTGTTCCCATCCCGGGCGTCAAGGTCCCCCATAGCATGCCCCAAGAGGCTGTGATCGTCCAACGGACTGGTATGATGTCCTTGTCCCGTCTCCAAAAACAACCCGTAGGTAGGTTATTATTATAATTTTGTGTTTTGTGTTTTGTGTATTAATCATGTACTTGTGTGTCATTGGGCCGTCGCGACGTTTCGGCCGGTTTAGGCCTTCCTCAGGCTGGCCCAACGTGTGTGTCTGTGTGTTATCTGTGTGCCTCTCTTGGCTTTTATAGTGTGCTGTCTCCTCCCACTCTTGGGTTTTCCGTTTCATTCCTTTTCTGTTTAATATTCTTAATGTCTTTGTCCTTTCTTTTCTTTGGCTTTCTTTGTTTTTATATTTTTTAATGGCACCCCCTTCTTAAATGTCCTTTCCAGTATTTGTCTTACGTTATTTATGGCACCCCCTTCTTATTTGTCCTTTCCTTTGGTTTTTACGTGACTTTATGATTTTATTCCTTTCTTTGTAACCATCCTGTCCCACCTTCCTTTGTCCTTGTTATGTCCTCCTCTGCGACCTTTTGTGTGATGTCCAATTGTTTTATGTCCTCCAAGTCCTCCTTATATTTTTCTGTCCCGATTATGTGTTCCTCGTTTTGGCTTTTTAGTGTTATGTCCAATTGTTTTGTATCCTCCAAATCCTCCATTCAATTTCTTGTCCTAATTATATGTATGTCTTTATTGACTTTTGTGTTTTGTCCAATTGTTTTGTGTCCTCCACGTCCTCCTTTTATTGTTTTGTCCTAATTACGTATTTGTCTTATTGACCTTTGTATTATGTCCAATTGGTTTGTGTCCTCCAATCCCTCCTTTAATTGTTTTGTCCTAATTATGTGTTTGTCTTTATTGATTTTTGTATAATGTCCAATTGTTTGTATTCAAATTGTATGTGGTTAGGGTCAGGATGTGTTGTGTCCAATTGTTTTTTTGTGTCCTTAGGGTTAGGATTGGTGAGGGTTTGGGGAAAGAAAGGGGTCCCAGGCAGAAGTCTGGGTCCCCTGGTGCACGCTCACTCGACTGGGGTGGGCACTGATGCCCCCCGATCAAAAAATTGCCCATCATTGGGTAGTAGTGGCCATTAGTTGTTCTATTGAGCCCGTCGCGACGTTTCGGCGTTACTTCGCCTTCATCAGGCTGGGCTCAATGAGGGTAGGGACTGGTTTGTCCTCTATTTATACTTTTTCTCTTCTTAGCTTTTCTTTCTGACTTTTTTGTCTTACTTTATTTCTGTTTCTTCTTACTTAGGTTTTTTCTTGGCTTTTTAATTATTTCTGTACTTAGATTTTTCTATTTTTCTCTCTGTCACTTTTTCTGTTTTTACGTGACTTTTCTCTTTTCCTCTCAACCCTACTTGGGGAGCTTTCTTACTCTCTCTCTTTTTTTCTTTTCTCAACCCTACTTGGGGAGCTTTCTTTCTATCCTTTTTCTTTATGGCACCCCCTATTCCTTAGTCCACTCTGTCTATCATCTTGTTTTTCTGGCACCCCCATCCTTAGTATCCACTCTATTTAGGCTTCTTTTTCTGTTTTTTGTTTTTCCATTTTTTTAGGCTTTTTTTCTGTTTTTTCTGGGGTTTGGGACAGGGAGGGGGGGATAGGTTAGGGTTAGGGAAGGAGATGTGGGTAGGGGCATCGCCCACTCCACCGGGACCTGGCTGGTAAGGGTTTGGGGAAAGAAAGGGGTCCCAGGCAGAAGTCTGGGTCCCCTGGTGCACGCTCACTCGACTGGGGTGGGCACTGATGCCCCCCGATCAAAAAATTGCCCATCATTGGGTAGTAGTGGCCATTAGTTGTTCTATTGAGCCCGTCGCGACGTTTCGGCGTTACTTCGCCTTCATCAGGCTGGGCTCAATGAGGGTAGGGACTGGTTTGTCCTCTATTTATACTTTTTCTCTTCTTAGCTTTTCTTTCTGACTTTTTTGTCTTACTTTATTTCTGTTTCTTCTTACTTAGGTTTTTTCTTGGCTTTTTAATAGGGTTAGGGTTAGGGTTAGGGGGTAGGGTTAGGGTTAGGGTTAGGGTTAGGGGGTTAGGGTAGGGGAATTGATTCCTCCTACGAGGGTAGAAGGAAGGTGCACGGGCCATCCCACGGGAGAACCCCCGATCCCTGTCTGGGTTCTCAAGGAAGGGACGTTGGCGTCGTCTTCCGTAGCGGACTACTTGCCACTCGTCCGCCATGACAAGTGGTTTTTAATTTACTATTGTAAATCTAAATGAAATAAAACAAACTTGTTTTTCAAACAACTAAAAGAGAGCCCAAGGCTTCAAAATCCCTTAAACTAAAACACCGTAAATTCGGTTCCAAACAACTAAAAGAGAGCCCAAAGGCTTAAAAATCCCTGAAACTAAAATACCGTATATTCGGTCCCAAACAACGAAAAGAGAGCCCGAAGGCTTAAAAATCCCTTAAAAGAAACCCGTGTATTCGGTTGTTTAGTATAAAGAAAAATAAAAAATTCTGCAAACAACTAAAAGAGAGCACAGGGGCTTGAAAATCCCTAAAAACAAAAAACCGTGTTTTCCGGTTGAAAAAAATCAAACGTGCCTCAGGCAACGTTTCGACCCTAAAAGGTCTTCCTCAGGCCTGTGAGGCACGAAAGAAAATAAAACCAACAAAAATCCAAGCGCTCAAAACAATGGCTGGCTGCTGGAGATGTGCACTGTTTGGCCGTCGAAAGCAGAATGAGCTCTCTCTCCTGCCTGCGCTCCTTTTATATCCTCTGGTCTTATTTAAATTAACTTATTTATTTATTTATTTATTAGCGTGAGTGCCTTTTTAATATTTGAGTGTATAATTGTATATTTATACTTTGACAGTACAATAATGAATTTACTGTCATTAATTCAACCCCTTTTCAGAAGATTAAAATATTTAAATATTCCCACCTGATATTAGGGTTGGACATAAAGCCAATTGGGGTTATTAGGGGAAGGGGAAAGGTTAGGGTTAGGGAAAGGGAACATGGGTGGGGTTAGGGTTAGGGGAAGGGTTAGGGTTAGGGGGTTAGGGTTAGGGTTAGGGGGTTAGGGGGTTAGGGGTTAGGGTTAGGGTAGGGTTAGGGTTAGGGGTTAGGGTTAGGGTTAGGGGGGGTTAGGAGAGGGTAAGGTGGGGGCCCGATTGGGTCCCAATGCACAGGCCATCCTTGCTCCCGGCTCAAGGAACCATGTCCCCGATTTGGTGCCCTGAAAAGGGATTGTTTTAGCATCCTGAGCATGAGGCCTCCAGATGGGGAGGGAGGGGAGGAGGGAGGGAGGGAGAGCGAGAGAAAAGGGTGAGGGAGAGGGAGAACGGGGAGGGAGGGGGGGGGGGGGGGGGAAGGAGAGGAGGGTTTTTGGGGGCAAGGGTCAAACCAATATGGGGTTCAAGGTGGTTAGGGTCAGGATTGAATTCAGGGCTGGGCATCAAAGATGAGGTTAAATCCAGCGCAGGTTTCGAGCCGGTTAAGGTTAGGATAAAACCTCATGGTCAGGGTGCTTCAGCAAATATATACAGAGACCGGTGGAATGATGATAACAGCAATAATGATGATGAGTATAACAAGCATGGCAACAAGCATAGCAACAACAAGACACTAATAAACAACAATTATGTACACTGTGTGGATTTTATGTCCCTTTAAAAACTTTTTTCATTTAACCCCTTAGGGTGTACAGTGTCTAATTTGGCAATCCAGCCTCTTTCAGCCTTCCTCCTCTGCTGAGCTGTCCATCTGGGGTTTGCCTGTATCACTGTTGCTTTGACCGATTTCCAGCCGTGTGACAGGAAGTGTTTCACCAAATGTGTGTGTGTGTTCCTTTTCCTTAACACATTGTACCTGTGCTGGGTGAATCTGGTCAGAAGTGTGTTGCCTGTCTCACCAACATATTGGATGCCACATTGGCTGCAAGTAATCACATAAATACAGTTCCTGGAGCGTGGGGTACCGTTACATTGTGAGTGGAATACATTTCCATTTGAGAAGCTGCGCAGCCATGTTTGGTGCTTAAAAAATTGCCCCTGGTCTCTGAGTTTGGGCTCAGAGAGAGGTGAAAGTTTTGCCTTAATGAGGAAATCCCTCAGGTTTTTATTCCTCTTAAAGGCCGCTATCACCTTATGATCACCCAGTAATTGGGTTTTCTGGACAAGATCTTGAAAGTTGTTCTTAATCACTCTGATCAGTTTACATGTTGATGGGGCATATGTCACAATCACTGGTAGGATAGGGGTCAGATCAATAGGTTTGGTCTGTAGGAATGATTTAAAACATTTCCTAAGGAAAGAACGACAGTACCCCCTAGTGGCGAGAGCTGCAAATAGAATTTTGGTCGCTGCTCTGAAATCACTCCGCTGGGTGCAGATTCTGTGGAATCGCAATAATTGGGACTTAATTAGACCAGCAAAGGTATGTTTCGGGTGGAAGCTTGTTTTATATAACAATGCATGCGTGTCCGTGGGTTTGAAAAACACTTTAATGTCCAATTTGTGGGTCTGTGAAAAATTTGGGCCTTTAAAGGTGGTTGTGTCCAAGAAGTCAATTGTAGAGTCGCTAATTGTGGATTTAAGTTTAATTGAGTCATTGTGATCATTCAGAGTGGTTAGAAACGTTTCAAAATCTTGTTCAGAATGAGGCCATACTCCCCAGATGTCATCAAGAAACCTGTAATAATACAGCGGTTTTTTATTACATTTTGCCAGGGCTGCAGTTTCCCATTCAGCCATGAATATGTTGGCGTATGCTGGGGCAAATTTCTTACCCATGGCTGTCCCTTTTATTTGTAAGAAGTAGTCCCCGTTGAACTCAAAGTCATTTCTTGTCAGATTGATTTCCAATAATTGCAATAATTCTTTTTCTGGCCTTTTCTTTTCTGGATATTTGTGGAAAATATTCCTAATGGAGTTCATTCCCTCCTTAATATCAATATTGGTATAAAGGCTGTCAATGTCAATCGAGAAAAGAAATGAGTTTGGGGGTACCTCTGCCTGTTTCACCTTCTCCACAAAGTCATATGTGTCTTTAATATAACTGTCATGCTTTGTGGACAAGGGGTTCAGGAAAAAGTCCAGATATTCTGCTGTGTGGTATGTTTCACTTTCACAATCAGATACAATGGGACGCCCGGGAGGCACCTGGAATGGTACAGACCACTTTGCCGGGTCTTTGTGGATTTTGGGAAGCAAATAAAACAGCCTTCCTCTTGGCTCAGAGGAGCCCAATAAATAGTTTTTCTGTTTCATATTAATGAATTTCTTTTGATAAAGATTATTAATTATTTTCTCCACAATAGGCAGTGTGTCCAAATAGATGGGTTTCTTCAATTTTGAGTAGTATGTTGTATCATTTAGTTGTCTGTAGCCCTCCTGTAAATATTGATCTCTGTCCAGGATGACCACAGCACTTCCTTTGTCTGCCGGTTTTATAATTATTTGTTTATTTTCTCTTAGTTCTTTTAGAGCTTTGGTTTCTTCTCCCTTTAAGTTAGGTTTGATGCGGTCAATGTGGAAATGATTATCAAAATATTCATAATCAGCTTTCACCAAGGTGGACACCTCATGTGGAAGCTGACCCAAGGGAGGAGACCAATTAGATTTGGGAGTGAAGGGTTGGATTTCTGTGTCAGATTTATCTCCATAATGTATAGCCAATTTGACCCTTCTGTGATATTGTTGAATGTCGTATCTACATTGTAATAGGAAATTTTTATTGTGGCCCTTTGTGGGAATAAAATTAAGGCCCCTACTTAAAAGGGTCCGCTGAGCAGTGGAAGGCTGAAAGTGTTTAGATAAATTGATGACACTGTTGCAATTGACATCACTTACCCCCTCCCTGTTAGCTGGGTTCACGGGGATACAACATTTACATAGTTGCTCCAATGCTCCAACATACACATCGCTGTCTTATCAGTCCAATGGATATTGTCCTTTTCTGTGTGGAACATTGAATCAGGAAGAGTGGGTATGTGTTCGTCCAGACCTGCAATAAAAGTGTTCAAATGTAGCAGTGTTTCCTGCTCATTCCGGGGCAGAGTTGAGGAAAAGTTAATAGCTGGAATGTAGATGTCGGCCTCAGGAAATCTTTCCTGGGCTGTCTGCAGTGCCTTTTTCAGCTCTGTGACCGGTGTGTCTTTGTCTCTTTGTGACCTATTGTTTAGGCCAAAAGATAACACCAGTGTTTCCAAATCTTCGTCGCAGGTCGCTTTTTCCAAAAGGGCTTGTGCGTGGCACCATTTCGCCCCGGGAAAACTGTCAATTTGTATTCCTGGTGCTGAAAAGGATGGGAGTTTACACACATTTGAGTCACCCATGATGAGTGATGTTTCTCTGATGTGAAGACTCCAGTCTTCCAGTTTCTTCTGCGTGTTCGGGTGTCTTGTTGGAGGGTGCGTTTGCTGAATGGGTGTACCTGGTGAAGAGGGAGGAGACAAGGAGGATTCCTCAATTCTCCTCGTTTGGAGGCGGGTCTGCACGCAGGATTTCAGTTTATCCTGAGTGGTGCGTGGCAGGCTGGAGCGTGAAGCTGTCGGGGATTTGGGCGCTGTTCTTCTGCCTCCCTTGGATTTGGTGGGGGTGGATTCCCCCTGTGTGAGGTCCATTACCTCGATCTCCATGTTCTCAGAAGGCTGTGGAGGCTGAGTGGGTGGAGGTGACTTCTCCCCAGTGGGGGTCACGTGGAGAGCGTCGAGGACCCTTCTCACTCTCTGGTCTTTAGATGACATTGGTTCAGGCTCTGGTTCAGGAGGATCTTCCTGAGGGGTGGTGGTGGGCCTCAGGTCACCGTTCTCCTCCACCAGTCCCTCTGTGAGGGGTGACCAGTCACCTCTGATGGGGTCAGTCATGGTCGTCGCTGTCACCATGGTTACAGCGCTCGCTACAGGCGGAGCATGGATCTGCGCAGTAACTTTAATGGCCCGGCTGGTGCTGGGCTGTGGTGTGGCAGGTCGCGTGTGGGAGGAGGCTGGCTGCAACACCTCCACCGGAGGTTCGACAGGGTCGGGTTGTATCAGGTCCTCCCTCGCCTCTGGTTGTCGTCTCGGCTTGCCGGCTGTATGGTCCCGCTCTGCCGATCTGGTGTCTGCCAGCCTAGCTACGATGACTGCCTCGGTCTGTTCTAGCGACTCAGGCTGGAGGCGGCGGCCCAGGTTGCGTTTGGCCCAGGATGTCGCCACTTCAAAGGGTCCCCTCCAGTCCTGCTTAGGGAACTCAAAAAGGCTTTTTAATTCCTCCTCCATCGCCTCAGAATAATGTTCACGGAGGATTGAAACAGTGTTGTGCGCCCAGTTTTGAGCATTACCCTCAATCAGCGCCTGTGTCCGTTCATTTGGGACGGCCGGCTTAACAACAGTCATCAAGTTCTGGGCTATTTTATTCAAAGAGGGCGGGTATGCATCCCTTGAGACATTTTTAAGGTGGTGGACTGATTTAATGAGTCTATGAATAATACGCACTTTGATAGAAAAGTCTGGGTCATCAGACGGTATTTTGTTCGTGGGAGGCTCAGATCGCTCGGATCTGGCGTGTTTCACATACCGTCTATTCTGGGCTGGTCTCTGTTCAAAACGCCGCTCTCGGTGACGGGCAGTATGGTGGTCCGCAGTCGTTCGCCATCTCTGCTGGTTTGGCTGCCATGTGTGCGGGATTTCTCTCACCTCCCGGTGGTCCCGTCCTCTCACTACCGATGCGTAGGTCCGGCGCCCATTGCGGGACGGGTAGCTGGTCCGTCGGGGTGACCTCCGGTCGCTCGTGAAGTAGCGATCTCCCCGTGTGTCCTGGGCTCGCCCCCGTTCAAACCGCTGCTCTCGTTCAGTCCGATCTCTGTGTTGGGCAGCATAGCGATCCTCAGTCGGCCGTTCTCTCCGCTGGTTGTGCTGCCATACGTGCGGGATTTCTCTCTCATCCCGGTAGTCACGTCCTCTCACCACCGATGCGTAGGTCCGGCGTCTGTTGCGGGACGGGTAGCTGGTACGCCGGGGTGATCTCCGGTCGCTCGCAAAGCCGCGATCTCCTCTCCGGTTTCCACGTCGTCGGACGGTGGTCCACCGGTCCTCTGCTGTAAACGTGGGCATGTTTGCGGTCTCACTCGTGGCTTTAACTTAACTAACTGGTCACTTGTGACTGTGCTAGCAATGTTAAGCAGCTGTGCGCAAACTGATGACACTCACGTTTAACTTAGTACATCAACTAGGAGCTTTATTTTCGCTCAGTACAAAAGTTCAAAAGTGAACAAATATACATAAAAGTAAGCCAATAACGCGACGTTTCGGTTCGCATGAACCTTCTTCAGGCTGGCTTACTAGAAGAATGAATACAGCATAACAAAATCTCAGTTATGTTCTGTGTGTACACTGCGCAAGTCCAAATTCAAACTTTGCGGGTCTCCTCGACCAATGAGAAGAGCATCTGCTCCATGAGTCAGAGGTCCCTTTAAAGTTTAAATTGATTGGATGCTTACTTGTTTGCAGTGTTCAGGAGCATTTTGGCCCACCGTAATTTGTGAAGAGGAATACAGTTTTCACAAAACATTACTCTCCATATGAGAGTTAAATAAAAATCATCACAAACAAAATGGCGTTGATGATATATACAATCAAACAATATGTACACCGGATGACAGTAATCTGTGTATAGAAATATACAGTTTCCACATAAAGTCTTTCTCCATATGAGAGTTAAAAGAACAGTATCACAATTCGAATTATGTTGATAATATGTACAGTTATTGAATATACACACATATATACAGTGCTTTGTGTAAGGACAGAGGGCTCCAGGAGTGGGTGGACAAGGGGCGCAGGCCGGTTAGGAGAGGGTAAGGTGGGGGCCCGATTGGGTCCCAATGCACAGGCCATCCTTGCTCCCGGCTCAAGGAACCATGTCCCCGATTTGGTGCCCTGAAAAGGGATTGTTTTAGCATCCTGAGCATGAGGCCTCCAGATGGGGAGGGAGGGGAGGAGGGAGGGAGGGAGAGCGAGAGAAAAGGGTGAGGGAGAGGGAGAACGGGGAGGGAGGGGGGGGGGGGGGGGGAAGGAGAGGAGGGTTTTTGGGGTCAAGGGTCAAACCAATATGGGGTTCAAGGTGGTTAGGGTCAGGATTGAATTCAGGGCTGGGCATCAAAGATGAGGTTAAATCCAGCGCAGGTTTCGAGCCGGTTAAGGTTAGGATAAAACCTCATGGTCAGGGTGCTTCAGCAAATATATACAGAGACCGGTGGAATGATGATAACAGCAATAATGATGATGAGTATAACAAGCATGGCAACAAGCATAGCAACAACAAGACACTAATAAACAACAATTATGTACACTGTGTGGATTTTATGTCCCTTTAAAAACTTTTTTCATTTAACCCCTTAGGGTGTACAGTGTCTAATTTGGCAATCCAGCCTCTTTCAGCCTTCCTCCTCTGCTGAGCTGTCCATCTGGGGTTTGCCTGTATCACTGTTGCTTTGACCGATTTCCAGCCGTGTGACAGGAAGTGTTTCACCAAATGTGTGTGTGTGTTCCTTTTCCTTAACACATTGTACCTGTGCTGGGTGAATCTGGTCAGAAGTGTGTTGCCTGTCTCACCAACATATTGGATGCCACATTGGCTGCAAGTAATCACATAAATACAGTTCCTGGAGCGTGGGGTACCGTTACATTGTGAGTGGAATACATTTCCATTTGAGAAGCTGCGCAGCCATGTTTGGTGCTTAAAAAATTGCCCCTGGTCTCTGAGTTTGGGCTCAGAGAGAGGTGAAAGTTTTGCCTTAATGAGGAAATCCCTCAGGTTTTTATTCCTCTTAAAGGCCGCTATCACCTTATGATCACCCAGTAATTGGGTTTTCTGGACAAGATCTTGAAAGTTGTTCTTAATCACTCTGATCAGTTTACATGTTGATGGGGCATATGTCACAATCACTGGTAGGATAGGGGTCAGATCAATAGGTTTGGTCTGTAGGAATGATTTAAAACATTTCCTAAGGAAAGAACGACAGTACCCCCTAGTGGCGAGAGCTGCAAATAGAATTTTGGTCGCTGCTCTGAAATCACTCCGCTGGGTGCAGATTCTGTGGAATCGCAATAATTGGGACTTAATTAGACCAGCAAAGGTATGTTTCGGGTGGAAGCTTGTTTTATATAACAATGCATGCGTGTCCGTGGGTTTGAAAAACACTTTAATGTCCAATTTGTGGGTCTGTGAAAAATTTGGGCCTTTAAAGGTGGTTGTGTCCAAGAAGTCAATTGTAGAGTCGCTAATTGTGGATTTAAGTTTAATTGAGTCATTGTGATCATTCAGAGTGGTTAGAAACGTTTCAAAATCTTGTTCAGAATGAGGCCATACTCCCCAGATGTCATCAAGAAACCTGTAATAATACAGCGGTTTTTTATTACATTTTGCCAGGGCTGCAGTTTCCCATTCAGCCATGAATATGTTGGCGTATGCTGGGGCAAATTTCTTACCCATGGCTGTCCCTTTTATTTGTAAGAAGTAGTCCCCGTTGAACTCAAAGTCATTTCTTGTCAGATTGATTTCCAATAATTGCAATAATTCTTTTTCTGGCCTTTTCTTTTCTGGATATTTGTGGAAAATATTCCTAATGGAGTTCATTCCCTCCTTAATATCAATATTGGTATAAAGGCTGTCAATGTCAATCGAGAAAAGAAATGAGTTTGGGGGTACCTCTGCCTGTTTCACCTTCTCCACAAAGTCATATGTGTCTTTAATATAACTGTCATGCTTTGTGGACAAGGGGTTCAGGAAAAAGTCCAGATATTCTGCTGTGTGGTATGTTTCACTTTCACAATCAGATACAATGGGACGCCCGGGAGGCACCTGGAATGGTACAGACCACTTTGCCGGGTCTTTGTGGATTTTGGGAAGCAAATAAAACAGCCTTCCTCTTGGCTCAGAGGAGCCCAATAAATAGTTTTTCTGTTTCATATTAATGAATTTCTTTTGATAAAGATTATTAATTATTTTCTCCACAATAGGCAGTGTGTCCAAATAGATGGGTTTCTTCAATTTTGAGTAGTATGTTGTATCATTTAGTTGTCTGTAGCCCTCCTGTAAATATTGATCTCTGTCCAGGATGACCACAGCACTTCCTTTGTCTGCCGGTTTTATAATTATTTGTTTATTTTCTCTTAGTTCTTTTAGAGCTTTGGTTTCTTCTCCCTTTAAGTTAGGTTTGATGCGGTCAATGTGGAAATGATTATCAAAATATTCATAATCAGCTTTCACCAAGGTGGACACCTCATGTGGAAGCTGACCCAAGGGAGGAGACCAATTAGATTTGGGAGTGAAGGGTTGGATTTCTGTGTCAGATTTATCTCCATAATGTATAGCCAATTTGACCCTTCTGTGATATTGTTGAATGTCGTATCTACATTGTAATAGGAAATTTTTATTGTGGCCCTTTGTGGGAATAAAATTAAGGCCCCTACTTAAAAGGGTCCGCTGAGCAGTGGAAGGCTGAAAGTGTTTAGATAAATTGATGACACTGTTGCAATTGACATCACTTACCCCCTCCCTGTTAGCTGGGTTCACGGGGATACAACATTTACATAGTTGCTCCAATGCTCCAACATACACATCGCTGTCTTATCAGTCCAATGGATATTGTCCTTTTCTGTGTGGAACATTGAATCAGGAAGAGTGGGTATGTGTTCGTCCAGACCTGCAATAAAAGTGTTCAAATGTAGCAGTGTTTCCTGCTCATTCCGGGGCAGAGTTGAGGAAAAGTTAATAGCTGGAATGTAGATGTCGGCCTCAGGAAATCTTTCCTGGGCTGTCTGCAGTGCCTTTTTCAGCTCTGTGACCGGTGTGTCTTTGTCTCTTTGTGACCTATTGTTTAGGCCAAAAGATAACACCAGTGTTTCCAAATCTTCGTCGCAGGTCGCTTTTTCCAAAAGGGCTTGTGCGTGGCACCATTTCGCCCCGGGAAAACTGTCAATTTGTATTCCTGGTGCTGAAAAGGATGGGAGTTTACACACATTTGAGTCACCCATGATGAGTGATGTTTCTCTGATGTGAAGACTCCAGTCTTCCAGTTTCTTCTGCGTGTTCGGGTGTCTTGTTGGAGGGTGCGTTTGCTGAATGGGTGTACCTGGTGAAGAGGGAGGAGACAAGGAGGATTCCTCAATTCTCCTCGTTTGGAGGCGGGTCTGCACGCAGGATTTCAGTTTATCCTGAGTGGTGCGTGGCAGGCTGGAGCGTGAAGCTGTCGGGGATTTGGGCGCTGTTCTTCTGCCTCCCTTGGATTTGGTGGGGGTGGATTCCCCCTGTGTGAGGTCCATTACCTCGATCTCCATGTTCTCAGAAGGCTGTGGAGGCTGAGTGGGTGGAGGTGACTTCTCCCCAGTGGGGGTCACGTGGAGAGCGTCGAGGACCCTTCTCACTCTCTGGTCTTTAGATGACATTGGTTCAGGCTCTGGTTCAGGAGGATCTTCCTGAGGGGTGGTGGTGGGCCTCAGGTCACCGTTCTCCTCCACCAGTCCCTCTGTGAGGGGTGACCAGTCACCTCTGATGGGGTCAGTCATGGTCGTCGCTGTCACCATGGTTACAGCGCTCGCTACAGGCGGAGCATGGATCTGCGCAGTAACTTTAATGGCCCGGCTGGTGCTGGGCTGTGGTGTGGCAGGTCGCGTGTGGGAGGAGGCTGGCTGCAACACCTCCACCGGAGGTTCGACAGGGTCGGGTTGTATCAGGTCCTCCCTCGCCTCTGGTTGTCGTCTCGGCTTGCCGGCTGTATGGTCCCGCTCTGCCGATCTGGTGTCTGCCAGCCTAGCTACGATGACTGCCTCGGTCTGTTCTAGCGACTCAGGCTGGAGGCGGCGGCCCAGGTTGCGTTTGGCCCAGGATGTCGCCACTTCAAAGGGTCCCCTCCAGTCCTGCTTAGGGAACTCAAAAAGGCTTTTTAATTCCTCCTCCATCGCCTCAGAATAATGTTCACGGAGGATTGAAACAGTGTTGTGCGCCCAGTTTTGAGCATTACCCTCAATCAGCGCCTGTGTCCGTTCATTTGGGACGGCCGGCTTAACAACAGTCATCAAGTTCTGGGCTATTTTATTCAAAGAGGGCGGGTATGCATCCCTTGAGACATTTTTAAGGTGGTGGACTGATTTAATGAGTCTATGAATAATACGCACTTTGATAGAAAAGTCTGGGTCATCAGACGGTATTTTGTTCGTGGGAGGCTCAGATCGCTCGGATCTGGCGTGTTTCACATACCGTCTATTCTGGGCTGGTCTCTGTTCAAAACGCCGCTCTCGGTGACGGGCAGTATGGTGGTCCGCAGTCGTTCGCCATCTCTGCTGGTTTGGCTGCCATGTGTGCGGGATTTCTCTCACCTCCCGGTGGTCCCGTCCTCTCACTACCGATGCGTAGGTCCGGCGCCCATTGCGGGACGGGTAGCTGGTCCGTCGGGGTGACCTCCGGTCGCTCGTGAAGTAGCGATCTCCCCGTGTGTCCTGGGCTCGCCCCCGTTCAAACCGCTGCTCTCGTTCAGTCCGATCTCTGTGTTGGGCAGCATAGCGATCCTCAGTCGGCCGTTCTCTCCGCTGGTTGTGCTGCCATACGTGCGGGATTTCTCTCTCATCCCGGTAGTCACGTCCTCTCACCACCGATGCGTAGGTCCGGCGTCTGTTGCGGGACGGGTAGCTGGTACGCCGGGGTGATCTCCGGTCGCTCGCAAAGCCGCGATCTCCTCTCCGGTTTCCACGTCGTCGGACGGTGGTCCACCGGTCCTCTGCTGTAAACGTGGGCATGTTTGCGGTCTCACTCGTGGCTTTAACTTAACTAACTGGTCACTTGTGACTGTGCTAGCAATGTTAAGCAGCTGTGCGCAAACTGATGACACTCACGTTTAACTTAGTACATCAACTAGGAGCTTTATTTTCGCTCAGTACAAAAGTTCAAAAGTGAACAAATATACATAAAAGTAAGCCAATAACGCGACGTTTCGGTTCGCATGAACCTTCTTCAGGCTGGCTTACTAGAAGAATGAATACAGCATAACAAAATCTCAGTTATGTTCTGTGTGTACACTGCGCAAGTCCAAATTCAAACTTTGCGGGTCTCCTCGACCAATGAGAAGAGCATCTGCTCCATGAGTCAGAGGTCCCTTTAAAGTTTAAATTGATTGGATGCTTACTTGTTTGCAGTGTTCAGGAGCATTTTGGCCCACCGTAATTTGTGAAGAGGAATACAGTTTTCACAAAACATTACTCTCCATATGAGAGTTAAATAAAAATCATCACAAACAAAATGGCGTTGATGATATATACAATCAAACAATATGTACACCGGATGACAGTAATCTGTGTATAGAAATATACAGTTTCCACATAAAGTCTTTCTCCATATGAGAGTTAAAAGAACAGTATCACAATTCGAATTATGTTGATAATATGTACAGTTATTGAATATACACACATATATACAGTGCTTTGTGTAAGGACAGAGGGCTCCAGGAGTGGGTGGACAAGGGGCGCAGGCCGGTTAGGAGAGGGTAAGGTGGGGGCCCGATTGGGTCCCAATGCACAGGCCATCCTTGCTCCCGGCTCAAGGAACCATGTCCCCGATTTGGTGCCCTGAAAAGGGATTGTTTTAGCATCCTGAGCATGAGGCCTCCAGATGGGGAGGGAGGGGAGGAGGGAGGGAGGGAGGGAGAGCGAGAGAAAAGGGTGAGGGAGAGGGAGAACGGGGAGGGAGGGGGGGGGGGGGGGAAGGAGAGGAGGGTTTTTGGGGTCAAGGGTCAAACCAATATGGGGTTCAAGGTGGTTAGGGTCAGGATTGAATTCAGGGCTGGGCATCAAAGATGAGGTTAAATCCAGCGCAGGTTTCGAGCCGGTTAAGGTTAGGATAAAACCTCATGGTCAGGGTGCTTCAGCAAATATATACAGAGACCGGTGGAATGATGATAACAGCAATAATGATGATGAGTATAACAAGCATGGCAACAAGCATAGCAACAACAAGACACTAATAAACAACAATTATGTACACTGTGTGGATTTTATGTCCCTTTAAAAACTTTTTTCATTTAACCCCTTAGGGTGTACAGTGTCTAATTTGGCAATCCAGCCTCTTTCAGCCTTCCTCCTCTGCTGAGCTGTCCATCTGGGGTTTGCCTGTATCACTGTTGCTTTGACCGATTTCCAGCCGTGTGACAGGAAGTGTTTCACCAAATGTGTGTGTGTGTTCCTTTTCCTTAACACATTGTACCTGTGCTGGGTGAATCTGGTCAGAAGTGTGTTGCCTGTCTCACCAACATATTGGATGCCACATTGGCTGCAAGTAATCACATAAATACAGTTCCTGGAGCGTGGGGTACCGTTACATTGTGAGTGGAATACATTTCCATTTGAGAAGCTGCGCAGCCATGTTTGGTGCTTAAAAAATTGCCCCTGGTCTCTGAGTTTGGGCTCAGAGAGAGGTGAAAGTTTTGCCTTAATGAGGAAATCCCTCAGGTTTTTATTCCTCTTAAAGGCCGCTATCACCTTATGATCACCCAGTAATTGGGTTTTCTGGACAAGATCTTGAAAGTTGTTCTTAATCACTCTGATCAGTTTACATGTTGATGGGGCATATGTCACAATCACTGGTAGGATAGGGGTCAGATCAATAGGTTTGGTCTGTAGGAATGATTTAAAACATTTCCTAAGGAAAGAACGACAGTACCCCCTAGTGGCGAGAGCTGCAAATAGAATTTTGGTCGCTGCTCTGAAATCACTCCGCTGGGTGCAGATTCTGTGGAATCGCAATAATTGGGACTTAATTAGACCAGCAAAGGTATGTTTCGGGTGGAAGCTTGTTTTATATAACAATGCATGCGTGTCCGTGGGTTTGAAAAACACTTTAATGTCCAATTTGTGGGTCTGTGAAAAATTTGGGCCTTTAAAGGTGGTTGTGTCCAAGAAGTCAATTGTAGAGTCGCTAATTGTGGATTTAAGTTTAATTGAGTCATTGTGATCATTCAGAGTGGTTAGAAACGTTTCAAAATCTTGTTCAGAATGAGGCCATACTCCCCAGATGTCATCAAGAAACCTGTAATAATACAGCGGTTTTTTATTACATTTTGCCAGGGCTGCAGTTTCCCATTCAGCCATGAATATGTTGGCGTATGCTGGGGCAAATTTCTTACCCATGGCTGTCCCTTTTATTTGTAAGAAGTAGTCCCCGTTGAACTCAAAGTCATTTCTTGTCAGATTGATTTCCAATAATTGCAATAATTCTTTTTCTGGCCTTTTCTTTTCTGGATATTTGTGGAAAATATTCCTAATGGAGTTCATTCCCTCCTTAATATCAATATTGGTATAAAGGCTGTCAATGTCAATCGAGAAAAGAAATGAGTTTGGGGGTACCTCTGCCTGTTTCACCTTCTCCACAAAGTCATATGTGTCTTTAATATAACTGTCATGCTTTGTGGACAAGGGGTTCAGGAAAAAGTCCAGATATTCTGCTGTGTGGTATGTTTCACTTTCACAATCAGATACAATGGGACGCCCGGGAGGCACCTGGAATGGTACAGACCACTTTGCCGGGTCTTTGTGGATTTTGGGAAGCAAATAAAACAGCCTTCCTCTTGGCTCAGAGGAGCCCAATAAATAGTTTTTCTGTTTCATATTAATGAATTTCTTTTGATAAAGATTATTAATTATTTTCTCCACAATAGGCAGTGTGTCCAAATAGATGGGTTTCTTCAATTTTGAGTAGTATGTTGTATCATTTAGTTGTCTGTAGCCCTCCTGTAAATATTGATCTCTGTCCAGGATGACCACAGCACTTCCTTTGTCTGCCGGTTTTATAATTATTTGTTTATTTTCTCTTAGTTCTTTTAGAGCTTTGGTTTCTTCTCCCTTTAAGTTAGGTTTGATGCGGTCAATGTGGAAATGATTATCAAAATATTCATAATCAGCTTTCACCAAGGTGGACACCTCATGTGGAAGCTGACCCAAGGGAGGAGACCAATTAGATTTGGGAGTGAAGGGTTGGATTTCTGTGTCAGATTTATCTCCATAATGTATAGCCAATTTGACCCTTCTGTGATATTGTTGAATGTCGTATCTACATTGTAATAGGAAATTTTTATTGTGGCCCTTTGTGGGAATAAAATTAAGGCCCCTACTTAAAAGGGTCCGCTGAGCAGTGGAAGGCTGAAAGTGTTTAGATAAATTGATGACACTGTTGCAATTGACATCACTTACCCCCTCCCTGTTAGCTGGGTTCACGGGGATACAACATTTACATAGTTGCTCCAATGCTCCAACATACACATCGCTGTCTTATCAGTCCAATGGATATTGTCCTTTTCTGTGTGGAACATTGAATCAGGAAGAGTGGGTATGTGTTCGTCCAGACCTGCAATAAAAGTGTTCAAATGTAGCAGTGTTTCCTGCTCATTCCGGGGCAGAGTTGAGGAAAAGTTAATAGCTGGAATGTAGATGTCGGCCTCAGGAAATCTTTCCTGGGCTGTCTGCAGTGCCTTTTTCAGCTCTGTGACCGGTGTGTCTTTGTCTCTTTGTGACCTATTGTTTAGGCCAAAAGATAACACCAGTGTTTCCAAATCTTCGTCGCAGGTCGCTTTTTCCAAAAGGGCTTGTGCGTGGCACCATTTCGCCCCGGGAAAACTGTCAATTTGTATTCCTGGTGCTGAAAAGGATGGGAGTTTACACACATTTGAGTCACCCATGATGAGTGATGTTTCTCTGATGTGAAGACTCCAGTCTTCCAGTTTCTTCTGCGTGTTCGGGTGTCTTGTTGGAGGGTGCGTTTGCTGAATGGGTGTACCTGGTGAAGAGGGAGGAGACAAGGAGGATTCCTCAATTCTCCTCGTTTGGAGGCGGGTCTGCACGCAGGATTTCAGTTTATCCTGAGTGGTGCGTGGCAGGCTGGAGCGTGAAGCTGTCGGGGATTTGGGCGCTGTTCTTCTGCCTCCCTTGGATTTGGTGGGGGTGGATTCCCCCTGTGTGAGGTCCATTACCTCGATCTCCATGTTCTCAGAAGGCTGTGGAGGCTGAGTGGGTGGAGGTGACTTCTCCCCAGTGGGGGTCACGTGGAGAGCGTCGAGGACCCTTCTCACTCTCTGGTCTTTAGATGACATTGGTTCAGGCTCTGGTTCAGGAGGATCTTCCTGAGGGGTGGTGGTGGGCCTCAGGTCACCGTTCTCCTCCACCAGTCCCTCTGTGAGGGGTGACCAGTCACCTCTGATGGGGTCAGTCATGGTCGTCGCTGTCACCATGGTTACAGCGCTCGCTACAGGCGGAGCATGGATCTGCGCAGTAACTTTAATGGCCCGGCTGGTGCTGGGCTGTGGTGTGGCAGGTCGCGTGTGGGAGGAGGCTGGCTGCAACACCTCCACCGGAGGTTCGACAGGGTCGGGTTGTATCAGGTCCTCCCTCGCCTCTGGTTGTCGTCTCGGCTTGCCGGCTGTATGGTCCCGCTCTGCCGATCTGGTGTCTGCCAGCCTAGCTACGATGACTGCCTCGGTCTGTTCTAGCGACTCAGGCTGGAGGCGGCGGCCCAGGTTGCGTTTGGCCCAGGATGTCGCCACTTCAAAGGGTCCCCTCCAGTCCTGCTTAGGGAACTCAAAAAGGCTTTTTAATTCCTCCTCCATCGCCTCAGAATAATGTTCACGGAGGATTGAAACAGTGTTGTGCGCCCAGTTTTGAGCATTACCCTCAATCAGCGCCTGTGTCCGTTCATTTGGGACGGCCGGCTTAACAACAGTCATCAAGTTCTGGGCTATTTTATTCAAAGAGGGCGGGTATGCATCCCTTGAGACATTTTTAAGGTGGTGGACTGATTTAATGAGTCTATGAATAATACGCACTTTGATAGAAAAGTCTGGGTCATCAGACGGTATTTTGTTCGTGGGAGGCTCAGATCGCTCGGATCTGGCGTGTTTCACATACCGTCTATTCTGGGCTGGTCTCTGTTCAAAACGCCGCTCTCGGTGACGGGCAGTATGGTGGTCCGCAGTCGTTCGCCATCTCTGCTGGTTTGGCTGCCATGTGTGCGGGATTTCTCTCACCTCCCGGTGGTCCCGTCCTCTCACTACCGATGCGTAGGTCCGGCGCCCATTGCGGGACGGGTAGCTGGTCCGTCGGGGTGACCTCCGGTCGCTCGTGAAGTAGCGATCTCCCCGTGTGTCCTGGGCTCGCCCCCGTTCAAACCGCTGCTCTCGTTCAGTCCGATCTCTGTGTTGGGCAGCATAGCGATCCTCAGTCGGCCGTTCTCTCCGCTGGTTGTGCTGCCATACGTGCGGGATTTCTCTCTCATCCCGGTAGTCACGTCCTCTCACCACCGATGCGTAGGTCCGGCGTCTGTTGCGGGACGGGTAGCTGGTACGCCGGGGTGATCTCCGGTCGCTCGCAAAGCCGCGATCTCCTCTCCGGTTTCCACGTCGTCGGACGGTGGTCCACCGGTCCTCTGCTGTAAACGTGGGCATGTTTGCGGTCTCACTCGTGGCTTTAACTTAACTAACTGGTCACTTGTGACTGTGCTAGCAATGTTAAGCAGCTGTGCGCAAACTGATGACACTCACGTTTAACTTAGTACATCAACTAGGAGCTTTATTTTCGCTCAGTACAAAAGTTCAAAAGTGAACAAATATACATAAAAGTAAGCCAATAACGCGACGTTTCGGTTCGCATGAACCTTCTTCAGGCTGGCTTACTAGAAGAATGAATACAGCATAACAAAATCTCAGTTATGTTCTGTGTGTACACTGCGCAAGTCCAAATTCAAACTTTGCGGGTCTCCTCGACCAATGAGAAGAGCATCTGCTCCATGAGTCAGAGGTCCCTTTAAAGTTTAAATTGATTGGATGCTTACTTGTTTGCAGTGTTCAGGAGCATTTTGGCCCACCGTAATTTGTGAAGAGGAATACAGTTTTCACAAAACATTACTCTCCATATGAGAGTTAAATAAAAATCATCACAAACAAAATGGCGTTGATGATATATACAATCAAACAATATGTACACCGGATGACAGTAATCTGTGTATAGAAATATACAGTTTCCACATAAAGTCTTTCTCCATATGAGAGTTAAAAGAACAGTATCACAATTCGAATTATGTTGATAATATGTACAGTTATTGAATATACACACATATATACAGTGCTTTGTGTAAGGACAGAGGGCTCCAGGAGTGGGTGGACAAGGGGCGCAGGCCGGTTAGGAGAGGGTAAGGTGGGGGCCCGATTGGGTCCCAATGCACAGGCCATCCTTGCTCCCGGCTCAAGGAACCATGTCCCCGATTTGGTGCCCTGAAAAGGGATTGTTTTAGCATCCTGAGCATGAGGCCTCCAGATGGGGAGGGAGGGGAGGAGGGAGGGAGGGAGAGCGAGAGAAAAGGGTGAGGGAGAGGGAGAACGGGGAGGGAGGGGGGGGGGGGGGAAGGAGAGGAGGGTTTTTGGGGTCAAGGGTCAAACCAATATGGGGTTCAAGGTGGTTAGGGTCAGGATTGAATTCAGGGCTGGGCATCAAAGATGAGGTTAAATCCAGCGCAGGTTTCGAGCCGGTTAAGGTTAGGATAAAACCTCATGGTCAGGGTGCTTCAGCAAATATATACAGAGACCGGTGGAATGATGATAACAGCAATAATGATGATGAGTATAACAAGCATGGCAACAAGCATAGCAACAACAAGACACTAATAAACAACAATTATGTACACTGTGTGGATTTTATGTCCCTTTAAAAACTTTTTTCATTTAACCCCTTAGGGTGTACAGTGTCTAATTTGGCAATCCAGCCTCTTTCAGCCTTCCTCCTCTGCTGAGCTGTCCATCTGGGGTTTGCCTGTATCACTGTTGCTTTGACCGATTTCCAGCCGTGTGACAGGAAGTGTTTCACCAAATGTGTGTGTGTGTTCCTTTTCCTTAACACATTGTACCTGTGCTGGGTGAATCTGGTCAGAAGTGTGTTGCCTGTCTCACCAACATATTGGATGCCACATTGGCTGCAAGTAATCACATAAATACAGTTCCTGGAGCGTGGGGTACCGTTACATTGTGAGTGGAATACATTTCCATTTGAGAAGCTGCGCAGCCATGTTTGGTGCTTAAAAAATTGCCCCTGGTCTCTGAGTTTGGGCTCAGAGAGAGGTGAAAGTTTTGCCTTAATGAGGAAATCCCTCAGGTTTTTATTCCTCTTAAAGGCCGCTATCACCTTATGATCACCCAGTAATTGGGTTTTCTGGACAAGATCTTGAAAGTTGTTCTTAATCACTCTGATCAGTTTACATGTTGATGGGGCATATGTCACAATCACTGGTAGGATAGGGGTCAGATCAATAGGTTTGGTCTGTAGGAATGATTTAAAACATTTCCTAAGGAAAGAACGACAGTACCCCCTAGTGGCGAGAGCTGCAAATAGAATTTTGGTCGCTGCTCTGAAATCACTCCGCTGGGTGCAGATTCTGTGGAATCGCAATAATTGGGACTTAATTAGACCAGCAAAGGTATGTTTCGGGTGGAAGCTTGTTTTATATAACAATGCATGCGTGTCCGTGGGTTTGAAAAACACTTTAATGTCCAATTTGTGGGTCTGTGAAAAATTTGGGCCTTTAAAGGTGGTTGTGTCCAAGAAGTCAATTGTAGAGTCGCTAATTGTGGATTTAAGTTTAATTGAGTCATTGTGATCATTCAGAGTGGTTAGAAACGTTTCAAAATCTTGTTCAGAATGAGGCCATACTCCCCAGATGTCATCAAGAAACCTGTAATAATACAGCGGTTTTTTATTACATTTTGCCAGGGCTGCAGTTTCCCATTCAGCCATGAATATGTTGGCGTATGCTGGGGCAAATTTCTTACCCATGGCTGTCCCTTTTATTTGTAAGAAGTAGTCCCCGTTGAACTCAAAGTCATTTCTTGTCAGATTGATTTCCAATAATTGCAATAATTCTTTTTCTGGCCTTTTCTTTTCTGGATATTTGTGGAAAATATTCCTAATGGAGTTCATTCCCTCCTTAATATCAATATTGGTATAAAGGCTGTCAATGTCAATCGAGAAAAGAAATGAGTTTGGGGGTACCTCTGCCTGTTTCACCTTCTCCACAAAGTCATATGTGTCTTTAATATAACTGTCATGCTTTGTGGACAAGGGGTTCAGGAAAAAGTCCAGATATTCTGCTGTGTGGTATGTTTCACTTTCACAATCAGATACAATGGGACGCCCGGGAGGCACCTGGAATGGTACAGACCACTTTGCCGGGTCTTTGTGGATTTTGGGAAGCAAATAAAACAGCCTTCCTCTTGGCTCAGAGGAGCCCAATAAATAGTTTTTCTGTTTCATATTAATGAATTTCTTTTGATAAAGATTATTAATTATTTTCTCCACAATAGGCAGTGTGTCCAAATAGATGGGTTTCTTCAATTTTGAGTAGTATGTTGTATCATTTAGTTGTCTGTAGCCCTCCTGTAAATATTGATCTCTGTCCAGGATGACCACAGCACTTCCTTTGTCTGCCGGTTTTATAATTATTTGTTTATTTTCTCTTAGTTCTTTTAGAGCTTTGGTTTCTTCTCCCTTTAAGTTAGGTTTGATGCGGTCAATGTGGAAATGATTATCAAAATATTCATAATCAGCTTTCACCAAGGTGGACACCTCATGTGGAAGCTGACCCAAGGGAGGAGACCAATTAGATTTGGGAGTGAAGGGTTGGATTTCTGTGTCAGATTTATCTCCATAATGTATAGCCAATTTGACCCTTCTGTGATATTGTTGAATGTCGTATCTACATTGTAATAGGAAATTTTTATTGTGGCCCTTTGTGGGAATAAAATTAAGGCCCCTACTTAAAAGGGTCCGCTGAGCAGTGGAAGGCTGAAAGTGTTTAGATAAATTGATGACACTGTTGCAATTGACATCACTTACCCCCTCCCTGTTAGCTGGGTTCACGGGGATACAACATTTACATAGTTGCTCCAATGCTCCAACATACACATCGCTGTCTTATCAGTCCAATGGATATTGTCCTTTTCTGTGTGGAACATTGAATCAGGAAGAGTGGGTATGTGTTCGTCCAGACCTGCAATAAAAGTGTTCAAATGTAGCAGTGTTTCCTGCTCATTCCGGGGCAGAGTTGAGGAAAAGTTAATAGCTGGAATGTAGATGTCGGCCTCAGGAAATCTTTCCTGGGCTGTCTGCAGTGCCTTTTTCAGCTCTGTGACCGGTGTGTCTTTGTCTCTTTGTGACCTATTGTTTAGGCCAAAAGATAACACCAGTGTTTCCAAATCTTCGTCGCAGGTCGCTTTTTCCAAAAGGGCTTGTGCGTGGCACCATTTCGCCCCGGGAAAACTGTCAATTTGTATTCCTGGTGCTGAAAAGGATGGGAGTTTACACACATTTGAGTCACCCATGATGAGTGATGTTTCTCTGATGTGAAGACTCCAGTCTTCCAGTTTCTTCTGCGTGTTCGGGTGTCTTGTTGGAGGGTGCGTTTGCTGAATGGGTGTACCTGGTGAAGAGGGAGGAGACAAGGAGGATTCCTCAATTCTCCTCGTTTGGAGGCGGGTCTGCACGCAGGATTTCAGTTTATCCTGAGTGGTGCGTGGCAGGCTGGAGCGTGAAGCTGTCGGGGATTTGGGCGCTGTTCTTCTGCCTCCCTTGGATTTGGTGGGGGTGGATTCCCCCTGTGTGAGGTCCATTACCTCGATCTCCATGTTCTCAGAAGGCTGTGGAGGCTGAGTGGGTGGAGGTGACTTCTCCCCAGTGGGGGTCACGTGGAGAGCGTCGAGGACCCTTCTCACTCTCTGGTCTTTAGATGACATTGGTTCAGGCTCTGGTTCAGGAGGATCTTCCTGAGGGGTGGTGGTGGGCCTCAGGTCACCGTTCTCCTCCACCAGTCCCTCTGTGAGGGGTGACCAGTCACCTCTGATGGGGTCAGTCATGGTCGTCGCTGTCACCATGGTTACAGCGCTCGCTACAGGCGGAGCATGGATCTGCGCAGTAACTTTAATGGCCCGGCTGGTGCTGGGCTGTGGTGTGGCAGGTCGCGTGTGGGAGGAGGCTGGCTGCAACACCTCCACCGGAGGTTCGACAGGGTCGGGTTGTATCAGGTCCTCCCTCGCCTCTGGTTGTCGTCTCGGCTTGCCGGCTGTATGGTCCCGCTCTGCCGATCTGGTGTCTGCCAGCCTAGCTACGATGACTGCCTCGGTCTGTTCTAGCGACTCAGGCTGGAGGCGGCGGCCCAGGTTGCGTTTGGCCCAGGATGTCGCCACTTCAAAGGGTCCCCTCCAGTCCTGCTTAGGGAACTCAAAAAGGCTTTTTAATTCCTCCTCCATCGCCTCAGAATAATGTTCACGGAGGATTGAAACAGTGTTGTGCGCCCAGTTTTGAGCATTACCCTCAATCAGCGCCTGTGTCCGTTCATTTGGGACGGCCGGCTTAACAACAGTCATCAAGTTCTGGGCTATTTTATTCAAAGAGGGCGGGTATGCATCCCTTGAGACATTTTTAAGGTGGTGGACTGATTTAATGAGTCTATGAATAATACGCACTTTGATAGAAAAGTCTGGGTCATCAGACGGTATTTTGTTCGTGGGAGGCTCAGATCGCTCGGATCTGGCGTGTTTCACATACCGTCTATTCTGGGCTGGTCTCTGTTCAAAACGCCGCTCTCGGTGACGGGCAGTATGGTGGTCCGCAGTCGTTCGCCATCTCTGCTGGTTTGGCTGCCATGTGTGCGGGATTTCTCTCACCTCCCGGTGGTCCCGTCCTCTCACTACCGATGCGTAGGTCCGGCGCCCATTGCGGGACGGGTAGCTGGTCCGTCGGGGTGACCTCCGGTCGCTCGTGAAGTAGCGATCTCCCCGTGTGTCCTGGGCTCGCCCCCGTTCAAACCGCTGCTCTCGTTCAGTCCGATCTCTGTGTTGGGCAGCATAGCGATCCTCAGTCGGCCGTTCTCTCCGCTGGTTGTGCTGCCATACGTGCGGGATTTCTCTCTCATCCCGGTAGTCACGTCCTCTCACCACCGATGCGTAGGTCCGGCGTCTGTTGCGGGACGGGTAGCTGGTACGCCGGGGTGATCTCCGGTCGCTCGCAAAGCCGCGATCTCCTCTCCGGTTTCCACGTCGTCGGACGGTGGTCCACCGGTCCTCTGCTGTAAACGTGGGCATGTTTGCGGTCTCACTCGTGGCTTTAACTTAACTAACTGGTCACTTGTGACTGTGCTAGCAATGTTAAGCAGCTGTGCGCAAACTGATGACACTCACGTTTAACTTAGTACATCAACTAGGAGCTTTATTTTCGCTCAGTACAAAAGTTCAAAAGTGAACAAATATACATAAAAGTAAGCCAATAACGCGACGTTTCGGTTCGCATGAACCTTCTTCAGGCTGGCTTACTAGAAGAATGAATACAGCATAACAAAATCTCAGTTATGTTCTGTGTGTACACTGCGCAAGTCCAAATTCAAACTTTGCGGGTCTCCTCGACCAATGAGAAGAGCATCTGCTCCATGAGTCAGAGGTCCCTTTAAAGTTTAAATTGATTGGATGCTTACTTGTTTGCAGTGTTCAGGAGCATTTTGGCCCACCGTAATTTGTGAAGAGGAATACAGTTTTCACAAAACATTACTCTCCATATGAGAGTTAAATAAAAATCATCACAAACAAAATGGCGTTGATGATATATACAATCAAACAATATGTACACCGGATGACAGTAATCTGTGTATAGAAATATACAGTTTCCACATAAAGTCTTTCTCCATATGAGAGTTAAAAGAACAGTATCACAATTCGAATTATGTTGATAATATGTACAGTTATTGAATATACACACATATATACAGTGCTTTGTGTAAGGACAGAGGGCTCCAGGAGTGGGTGGACAAGGGGCGCAGGCCGGTTAGGAGAGGGTAAGGTGGGGGCCCGATTGGGTCCCAATGCACAGGCCATCCTTGCTCCCGGCTCAAGGAACCATGTCCCCGATTTGGTGCCCTGAAAAGGGATTGTTTTAGCATCCTGAGCATGAGGCCTCCAGATGGGGAGGGAGGGGAGGAGGGAGGGAGGGAGAGCGAGAGAAAAGGGTGAGGGAGAGGGAGAACGGGGAGGGAGGGGGGGGGGGGGGGAAGGAGAGGAGGGTTTTTGGGGTCAAGGGTCAAACCAATATGGGGTTCAAGGTGGTTAGGGTCAGGATTGAATTCAGGGCTGGGCATCAAAGATGAGGTTAAATCCAGCGCAGGTTTCGAGCCGGTTAAGGTTAGGATAAAACCTCATGGTCAGGGTGCTTCAGCAAATATATACAGAGACCGGTGGAATGATGATAACAGCAATAATGATGATGAGTATAACAAGCATGGCAACAAGCATAGCAACAACAAGACACTAATAAACAACAATTATGTACACTGTGTGGATTTTATGTCCCTTTAAAAACTTTTTTCATTTAACCCCTTAGGGTGTACAGTGTCTAATTTGGCAATCCAGCCTCTTTCAGCCTTCCTCCTCTGCTGAGCTGTCCATCTGGGGTTTGCCTGTATCACTGTTGCTTTGACCGATTTCCAGCCGTGTGACAGGAAGTGTTTCACCAAATGTGTGTGTGTGTTCCTTTTCCTTAACACATTGTACCTGTGCTGGGTGAATCTGGTCAGAAGTGTGTTGCCTGTCTCACCAACATATTGGATGCCACATTGGCTGCAAGTAATCACATAAATACAGTTCCTGGAGCGTGGGGTACCGTTACATTGTGAGTGGAATACATTTCCATTTGAGAAGCTGCGCAGCCATGTTTGGTGCTTAAAAAATTGCCCCTGGTCTCTGAGTTTGGGCTCAGAGAGAGGTGAAAGTTTTGCCTTAATGAGGAAATCCCTCAGGTTTTTATTCCTCTTAAAGGCCGCTATCACCTTATGATCACCCAGTAATTGGGTTTTCTGGACAAGATCTTGAAAGTTGTTCTTAATCACTCTGATCAGTTTACATGTTGATGGGGCATATGTCACAATCACTGGTAGGATAGGGGTCAGATCAATAGGTTTGGTCTGTAGGAATGATTTAAAACATTTCCTAAGGAAAGAACGACAGTACCCCCTAGTGGCGAGAGCTGCAAATAGAATTTTGGTCGCTGCTCTGAAATCACTCCGCTGGGTGCAGATTCTGTGGAATCGCAATAATTGGGACTTAATTAGACCAGCAAAGGTATGTTTCGGGTGGAAGCTTGTTTTATATAACAATGCATGCGTGTCCGTGGGTTTGAAAAACACTTTAATGTCCAATTTGTGGGTCTGTGAAAAATTTGGGCCTTTAAAGGTGGTTGTGTCCAAGAAGTCAATTGTAGAGTCGCTAATTGTGGATTTAAGTTTAATTGAGTCATTGTGATCATTCAGAGTGGTTAGAAACGTTTCAAAATCTTGTTCAGAATGAGGCCATACTCCCCAGATGTCATCAAGAAACCTGTAATAATACAGCGGTTTTTTATTACATTTTGCCAGGGCTGCAGTTTCCCATTCAGCCATGAATATGTTGGCGTATGCTGGGGCAAATTTCTTACCCATGGCTGTCCCTTTTATTTGTAAGAAGTAGTCCCCGTTGAACTCAAAGTCATTTCTTGTCAGATTGATTTCCAATAATTGCAATAATTCTTTTTCTGGCCTTTTCTTTTCTGGATATTTGTGGAAAATATTCCTAATGGAGTTCATTCCCTCCTTAATATCAATATTGGTATAAAGGCTGTCAATGTCAATCGAGAAAAGAAATGAGTTTGGGGGTACCTCTGCCTGTTTCACCTTCTCCACAAAGTCATATGTGTCTTTAATATAACTGTCATGCTTTGTGGACAAGGGGTTCAGGAAAAAGTCCAGATATTCTGCTGTGTGGTATGTTTCACTTTCACAATCAGATACAATGGGACGCCCGGGAGGCACCTGGAATGGTACAGACCACTTTGCCGGGTCTTTGTGGATTTTGGGAAGCAAATAAAACAGCCTTCCTCTTGGCTCAGAGGAGCCCAATAAATAGTTTTTCTGTTTCATATTAATGAATTTCTTTTGATAAAGATTATTAATTATTTTCTCCACAATAGGCAGTGTGTCCAAATAGATGGGTTTCTTCAATTTTGAGTAGTATGTTGTATCATTTAGTTGTCTGTAGCCCTCCTGTAAATATTGATCTCTGTCCAGGATGACCACAGCACTTCCTTTGTCTGCCGGTTTTATAATTATTTGTTTATTTTCTCTTAGTTCTTTTAGAGCTTTGGTTTCTTCTCCCTTTAAGTTAGGTTTGATGCGGTCAATGTGGAAATGATTATCAAAATATTCATAATCAGCTTTCACCAAGGTGGACACCTCATGTGGAAGCTGACCCAAGGGAGGAGACCAATTAGATTTGGGAGTGAAGGGTTGGATTTCTGTGTCAGATTTATCTCCATAATGTATAGCCAATTTGACCCTTCTGTGATATTGTTGAATGTCGTATCTACATTGTAATAGGAAATTTTTATTGTGGCCCTTTGTGGGAATAAAATTAAGGCCCCTACTTAAAAGGGTCCGCTGAGCAGTGGAAGGCTGAAAGTGTTTAGATAAATTGATGACACTGTTGCAATTGACATCACTTACCCCCTCCCTGTTAGCTGGGTTCACGGGGATACAACATTTACATAGTTGCTCCAATGCTCCAACATACACATCGCTGTCTTATCAGTCCAATGGATATTGTCCTTTTCTGTGTGGAACATTGAATCAGGAAGAGTGGGTATGTGTTCGTCCAGACCTGCAATAAAAGTGTTCAAATGTAGCAGTGTTTCCTGCTCATTCCGGGGCAGAGTTGAGGAAAAGTTAATAGCTGGAATGTAGATGTCGGCCTCAGGAAATCTTTCCTGGGCTGTCTGCAGTGCCTTTTTCAGCTCTGTGACCGGTGTGTCTTTGTCTCTTTGTGACCTATTGTTTAGGCCAAAAGATAACACCAGTGTTTCCAAATCTTCGTCGCAGGTCGCTTTTTCCAAAAGGGCTTGTGCGTGGCACCATTTCGCCCCGGGAAAACTGTCAATTTGTATTCCTGGTGCTGAAAAGGATGGGAGTTTACACACATTTGAGTCACCCATGATGAGTGATGTTTCTCTGATGTGAAGACTCCAGTCTTCCAGTTTCTTCTGCGTGTTCGGGTGTCTTGTTGGAGGGTGCGTTTGCTGAATGGGTGTACCTGGTGAAGAGGGAGGAGACAAGGAGGATTCCTCAATTCTCCTCGTTTGGAGGCGGGTCTGCACGCAGGATTTCAGTTTATCCTGAGTGGTGCGTGGCAGGCTGGAGCGTGAAGCTGTCGGGGATTTGGGCGCTGTTCTTCTGCCTCCCTTGGATTTGGTGGGGGTGGATTCCCCCTGTGTGAGGTCCATTACCTCGATCTCCATGTTCTCAGAAGGCTGTGGAGGCTGAGTGGGTGGAGGTGACTTCTCCCCAGTGGGGGTCACGTGGAGAGCGTCGAGGACCCTTCTCACTCTCTGGTCTTTAGATGACATTGGTTCAGGCTCTGGTTCAGGAGGATCTTCCTGAGGGGTGGTGGTGGGCCTCAGGTCACCGTTCTCCTCCACCAGTCCCTCTGTGAGGGGTGACCAGTCACCTCTGATGGGGTCAGTCATGGTCGTCGCTGTCACCATGGTTACAGCGCTCGCTACAGGCGGAGCATGGATCTGCGCAGTAACTTTAATGGCCCGGCTGGTGCTGGGCTGTGGTGTGGCAGGTCGCGTGTGGGAGGAGGCTGGCTGCAACACCTCCACCGGAGGTTCGACAGGGTCGGGTTGTATCAGGTCCTCCCTCGCCTCTGGTTGTCGTCTCGGCTTGCCGGCTGTATGGTCCCGCTCTGCCGATCTGGTGTCTGCCAGCCTAGCTACGATGACTGCCTCGGTCTGTTCTAGCGACTCAGGCTGGAGGCGGCGGCCCAGGTTGCGTTTGGCCCAGGATGTCGCCACTTCAAAGGGTCCCCTCCAGTCCTGCTTAGGGAACTCAAAAAGGCTTTTTAATTCCTCCTCCATCGCCTCAGAATAATGTTCACGGAGGATTGAAACAGTGTTGTGCGCCCAGTTTTGAGCATTACCCTCAATCAGCGCCTGTGTCCGTTCATTTGGGACGGCCGGCTTAACAACAGTCATCAAGTTCTGGGCTATTTTATTCAAAGAGGGCGGGTATGCATCCCTTGAGACATTTTTAAGGTGGTGGACTGATTTAATGAGTCTATGAATAATACGCACTTTGATAGAAAAGTCTGGGTCATCAGACGGTATTTTGTTCGTGGGAGGCTCAGATCGCTCGGATCTGGCGTGTTTCACATACCGTCTATTCTGGGCTGGTCTCTGTTCAAAACGCCGCTCTCGGTGACGGGCAGTATGGTGGTCCGCAGTCGTTCGCCATCTCTGCTGGTTTGGCTGCCATGTGTGCGGGATTTCTCTCACCTCCCGGTGGTCCCGTCCTCTCACTACCGATGCGTAGGTCCGGCGCCCATTGCGGGACGGGTAGCTGGTCCGTCGGGGTGACCTCCGGTCGCTCGTGAAGTAGCGATCTCCCCGTGTGTCCTGGGCTCGCCCCCGTTCAAACCGCTGCTCTCGTTCAGTCCGATCTCTGTGTTGGGCAGCATAGCGATCCTCAGTCGGCCGTTCTCTCCGCTGGTTGTGCTGCCATACGTGCGGGATTTCTCTCTCATCCCGGTAGTCACGTCCTCTCACCACCGATGCGTAGGTCCGGCGTCTGTTGCGGGACGGGTAGCTGGTACGCCGGGGTGATCTCCGGTCGCTCGCAAAGCCGCGATCTCCTCTCCGGTTTCCACGTCGTCGGACGGTGGTCCACCGGTCCTCTGCTGTAAACGTGGGCATGTTTGCGGTCTCACTCGTGGCTTTAACTTAACTAACTGGTCACTTGTGACTGTGCTAGCAATGTTAAGCAGCTGTGCGCAAACTGATGACACTCACGTTTAACTTAGTACATCAACTAGGAGCTTTATTTTCGCTCAGTACAAAAGTTCAAAAGTGAACAAATATACATAAAAGTAAGCCAATAACGCGACGTTTCGGTTCGCATGAACCTTCTTCAGGCTGGCTTACTAGAAGAATGAATACAGCATAACAAAATCTCAGTTATGTTCTGTGTGTACACTGCGCAAGTCCAAATTCAAACTTTGCGGGTCTCCTCGACCAATGAGAAGAGCATCTGCTCCATGAGTCAGAGGTCCCTTTAAAGTTTAAATTGATTGGATGCTTACTTGTTTGCAGTGTTCAGGAGCATTTTGGCCCACCGTAATTTGTGAAGAGGAATACAGTTTTCACAAAACATTACTCTCCATATGAGAGTTAAATAAAAATCATCACAAACAAAATGGCGTTGATGATATATACAATCAAACAATATGTACACCGGATGACAGTAATCTGTGTATAGAAATATACAGTTTCCACATAAAGTCTTTCTCCATATGAGAGTTAAAAGAACAGTATCACAATTCGAATTATGTTGATAATATGTACAGTTATTGAATATACACACATATATACAGTGCTTTGTGTAAGGACAGAGGGCTCCAGGAGTGGGTGGACAAGGGGCGCAGGCCGGTTAGGAGAGGGTAAGGTGGGGGCCCGATTGGGTCCCAATGCACAGGCCATCCTTGCTCCCGGCTCAAGGAACCATGTCCCCGATTTGGTGCCCTGAAAAGGGATTGTTTTAGCATCCTGAGCATGAGGCCTCCAGATGGGGAGGGAGGGGAGGAGGGAGGGAGGGAGAGCGAGAGAAAAGGGTGAGGGAGAGGGAGAACGGGGAGGGGGGGGGGGGGGGGGGAAGGAGAGGAGGGTTTTTGGGGTCAAGGGTCAAACCAATATGGGGTTCAAGGTGGTTAGGGTCAGGATTGAATTCAGGGCTGGGCATCAAAGATGAGGTTAAATCCAGCGCAGGTTTCGAGCCGGTTAAGGTTAGGATAAAACCTCATGGTCAGGGTGCTTCAGCAAATATATACAGAGACCGGTGGAATGATGATAACAGCAATAATGATGATGAGTATAACAAGCATGGCAACAAGCATAGCAACAACAAGACACTAATAAACAACAATTATGTACACTGTGTGGATTTTATGTCCCTTTAAAAACTTTTTTCATTTAACCCCTTAGGGTGTACAGTGTCTAATTTGGCAATCCAGCCTCTTTCAGCCTTCCTCCTCTGCTGAGCTGTCCATCTGGGGTTTGCCTGTATCACTGTTGCTTTGACCGATTTCCAGCCGTGTGACAGGAAGTGTTTCACCAAATGTGTGTGTGTGTTCCTTTTCCTTAACACATTGTACCTGTGCTGGGTGAATCTGGTCAGAAGTGTGTTGCCTGTCTCACCAACATATTGGATGCCACATTGGCTGCAAGTAATCACATAAATACAGTTCCTGGAGCGTGGGGTACCGTTACATTGTGAGTGGAATACATTTCCATTTGAGAAGCTGCGCAGCCATGTTTGGTGCTTAAAAAATTGCCCCTGGTCTCTGAGTTTGGGCTCAGAGAGAGGTGAAAGTTTTGCCTTAATGAGGAAATCCCTCAGGTTTTTATTCCTCTTAAAGGCCGCTATCACCTTATGATCACCCAGTAATTGGGTTTTCTGGACAAGATCTTGAAAGTTGTTCTTAATCACTCTGATCAGTTTACATGTTGATGGGGCATATGTCACAATCACTGGTAGGATAGGGGTCAGATCAATAGGTTTGGTCTGTAGGAATGATTTAAAACATTTCCTAAGGAAAGAACGACAGTACCCCCTAGTGGCGAGAGCTGCAAATAGAATTTTGGTCGCTGCTCTGAAATCACTCCGCTGGGTGCAGATTCTGTGGAATCGCAATAATTGGGACTTAATTAGACCAGCAAAGGTATGTTTCGGGTGGAAGCTTGTTTTATATAACAATGCATGCGTGTCCGTGGGTTTGAAAAACACTTTAATGTCCAATTTGTGGGTCTGTGAAAAATTTGGGCCTTTAAAGGTGGTTGTGTCCAAGAAGTCAATTGTAGAGTCGCTAATTGTGGATTTAAGTTTAATTGAGTCATTGTGATCATTCAGAGTGGTTAGAAACGTTTCAAAATCTTGTTCAGAATGAGGCCATACTCCCCAGATGTCATCAAGAAACCTGTAATAATACAGCGGTTTTTTATTACATTTTGCCAGGGCTGCAGTTTCCCATTCAGCCATGAATATGTTGGCGTATGCTGGGGCAAATTTCTTACCCATGGCTGTCCCTTTTATTTGTAAGAAGTAGTCCCCGTTGAACTCAAAGTCATTTCTTGTCAGATTGATTTCCAATAATTGCAATAATTCTTTTTCTGGCCTTTTCTTTTCTGGATATTTGTGGAAAATATTCCTAATGGAGTTCATTCCCTCCTTAATATCAATATTGGTATAAAGGCTGTCAATGTCAATCGAGAAAAGAAATGAGTTTGGGGGTACCTCTGCCTGTTTCACCTTCTCCACAAAGTCATATGTGTCTTTAATATAACTGTCATGCTTTGTGGACAAGGGGTTCAGGAAAAAGTCCAGATATTCTGCTGTGTGGTATGTTTCACTTTCACAATCAGATACAATGGGACGCCCGGGAGGCACCTGGAATGGTACAGACCACTTTGCCGGGTCTTTGTGGATTTTGGGAAGCAAATAAAACAGCCTTCCTCTTGGCTCAGAGGAGCCCAATAAATAGTTTTTCTGTTTCATATTAATGAATTTCTTTTGATAAAGATTATTAATTATTTTCTCCACAATAGGCAGTGTGTCCAAATAGATGGGTTTCTTCAATTTTGAGTAGTATGTTGTATCATTTAGTTGTCTGTAGCCCTCCTGTAAATATTGATCTCTGTCCAGGATGACCACAGCACTTCCTTTGTCTGCCGGTTTTATAATTATTTGTTTATTTTCTCTTAGTTCTTTTAGAGCTTTGGTTTCTTCTCCCTTTAAGTTAGGTTTGATGCGGTCAATGTGGAAATGATTATCAAAATATTCATAATCAGCTTTCACCAAGGTGGACACCTCATGTGGAAGCTGACCCAAGGGAGGAGACCAATTAGATTTGGGAGTGAAGGGTTGGATTTCTGTGTCAGATTTATCTCCATAATGTATAGCCAATTTGACCCTTCTGTGATATTGTTGAATGTCGTATCTACATTGTAATAGGAAATTTTTATTGTGGCCCTTTGTGGGAATAAAATTAAGGCCCCTACTTAAAAGGGTCCGCTGAGCAGTGGAAGGCTGAAAGTGTTTAGATAAATTGATGACACTGTTGCAATTGACATCACTTACCCCCTCCCTGTTAGCTGGGTTCACGGGGATACAACATTTACATAGTTGCTCCAATGCTCCAACATACACATCGCTGTCTTATCAGTCCAATGGATATTGTCCTTTTCTGTGTGGAACATTGAATCAGGAAGAGTGGGTATGTGTTCGTCCAGACCTGCAATAAAAGTGTTCAAATGTAGCAGTGTTTCCTGCTCATTCCGGGGCAGAGTTGAGGAAAAGTTAATAGCTGGAATGTAGATGTCGGCCTCAGGAAATCTTTCCTGGGCTGTCTGCAGTGCCTTTTTCAGCTCTGTGACCGGTGTGTCTTTGTCTCTTTGTGACCTATTGTTTAGGCCAAAAGATAACACCAGTGTTTCCAAATCTTCGTCGCAGGTCGCTTTTTCCAAAAGGGCTTGTGCGTGGCACCATTTCGCCCCGGGAAAACTGTCAATTTGTATTCCTGGTGCTGAAAAGGATGGGAGTTTACACACATTTGAGTCACCCATGATGAGTGATGTTTCTCTGATGTGAAGACTCCAGTCTTCCAGTTTCTTCTGCGTGTTCGGGTGTCTTGTTGGAGGGTGCGTTTGCTGAATGGGTGTACCTGGTGAAGAGGGAGGAGACAAGGAGGATTCCTCAATTCTCCTCGTTTGGAGGCGGGTCTGCACGCAGGATTTCAGTTTATCCTGAGTGGTGCGTGGCAGGCTGGAGCGTGAAGCTGTCGGGGATTTGGGCGCTGTTCTTCTGCCTCCCTTGGATTTGGTGGGGGTGGATTCCCCCTGTGTGAGGTCCATTACCTCGATCTCCATGTTCTCAGAAGGCTGTGGAGGCTGAGTGGGTGGAGGTGACTTCTCCCCAGTGGGGGTCACGTGGAGAGCGTCGAGGACCCTTCTCACTCTCTGGTCTTTAGATGACATTGGTTCAGGCTCTGGTTCAGGAGGATCTTCCTGAGGGGTGGTGGTGGGCCTCAGGTCACCGTTCTCCTCCACCAGTCCCTCTGTGAGGGGTGACCAGTCACCTCTGATGGGGTCAGTCATGGTCGTCGCTGTCACCATGGTTACAGCGCTCGCTACAGGCGGAGCATGGATCTGCGCAGTAACTTTAATGGCCCGGCTGGTGCTGGGCTGTGGTGTGGCAGGTCGCGTGTGGGAGGAGGCTGGCTGCAACACCTCCACCGGAGGTTCGACAGGGTCGGGTTGTATCAGGTCCTCCCTCGCCTCTGGTTGTCGTCTCGGCTTGCCGGCTGTATGGTCCCGCTCTGCCGATCTGGTGTCTGCCAGCCTAGCTACGATGACTGCCTCGGTCTGTTCTAGCGACTCAGGCTGGAGGCGGCGGCCCAGGTTGCGTTTGGCCCAGGATGTCGCCACTTCAAAGGGTCCCCTCCAGTCCTGCTTAGGGAACTCAAAAAGGCTTTTTAATTCCTCCTCCATCGCCTCAGAATAATGTTCACGGAGGATTGAAACAGTGTTGTGCGCCCAGTTTTGAGCATTACCCTCAATCAGCGCCTGTGTCCGTTCATTTGGGACGGCCGGCTTAACAACAGTCATCAAGTTCTGGGCTATTTTATTCAAAGAGGGCGGGTATGCATCCCTTGAGACATTTTTAAGGTGGTGGACTGATTTAATGAGTCTATGAATAATACGCACTTTGATAGAAAAGTCTGGGTCATCAGACGGTATTTTGTTCGTGGGAGGCTCAGATCGCTCGGATCTGGCGTGTTTCACATACCGTCTATTCTGGGCTGGTCTCTGTTCAAAACGCCGCTCTCGGTGACGGGCAGTATGGTGGTCCGCAGTCGTTCGCCATCTCTGCTGGTTTGGCTGCCATGTGTGCGGGATTTCTCTCACCTCCCGGTGGTCCCGTCCTCTCACTACCGATGCGTAGGTCCGGCGCCCATTGCGGGACGGGTAGCTGGTCCGTCGGGGTGACCTCCGGTCGCTCGTGAAGTAGCGATCTCCCCGTGTGTCCTGGGCTCGCCCCCGTTCAAACCGCTGCTCTCGTTCAGTCCGATCTCTGTGTTGGGCAGCATAGCGATCCTCAGTCGGCCGTTCTCTCCGCTGGTTGTGCTGCCATACGTGCGGGATTTCTCTCTCATCCCGGTAGTCACGTCCTCTCACCACCGATGCGTAGGTCCGGCGTCTGTTGCGGGACGGGTAGCTGGTACGCCGGGGTGATCTCCGGTCGCTCGCAAAGCCGCGATCTCCTCTCCGGTTTCCACGTCGTCGGACGGTGGTCCACCGGTCCTCTGCTGTAAACGTGGGCATGTTTGCGGTCTCACTCGTGGCTTTAACTTAACTAACTGGTCACTTGTGACTGTGCTAGCAATGTTAAGCAGCTGTGCGCAAACTGATGACACTCACGTTTAACTTAGTACATCAACTAGGAGCTTTATTTTCGCTCAGTACAAAAGTTCAAAAGTGAACAAATATACATAAAAGTAAGCCAATAACGCGACGTTTCGGTTCGCATGAACCTTCTTCAGGCTGGCTTACTAGAAGAATGAATACAGCATAACAAAATCTCAGTTATGTTCTGTGTGTACACTGCGCAAGTCCAAATTCAAACTTTGCGGGTCTCCTCGACCAATGAGAAGAGCATCTGCTCCATGAGTCAGAGGTCCCTTTAAAGTTTAAATTGATTGGATGCTTACTTGTTTGCAGTGTTCAGGAGCATTTTGGCCCACCGTAATTTGTGAAGAGGAATACAGTTTTCACAAAACATTACTCTCCATATGAGAGTTAAATAAAAATCATCACAAACAAAATGGCGTTGATGATATATACAATCAAACAATATGTACACCGGATGACAGTAATCTGTGTATAGAAATATACAGTTTCCACATAAAGTCTTTCTCCATATGAGAGTTAAAAGAACAGTATCACAATTCGAATTATGTTGATAATATGTACAGTTATTGAATATACACACATATATACAGTGCTTTGTGTAAGGACAGAGGGCTCCAGGAGTGGGTGGACAAGGGGCGCAGGCCGGTTAGGAGAGGGTAAGGTGGGGGCCCGATTGGGTCCCAATGCACAGGCCATCCTTGCTCCCGGCTCAAGGAACCATGTCCCCGATTTGGTGCCCTGAAAAGGGATTGTTTTAGCATCCTGAGCATGAGGCCTCCAGATGGGGAGGGAGGGGAGGAGGGAGGGAGGGAGAGCGAGAGAAAAGGGTGAGGGAGAGGGAGAACGGGGAGGGAGGGGGGGGGGGGGGGAAGGAGAGGAGGGTTTTTGGGGTCAAGGGTCAAACCAATATGGGGTTCAAGGTGGTTAGGGTCAGGATTGAATTCAGGGCTGGGCATCAAAGATGAGGTTAAATCCAGCGCAGGTTTCGAGCCGGTTAAGGTTAGGATAAAACCTCATGGTCAGGGTGCTTCAGCAAATATATACAGAGACCGGTGGAATGATGATAACAGCAATAATGATGATGAGTATAACAAGCATGGCAACAAGCATAGCAACAACAAGACACTAATAAACAACAATTATGTACACTGTGTGGATTTTATGTCCCTTTAAAAACTTTTTTCATTTAACCCCTTAGGGTGTACAGTGTCTAATTTGGCAATCCAGCCTCTTTCAGCCTTCCTCCTCTGCTGAGCTGTCCATCTGGGGTTTGCCTGTATCACTGTTGCTTTGACCGATTTCCAGCCGTGTGACAGGAAGTGTTTCACCAAATGTGTGTGTGTGTTCCTTTTCCTTAACACATTGTACCTGTGCTGGGTGAATCTGGTCAGAAGTGTGTTGCCTGTCTCACCAACATATTGGATGCCACATTGGCTGCAAGTAATCACATAAATACAGTTCCTGGAGCGTGGGGTACCGTTACATTGTGAGTGGAATACATTTCCATTTGAGAAGCTGCGCAGCCATGTTTGGTGCTTAAAAAATTGCCCCTGGTCTCTGAGTTTGGGCTCAGAGAGAGGTGAAAGTTTTGCCTTAATGAGGAAATCCCTCAGGTTTTTATTCCTCTTAAAGGCCGCTATCACCTTATGATCACCCAGTAATTGGGTTTTCTGGACAAGATCTTGAAAGTTGTTCTTAATCACTCTGATCAGTTTACATGTTGATGGGGCATATGTCACAATCACTGGTAGGATAGGGGTCAGATCAATAGGTTTGGTCTGTAGGAATGATTTAAAACATTTCCTAAGGAAAGAACGACAGTACCCCCTAGTGGCGAGAGCTGCAAATAGAATTTTGGTCGCTGCTCTGAAATCACTCCGCTGGGTGCAGATTCTGTGGAATCGCAATAATTGGGACTTAATTAGACCAGCAAAGGTATGTTTCGGGTGGAAGCTTGTTTTATATAACAATGCATGCGTGTCCGTGGGTTTGAAAAACACTTTAATGTCCAATTTGTGGGTCTGTGAAAAATTTGGGCCTTTAAAGGTGGTTGTGTCCAAGAAGTCAATTGTAGAGTCGCTAATTGTGGATTTAAGTTTAATTGAGTCATTGTGATCATTCAGAGTGGTTAGAAACGTTTCAAAATCTTGTTCAGAATGAGGCCATACTCCCCAGATGTCATCAAGAAACCTGTAATAATACAGCGGTTTTTTATTACATTTTGCCAGGGCTGCAGTTTCCCATTCAGCCATGAATATGTTGGCGTATGCTGGGGCAAATTTCTTACCCATGGCTGTCCCTTTTATTTGTAAGAAGTAGTCCCCGTTGAACTCAAAGTCATTTCTTGTCAGATTGATTTCCAATAATTGCAATAATTCTTTTTCTGGCCTTTTCTTTTCTGGATATTTGTGGAAAATATTCCTAATGGAGTTCATTCCCTCCTTAATATCAATATTGGTATAAAGGCTGTCAATGTCAATCGAGAAAAGAAATGAGTTTGGGGGTACCTCTGCCTGTTTCACCTTCTCCACAAAGTCATATGTGTCTTTAATATAACTGTCATGCTTTGTGGACAAGGGGTTCAGGAAAAAGTCCAGATATTCTGCTGTGTGGTATGTTTCACTTTCACAATCAGATACAATGGGACGCCCGGGAGGCACCTGGAATGGTACAGACCACTTTGCCGGGTCTTTGTGGATTTTGGGAAGCAAATAAAACAGCCTTCCTCTTGGCTCAGAGGAGCCCAATAAATAGTTTTTCTGTTTCATATTAATGAATTTCTTTTGATAAAGATTATTAATTATTTTCTCCACAATAGGCAGTGTGTCCAAATAGATGGGTTTCTTCAATTTTGAGTAGTATGTTGTATCATTTAGTTGTCTGTAGCCCTCCTGTAAATATTGATCTCTGTCCAGGATGACCACAGCACTTCCTTTGTCTGCCGGTTTTATAATTATTTGTTTATTTTCTCTTAGTTCTTTTAGAGCTTTGGTTTCTTCTCCCTTTAAGTTAGGTTTGATGCGGTCAATGTGGAAATGATTATCAAAATATTCATAATCAGCTTTCACCAAGGTGGACACCTCATGTGGAAGCTGACCCAAGGGAGGAGACCAATTAGATTTGGGAGTGAAGGGTTGGATTTCTGTGTCAGATTTATCTCCATAATGTATAGCCAATTTGACCCTTCTGTGATATTGTTGAATGTCGTATCTACATTGTAATAGGAAATTTTTATTGTGGCCCTTTGTGGGAATAAAATTAAGGCCCCTACTTAAAAGGGTCCGCTGAGCAGTGGAAGGCTGAAAGTGTTTAGATAAATTGATGACACTGTTGCAATTGACATCACTTACCCCCTCCCTGTTAGCTGGGTTCACGGGGATACAACATTTACATAGTTGCTCCAATGCTCCAACATACACATCGCTGTCTTATCAGTCCAATGGATATTGTCCTTTTCTGTGTGGAACATTGAATCAGGAAGAGTGGGTATGTGTTCGTCCAGACCTGCAATAAAAGTGTTCAAATGTAGCAGTGTTTCCTGCTCATTCCGGGGCAGAGTTGAGGAAAAGTTAATAGCTGGAATGTAGATGTCGGCCTCAGGAAATCTTTCCTGGGCTGTCTGCAGTGCCTTTTTCAGCTCTGTGACCGGTGTGTCTTTGTCTCTTTGTGACCTATTGTTTAGGCCAAAAGATAACACCAGTGTTTCCAAATCTTCGTCGCAGGTCGCTTTTTCCAAAAGGGCTTGTGCGTGGCACCATTTCGCCCCGGGAAAACTGTCAATTTGTATTCCTGGTGCTGAAAAGGATGGGAGTTTACACACATTTGAGTCACCCATGATGAGTGATGTTTCTCTGATGTGAAGACTCCAGTCTTCCAGTTTCTTCTGCGTGTTCGGGTGTCTTGTTGGAGGGTGCGTTTGCTGAATGGGTGTACCTGGTGAAGAGGGAGGAGACAAGGAGGATTCCTCAATTCTCCTCGTTTGGAGGCGGGTCTGCACGCAGGATTTCAGTTTATCCTGAGTGGTGCGTGGCAGGCTGGAGCGTGAAGCTGTCGGGGATTTGGGCGCTGTTCTTCTGCCTCCCTTGGATTTGGTGGGGGTGGATTCCCCCTGTGTGAGGTCCATTACCTCGATCTCCATGTTCTCAGAAGGCTGTGGAGGCTGAGTGGGTGGAGGTGACTTCTCCCCAGTGGGGGTCACGTGGAGAGCGTCGAGGACCCTTCTCACTCTCTGGTCTTTAGATGACATTGGTTCAGGCTCTGGTTCAGGAGGATCTTCCTGAGGGGTGGTGGTGGGCCTCAGGTCACCGTTCTCCTCCACCAGTCCCTCTGTGAGGGGTGACCAGTCACCTCTGATGGGGTCAGTCATGGTCGTCGCTGTCACCATGGTTACAGCGCTCGCTACAGGCGGAGCATGGATCTGCGCAGTAACTTTAATGGCCCGGCTGGTGCTGGGCTGTGGTGTGGCAGGTCGCGTGTGGGAGGAGGCTGGCTGCAACACCTCCACCGGAGGTTCGACAGGGTCGGGTTGTATCAGGTCCTCCCTCGCCTCTGGTTGTCGTCTCGGCTTGCCGGCTGTATGGTCCCGCTCTGCCGATCTGGTGTCTGCCAGCCTAGCTACGATGACTGCCTCGGTCTGTTCTAGCGACTCAGGCTGGAGGCGGCGGCCCAGGTTGCGTTTGGCCCAGGATGTCGCCACTTCAAAGGGTCCCCTCCAGTCCTGCTTAGGGAACTCAAAAAGGCTTTTTAATTCCTCCTCCATCGCCTCAGAATAATGTTCACGGAGGATTGAAACAGTGTTGTGCGCCCAGTTTTGAGCATTACCCTCAATCAGCGCCTGTGTCCGTTCATTTGGGACGGCCGGCTTAACAACAGTCATCAAGTTCTGGGCTATTTTATTCAAAGAGGGCGGGTATGCATCCCTTGAGACATTTTTAAGGTGGTGGACTGATTTAATGAGTCTATGAATAATACGCACTTTGATAGAAAAGTCTGGGTCATCAGACGGTATTTTGTTCGTGGGAGGCTCAGATCGCTCGGATCTGGCGTGTTTCACATACCGTCTATTCTGGGCTGGTCTCTGTTCAAAACGCCGCTCTCGGTGACGGGCAGTATGGTGGTCCGCAGTCGTTCGCCATCTCTGCTGGTTTGGCTGCCATGTGTGCGGGATTTCTCTCACCTCCCGGTGGTCCCGTCCTCTCACTACCGATGCGTAGGTCCGGCGCCCATTGCGGGACGGGTAGCTGGTCCGTCGGGGTGACCTCCGGTCGCTCGTGAAGTAGCGATCTCCCCGTGTGTCCTGGGCTCGCCCCCGTTCAAACCGCTGCTCTCGTTCAGTCCGATCTCTGTGTTGGGCAGCATAGCGATCCTCAGTCGGCCGTTCTCTCCGCTGGTTGTGCTGCCATACGTGCGGGATTTCTCTCTCATCCCGGTAGTCACGTCCTCTCACCACCGATGCGTAGGTCCGGCGTCTGTTGCGGGACGGGTAGCTGGTACGCCGGGGTGATCTCCGGTCGCTCGCAAAGCCGCGATCTCCTCTCCGGTTTCCACGTCGTCGGACGGTGGTCCACCGGTCCTCTGCTGTAAACGTGGGCATGTTTGCGGTCTCACTCGTGGCTTTAACTTAACTAACTGGTCACTTGTGACTGTGCTAGCAATGTTAAGCAGCTGTGCGCAAACTGATGACACTCACGTTTAACTTAGTACATCAACTAGGAGCTTTATTTTCGCTCAGTACAAAAGTTCAAAAGTGAACAAATATACATAAAAGTAAGCCAATAACGCGACGTTTCGGTTCGCATGAACCTTCTTCAGGCTGGCTTACTAGAAGAATGAATACAGCATAACAAAATCTCAGTTATGTTCTGTGTGTACACTGCGCAAGTCCAAATTCAAACTTTGCGGGTCTCCTCGACCAATGAGAAGAGCATCTGCTCCATGAGTCAGAGGTCCCTTTAAAGTTTAAATTGATTGGATGCTTACTTGTTTGCAGTGTTCAGGAGCATTTTGGCCCACCGTAATTTGTGAAGAGGAATACAGTTTTCACAAAACATTACTCTCCATATGAGAGTTAAATAAAAATCATCACAAACAAAATGGCGTTGATGATATATACAATCAAACAATATGTACACCGGATGACAGTAATCTGTGTATAGAAATATACAGTTTCCACATAAAGTCTTTCTCCATATGAGAGTTAAAAGAACAGTATCACAATTCGAATTATGTTGATAATATGTACAGTTATTGAATATACACACATATATACAGTGCTTTGTGTAAGGACAGAGGGCTCCAGGAGTGGGTGGACAAGGGGCGCAGGCCGGTTAGGAGAGGGTAAGGTGGGGGCCCGATTGGGTCCCAATGCACAGGCCATCCTTGCTCCCGGCTCAAGGAACCATGTCCCCGATTTGGTGCCCTGAAAAGGGATTGTTTTAGCATCCTGAGCATGAGGCCTCCAGATGGGGAGGGAGGGGAGGAGGGAGGGAGGGAGAGCGAGAGAAAAGGGTGAGGGAGAGGGAGAACGGGGAGGGAGGGGGGGGGGGGGGGAAGGAGAGGAGGGTTTTTGGGGTCAAGGGTCAAACCAATATGGGGTTCAAGGTGGTTAGGGTCAGGATTGAATTCAGGGCTGGGCATCAAAGATGAGGTTAAATCCAGCGCAGGTTTCGAGCCGGTTAAGGTTAGGATAAAACCTCATGGTCAGGGTGCTTCAGCAAATATATACAGAGACCGGTGGAATGATGATAACAGCAATAATGATGATGAGTATAACAAGCATGGCAACAAGCATAGCAACAACAAGACACTAATAAACAACAATTATGTACACTGTGTGGATTTTATGTCCCTTTAAAAACTTTTTTCATTTAACCCCTTAGGGTGTACAGTGTCTAATTTGGCAATCCAGCCTCTTTCAGCCTTCCTCCTCTGCTGAGCTGTCCATCTGGGGTTTGCCTGTATCACTGTTGCTTTGACCGATTTCCAGCCGTGTGACAGGAAGTGTTTCACCAAATGTGTGTGTGTGTTCCTTTTCCTTAACACATTGTACCTGTGCTGGGTGAATCTGGTCAGAAGTGTGTTGCCTGTCTCACCAACATATTGGATGCCACATTGGCTGCAAGTAATCACATAAATACAGTTCCTGGAGCGTGGGGTACCGTTACATTGTGAGTGGAATACATTTCCATTTGAGAAGCTGCGCAGCCATGTTTGGTGCTTAAAAAATTGCCCCTGGTCTCTGAGTTTGGGCTCAGAGAGAGGTGAAAGTTTTGCCTTAATGAGGAAATCCCTCAGGTTTTTATTCCTCTTAAAGGCCGCTATCACCTTATGATCACCCAGTAATTGGGTTTTCTGGACAAGATCTTGAAAGTTGTTCTTAATCACTCTGATCAGTTTACATGTTGATGGGGCATATGTCACAATCACTGGTAGGATAGGGGTCAGATCAATAGGTTTGGTCTGTAGGAATGATTTAAAACATTTCCTAAGGAAAGAACGACAGTACCCCCTAGTGGCGAGAGCTGCAAATAGAATTTTGGTCGCTGCTCTGAAATCACTCCGCTGGGTGCAGATTCTGTGGAATCGCAATAATTGGGACTTAATTAGACCAGCAAAGGTATGTTTCGGGTGGAAGCTTGTTTTATATAACAATGCATGCGTGTCCGTGGGTTTGAAAAACACTTTAATGTCCAATTTGTGGGTCTGTGAAAAATTTGGGCCTTTAAAGGTGGTTGTGTCCAAGAAGTCAATTGTAGAGTCGCTAATTGTGGATTTAAGTTTAATTGAGTCATTGTGATCATTCAGAGTGGTTAGAAACGTTTCAAAATCTTGTTCAGAATGAGGCCATACTCCCCAGATGTCATCAAGAAACCTGTAATAATACAGCGGTTTTTTATTACATTTTGCCAGGGCTGCAGTTTCCCATTCAGCCATGAATATGTTGGCGTATGCTGGGGCAAATTTCTTACCCATGGCTGTCCCTTTTATTTGTAAGAAGTAGTCCCCGTTGAACTCAAAGTCATTTCTTGTCAGATTGATTTCCAATAATTGCAATAATTCTTTTTCTGGCCTTTTCTTTTCTGGATATTTGTGGAAAATATTCCTAATGGAGTTCATTCCCTCCTTAATATCAATATTGGTATAAAGGCTGTCAATGTCAATCGAGAAAAGAAATGAGTTTGGGGGTACCTCTGCCTGTTTCACCTTCTCCACAAAGTCATATGTGTCTTTAATATAACTGTCATGCTTTGTGGACAAGGGGTTCAGGAAAAAGTCCAGATATTCTGCTGTGTGGTATGTTTCACTTTCACAATCAGATACAATGGGACGCCCGGGAGGCACCTGGAATGGTACAGACCACTTTGCCGGGTCTTTGTGGATTTTGGGAAGCAAATAAAACAGCCTTCCTCTTGGCTCAGAGGAGCCCAATAAATAGTTTTTCTGTTTCATATTAATGAATTTCTTTTGATAAAGATTATTAATTATTTTCTCCACAATAGGCAGTGTGTCCAAATAGATGGGTTTCTTCAATTTTGAGTAGTATGTTGTATCATTTAGTTGTCTGTAGCCCTCCTGTAAATATTGATCTCTGTCCAGGATGACCACAGCACTTCCTTTGTCTGCCGGTTTTATAATTATTTGTTTATTTTCTCTTAGTTCTTTTAGAGCTTTGGTTTCTTCTCCCTTTAAGTTAGGTTTGATGCGGTCAATGTGGAAATGATTATCAAAATATTCATAATCAGCTTTCACCAAGGTGGACACCTCATGTGGAAGCTGACCCAAGGGAGGAGACCAATTAGATTTGGGAGTGAAGGGTTGGATTTCTGTGTCAGATTTATCTCCATAATGTATAGCCAATTTGACCCTTCTGTGATATTGTTGAATGTCGTATCTACATTGTAATAGGAAATTTTTATTGTGGCCCTTTGTGGGAATAAAATTAAGGCCCCTACTTAAAAGGGTCCGCTGAGCAGTGGAAGGCTGAAAGTGTTTAGATAAATTGATGACACTGTTGCAATTGACATCACTTACCCCCTCCCTGTTAGCTGGGTTCACGGGGATACAACATTTACATAGTTGCTCCAATGCTCCAACATACACATCGCTGTCTTATCAGTCCAATGGATATTGTCCTTTTCTGTGTGGAACATTGAATCAGGAAGAGTGGGTATGTGTTCGTCCAGACCTGCAATAAAAGTGTTCAAATGTAGCAGTGTTTCCTGCTCATTCCGGGGCAGAGTTGAGGAAAAGTTAATAGCTGGAATGTAGATGTCGGCCTCAGGAAATCTTTCCTGGGCTGTCTGCAGTGCCTTTTTCAGCTCTGTGACCGGTGTGTCTTTGTCTCTTTGTGACCTATTGTTTAGGCCAAAAGATAACACCAGTGTTTCCAAATCTTCGTCGCAGGTCGCTTTTTCCAAAAGGGCTTGTGCGTGGCACCATTTCGCCCCGGGAAAACTGTCAATTTGTATTCCTGGTGCTGAAAAGGATGGGAGTTTACACACATTTGAGTCACCCATGATGAGTGATGTTTCTCTGATGTGAAGACTCCAGTCTTCCAGTTTCTTCTGCGTGTTCGGGTGTCTTGTTGGAGGGTGCGTTTGCTGAATGGGTGTACCTGGTGAAGAGGGAGGAGACAAGGAGGATTCCTCAATTCTCCTCGTTTGGAGGCGGGTCTGCACGCAGGATTTCAGTTTATCCTGAGTGGTGCGTGGCAGGCTGGAGCGTGAAGCTGTCGGGGATTTGGGCGCTGTTCTTCTGCCTCCCTTGGATTTGGTGGGGGTGGATTCCCCCTGTGTGAGGTCCATTACCTCGATCTCCATGTTCTCAGAAGGCTGTGGAGGCTGAGTGGGTGGAGGTGACTTCTCCCCAGTGGGGGTCACGTGGAGAGCGTCGAGGACCCTTCTCACTCTCTGGTCTTTAGATGACATTGGTTCAGGCTCTGGTTCAGGAGGATCTTCCTGAGGGGTGGTGGTGGGCCTCAGGTCACCGTTCTCCTCCACCAGTCCCTCTGTGAGGGGTGACCAGTCACCTCTGATGGGGTCAGTCATGGTCGTCGCTGTCACCATGGTTACAGCGCTCGCTACAGGCGGAGCATGGATCTGCGCAGTAACTTTAATGGCCCGGCTGGTGCTGGGCTGTGGTGTGGCAGGTCGCGTGTGGGAGGAGGCTGGCTGCAACACCTCCACCGGAGGTTCGACAGGGTCGGGTTGTATCAGGTCCTCCCTCGCCTCTGGTTGTCGTCTCGGCTTGCCGGCTGTATGGTCCCGCTCTGCCGATCTGGTGTCTGCCAGCCTAGCTACGATGACTGCCTCGGTCTGTTCTAGCGACTCAGGCTGGAGGCGGCGGCCCAGGTTGCGTTTGGCCCAGGATGTCGCCACTTCAAAGGGTCCCCTCCAGTCCTGCTTAGGGAACTCAAAAAGGCTTTTTAATTCCTCCTCCATCGCCTCAGAATAATGTTCACGGAGGATTGAAACAGTGTTGTGCGCCCAGTTTTGAGCATTACCCTCAATCAGCGCCTGTGTCCGTTCATTTGGGACGGCCGGCTTAACAACAGTCATCAAGTTCTGGGCTATTTTATTCAAAGAGGGCGGGTATGCATCCCTTGAGACATTTTTAAGGTGGTGGACTGATTTAATGAGTCTATGAATAATACGCACTTTGATAGAAAAGTCTGGGTCATCAGACGGTATTTTGTTCGTGGGAGGCTCAGATCGCTCGGATCTGGCGTGTTTCACATACCGTCTATTCTGGGCTGGTCTCTGTTCAAAACGCCGCTCTCGGTGACGGGCAGTATGGTGGTCCGCAGTCGTTCGCCATCTCTGCTGGTTTGGCTGCCATGTGTGCGGGATTTCTCTCACCTCCCGGTGGTCCCGTCCTCTCACTACCGATGCGTAGGTCCGGCGCCCATTGCGGGACGGGTAGCTGGTCCGTCGGGGTGACCTCCGGTCGCTCGTGAAGTAGCGATCTCCCCGTGTGTCCTGGGCTCGCCCCCGTTCAAACCGCTGCTCTCGTTCAGTCCGATCTCTGTGTTGGGCAGCATAGCGATCCTCAGTCGGCCGTTCTCTCCGCTGGTTGTGCTGCCATACGTGCGGGATTTCTCTCTCATCCCGGTAGTCACGTCCTCTCACCACCGATGCGTAGGTCCGGCGTCTGTTGCGGGACGGGTAGCTGGTACGCCGGGGTGATCTCCGGTCGCTCGCAAAGCCGCGATCTCCTCTCCGGTTTCCACGTCGTCGGACGGTGGTCCACCGGTCCTCTGCTGTAAACGTGGGCATGTTTGCGGTCTCACTCGTGGCTTTAACTTAACTAACTGGTCACTTGTGACTGTGCTAGCAATGTTAAGCAGCTGTGCGCAAACTGATGACACTCACGTTTAACTTAGTACATCAACTAGGAGCTTTATTTTCGCTCAGTACAAAAGTTCAAAAGTGAACAAATATACATAAAAGTAAGCCAATAACGCGACGTTTCGGTTCGCATGAACCTTCTTCAGGCTGGCTTACTAGAAGAATGAATACAGCATAACAAAATCTCAGTTATGTTCTGTGTGTACACTGCGCAAGTCCAAATTCAAACTTTGCGGGTCTCCTCGACCAATGAGAAGAGCATCTGCTCCATGAGTCAGAGGTCCCTTTAAAGTTTAAATTGATTGGATGCTTACTTGTTTGCAGTGTTCAGGAGCATTTTGGCCCACCGTAATTTGTGAAGAGGAATACAGTTTTCACAAAACATTACTCTCCATATGAGAGTTAAATAAAAATCATCACAAACAAAATGGCGTTGATGATATATACAATCAAACAATATGTACACCGGATGACAGTAATCTGTGTATAGAAATATACAGTTTCCACATAAAGTCTTTCTCCATATGAGAGTTAAAAGAACAGTATCACAATTCGAATTATGTTGATAATATGTACAGTTATTGAATATACACACATATATACAGTGCTTTGTGTAAGGACAGAGGGCTCCAGGAGTGGGTGGACAAGGGGCGCAGGCCGGTTAGGAGAGGGTAAGGTGGGGGCCCGATTGGGTCCCAATGCACAGGCCATCCTTGCTCCCGGCTCAAGGAACCATGTCCCCGATTTGGTGCCCTGAAAAGGGATTGTTTTAGCATCCTGAGCATGAGGCCTCCAGATGGGGAGGGAGGGGAGGAGGGAGGGAGGGAGAGCGAGAGAAAAGGGTGAGGGAGAGGGAGAACGGGGAGGGAGGGGGGGGGGGGGGGGAAGGAGAGGAGGGTTTTTGGGGTCAAGGGTCAAACCAATATGGGGTTCAAGGTGGTTAGGGTCAGGATTGAATTCAGGGCTGGGCATCAAAGATGAGGTTAAATCCAGCGCAGGTTTCGAGCCGGTTAAGGTTAGGATAAAACCTCATGGTCAGGGTGCTTCAGCAAATATATACAGAGACCGGTGGAATGATGATAACAGCAATAATGATGATGAGTATAACAAGCATGGCAACAAGCATAGCAACAACAAGACACTAATAAACAACAATTATGTACACTGTGTGGATTTTATGTCCCTTTAAAAACTTTTTTCATTTAACCCCTTAGGGTGTACAGTGTCTAATTTGGCAATCCAGCCTCTTTCAGCCTTCCTCCTCTGCTGAGCTGTCCATCTGGGGTTTGCCTGTATCACTGTTGCTTTGACCGATTTCCAGCCGTGTGACAGGAAGTGTTTCACCAAATGTGTGTGTGTGTTCCTTTTCCTTAACACATTGTACCTGTGCTGGGTGAATCTGGTCAGAAGTGTGTTGCCTGTCTCACCAACATATTGGATGCCACATTGGCTGCAAGTAATCACATAAATACAGTTCCTGGAGCGTGGGGTACCGTTACATTGTGAGTGGAATACATTTCCATTTGAGAAGCTGCGCAGCCATGTTTGGTGCTTAAAAAATTGCCCCTGGTCTCTGAGTTTGGGCTCAGAGAGAGGTGAAAGTTTTGCCTTAATGAGGAAATCCCTCAGGTTTTTATTCCTCTTAAAGGCCGCTATCACCTTATGATCACCCAGTAATTGGGTTTTCTGGACAAGATCTTGAAAGTTGTTCTTAATCACTCTGATCAGTTTACATGTTGATGGGGCATATGTCACAATCACTGGTAGGATAGGGGTCAGATCAATAGGTTTGGTCTGTAGGAATGATTTAAAACATTTCCTAAGGAAAGAACGACAGTACCCCCTAGTGGCGAGAGCTGCAAATAGAATTTTGGTCGCTGCTCTGAAATCACTCCGCTGGGTGCAGATTCTGTGGAATCGCAATAATTGGGACTTAATTAGACCAGCAAAGGTATGTTTCGGGTGGAAGCTTGTTTTATATAACAATGCATGCGTGTCCGTGGGTTTGAAAAACACTTTAATGTCCAATTTGTGGGTCTGTGAAAAATTTGGGCCTTTAAAGGTGGTTGTGTCCAAGAAGTCAATTGTAGAGTCGCTAATTGTGGATTTAAGTTTAATTGAGTCATTGTGATCATTCAGAGTGGTTAGAAACGTTTCAAAATCTTGTTCAGAATGAGGCCATACTCCCCAGATGTCATCAAGAAACCTGTAATAATACAGCGGTTTTTTATTACATTTTGCCAGGGCTGCAGTTTCCCATTCAGCCATGAATATGTTGGCGTATGCTGGGGCAAATTTCTTACCCATGGCTGTCCCTTTTATTTGTAAGAAGTAGTCCCCGTTGAACTCAAAGTCATTTCTTGTCAGATTGATTTCCAATAATTGCAATAATTCTTTTTCTGGCCTTTTCTTTTCTGGATATTTGTGGAAAATATTCCTAATGGAGTTCATTCCCTCCTTAATATCAATATTGGTATAAAGGCTGTCAATGTCAATCGAGAAAAGAAATGAGTTTGGGGGTACCTCTGCCTGTTTCACCTTCTCCACAAAGTCATATGTGTCTTTAATATAACTGTCATGCTTTGTGGACAAGGGGTTCAGGAAAAAGTCCAGATATTCTGCTGTGTGGTATGTTTCACTTTCACAATCAGATACAATGGGACGCCCGGGAGGCACCTGGAATGGTACAGACCACTTTGCCGGGTCTTTGTGGATTTTGGGAAGCAAATAAAACAGCCTTCCTCTTGGCTCAGAGGAGCCCAATAAATAGTTTTTCTGTTTCATATTAATGAATTTCTTTTGATAAAGATTATTAATTATTTTCTCCACAATAGGCAGTGTGTCCAAATAGATGGGTTTCTTCAATTTTGAGTAGTATGTTGTATCATTTAGTTGTCTGTAGCCCTCCTGTAAATATTGATCTCTGTCCAGGATGACCACAGCACTTCCTTTGTCTGCCGGTTTTATAATTATTTGTTTATTTTCTCTTAGTTCTTTTAGAGCTTTGGTTTCTTCTCCCTTTAAGTTAGGTTTGATGCGGTCAATGTGGAAATGATTATCAAAATATTCATAATCAGCTTTCACCAAGGTGGACACCTCATGTGGAAGCTGACCCAAGGGAGGAGACCAATTAGATTTGGGAGTGAAGGGTTGGATTTCTGTGTCAGATTTATCTCCATAATGTATAGCCAATTTGACCCTTCTGTGATATTGTTGAATGTCGTATCTACATTGTAATAGGAAATTTTTATTGTGGCCCTTTGTGGGAATAAAATTAAGGCCCCTACTTAAAAGGGTCCGCTGAGCAGTGGAAGGCTGAAAGTGTTTAGATAAATTGATGACACTGTTGCAATTGACATCACTTACCCCCTCCCTGTTAGCTGGGTTCACGGGGATACAACATTTACATAGTTGCTCCAATGCTCCAACATACACATCGCTGTCTTATCAGTCCAATGGATATTGTCCTTTTCTGTGTGGAACATTGAATCAGGAAGAGTGGGTATGTGTTCGTCCAGACCTGCAATAAAAGTGTTCAAATGTAGCAGTGTTTCCTGCTCATTCCGGGGCAGAGTTGAGGAAAAGTTAATAGCTGGAATGTAGATGTCGGCCTCAGGAAATCTTTCCTGGGCTGTCTGCAGTGCCTTTTTCAGCTCTGTGACCGGTGTGTCTTTGTCTCTTTGTGACCTATTGTTTAGGCCAAAAGATAACACCAGTGTTTCCAAATCTTCGTCGCAGGTCGCTTTTTCCAAAAGGGCTTGTGCGTGGCACCATTTCGCCCCGGGAAAACTGTCAATTTGTATTCCTGGTGCTGAAAAGGATGGGAGTTTACACACATTTGAGTCATCTCTCT